>NW_026571175.1:7717417-7990026 GCF_026225935.1 Boleophthalmus pectinirostris
AAATGGTGGTTTAACAAAGACTTGCCATGATTTAGCCATTACCTATTTTTATTGAAACGTACTTCTACCATACCACAACTTCTTAATGATACTCAGCTCTAATATGGACATGACTAACCTGCTAGATGCTGCGTTCCAAATAGGAAGTGAGCAAGGGTAGCTTAAAATGTTCACTCTACATGATCCTGGTGTTTTTATTTCGCTATTCTGACCATAAAATTTCCTTTATTTTCCAATTCCTAATATGGAACTGGGCGCCAAATTCGCTCCATAATGGCTAGCCTCAGTGAGCTTCATTTGGCTGGAGCCGAACCATAGACTGTATAAAAAAAAGTGGACTCAGCGAGTGTATAGCGTTCAGTGCTCATGATCATGTAGAGCGCGTTAATACGAACATTTTAAGACTAAAATGAGGAGGCTCACTGCAGCAGTTACAGAGAGAGGGGTGACGAGATCCTAATGTAAGGATGTAACTGGAGCCAGGGTCAGAAGGAGCCAGAAGAGCCTCCTGGCGAAGTTCCTATTTGGCATGCGGCGGTTAGCGCATTAGCTATGTCCACTCATATAAACGGTCTGTGAGCCGAACGCTATGGGTGGACTCAAGCTCTCTTAGTCCACTTCTTTATACAGTCTAGGACCTCAACCAAAGACATTTACAGGCACATTTTTGCATATTTCAAATAGTAAACATATTAGGGACAGCATTTCAGTACTATTATCTTCTTCTATTATTATTACTATTATTTCTTCTTCATATCACAGAACGTTTCTGCGCAACATTCAGAGATGTGGAATTTTGTCCATATCACCCATCCCCATAACTGCATTCTATCCAAACCCTTTTTCCTTTTTTTCCCAGCGTGGAGTAACAAATGCCATGTCAAAAGGAGCTTCATAGTGAGAGACTGTGAATATGTGGGGTCTTAGGTCCCGTGCACAGATCCTGCTTGTGTTACGTGCTCCGTTTGTGGATAGTGTGGAGGGTTCTAGCTGCACCATCATCACCTCTGCTCTGTCCTGTCAGCTTCAGCTTCACTAGTGGCTCGCACGGCCTGAATATTTTACCGTGAAAAGAGCAGAAGGAGCAGAGCGCTGACAAACAGAGAAACACACACATTCTACCAAGTCAGCAGCTGATGGCTTCTGACGTGTCCACTACAGATATCACAGCTATGCAATGACAATACTCCTGTCTACATCTCTTAGTATGACAAAATAGTATGCATCTTTCAAGAACACAGTACTCTGTCATGTCAACTTTCTGCTGGAGGGTCCCTACATATTTGTCTCCATGAAGAATGATGTTATTGCTTTGTCTAGTTCCACAGTATGTCTCCTTGTAGATAATGTTATTGTCAAAAGGGTGACGTCCAAACTACAAATTAACAGGTCAGATCTAGGGATGGACCGATACAAAACTGGTATGTGATAGCAGTTAAAACACAAAAAATTGTGATGGATCAGACATCAGTTCCAAGATATCAGTTCAGCCAATATCTCATTCTGGTCTATACATGAGTGTAATTAATAAGATTTACAGGCCAATGTGCCAAAAATTATACTGAACTTATATATTTTTTTTTCATAACTATTCTTACTTACTTACTTCGGTATTAGAATAGAAAAAGCTGTATCGGTGCATCCCTAAACTGCAGAAAGGCAACCACAGTCTTAGTAAGAATGCATACTGTTACAATAAAACTATCTGTAATTGAATATAAATGTTAGATACTATGGATGTAACAATATCCAACTCTCTCAGTACGATATTTTCAAGATATGCATCTCACAGTACGATATTTATTGCGATATTTTATGTATTTTATGTAGGCTAATAAAATTGTGAATATGCTACTTTTGTCTCCTCATAATCCAAATAATTAAGATTTAAAAGTGCTTAATAACCATTATTTCAGTATTTTGTAGTTTGACTGAAAAAGTGCAAAGGATCATGGTCTATGTAGTTCCTTCTGTTTTTTAGCTATTGCTGTGCCATAACAATGGATTTAAGCAATTAAACTACAATATATTGTGATGGTGAGACTTTTGAAGATACGATATCACGATATTTCAGTTATTGTTATATTACTACTAGATACTTAAATTTAATGCTATACTGTGGAACATTACATACAAAGCAATAACATCTTTATGACAAGCCCTAGACCACAAAAGTTCCATAGCGTGCCTTTAAAACAGTAGTTAAATCAAACAGTGGACTCTTACATACAGATGTGGACATAAAAGCTGATTCTAATGACAGTGGACCGTTTCAGAGCAAATCCACTGGTGACATTGTGCACAAAACAGCATTTTACAAACAGAAAAACAGCAGAGAAAATCACAATGTGATCTGGAGCATTATGCAAGACTTAACCTGGCAGGACGACAGCTTTCATAACAACAACAACAGGCTACTGGAGCATCTCTGTTTTGGCAGTTAGAGTGAGACTGCTACTACTACTACTGCTACTACTACTGCTACTGCAACTACTAATGCTAATGTTACTATTACTACTGCTGCTGCAAGTACTGCTTCTAGTACTACTGCTGCTACTACAGTTAAAACTGCAAATACTACAGCTGCCACCTTGAGCACGTCCTCTATCACTGCATCCATAAATCTCTCTTTGGTCTTTAGTTTCATAGCAGCTCTAACCTCAGTTTCCATCTACCCATAAATTCACTGTCCATCCTCTGTACCATATGTTCCCTGTCCTTCTGCACCATATATACTAGAATACTCTCTAATCTGTATCATATTATAAAAATCCTCTGCATTAAAGCTGCCCACCCTGTAATTTTGCCATTTGGTACAGTTTGTCACTTCAGATTTTAGTGTCTTTGTCAAGTTTCTTTATTGTGTTTAAAATGTGAACTTCAGGATCTAATCGCAATTGTAATGCATGTCCGAAAAATCTCAATTTCATATTTTTCCCAAATGGGTCAGCCCTATAACATAAACATTATAGACCATATTTAGGCTCTGCATTGTCTGGGTTTAGATTCTGAAAGCAAGATATTCTCCTAGGTGGTTGTTGTGAAAAGTTTGAAGAGGACCATTGATCTAGATGCATATTTTTGACCAGACAACTGCGCCTACTTTGATATAAGATACAGAGCATGTTTGAATTTGTGGTGAACCTCGCCCAGAGACACATGATCGAACCACAACAAATGATGGCTCATTTGAATAAAGTCAGAGCCGCCCTCACCTTGGAGTTTCCTTTTATCGGCCATGACTGACGACTAGGATGATGTCTTCATGCCTCTTTCACTGAAACACAAGAGAAAGAAAAAAGAGGTGGTTGTTATTGGTGCGTAGATATATTAAAGAACACTATGTAACTTTTGTCTTTATGGAAACATTGTTTTGACTGTGATGTTTGACAATATGGCATGAAACTTACTCATTTACAGGTGTCTTTGTTGATCAAAAACATGTATTTTTACTGTGAGTGAGGCCACACACACACAGAGTTTAAACTTTGTGTTAATTCCTAATGAACTTGCTGTTATGCATGCTGGGAAAAGACTTGTTTCAACATGTAAACAAAAGCAGTGCCTGTATGTGATACATATCCCCTGTCACCTCTTAGGAAAAAAACATCCATATGCACTGTCAGCATCCTTACAGTGTTTTTTGTTTTTGCTTTTGTTTTGTTTTTGTTTACATTAATCAAAAAGAGTGCAGTAAAAAGGCTTTGGGCATAGAAATACAGTAGAAATGGTGGTCAATGAAAGTATGAAAAATGAAAAAAGTAAAAGTCCCCTATGTAAGTGTGATTTGAATAATTCTATTAAAAAGTCACTATACGTTTTTGACCATTCAGTTTACTAAATTATACAAATATAAAAGTTCTAGTAGAAAGTATTTCTGTGCATTTGAATGGCTTCAGATCTTTCAGATTTTTTTCCACGTGTGGAAAAATACTGTTGCATAAGAGTAGACAAATTATAGAGCTTCAGGAGATTTGCTTTAAAATACTGTACTACCTAAACATAATCCAGAACACTGCAAAATTAGTTTGAACTTTACACCTGGCATGTTCACTGAACTTAAAGGCTCACTGTGTAACTTTTCTAGTAGCCACCTACTTTTAGCTATAGAGATGTTATATCTTTACCTGGACTATTCCTCAGTATGACATTAAAAGCATCTCCTTGGGGACAAGCATACAGGCCAAGTTATGGATCAGAAATTATGTGTCTTGTAGAGAAAAAAAAAATGCATTTAGTTTTTAACCTTCAGCTTGAAAAAGGCATGTGTTATGAATTCTTTAGAATGCATTGCACACAGCCACACTTGAACTTGACCTAATTGATCCAAAGTGCTGTAACTCAAGCAAATACTAACTCATAGATATCATTATAATATCCAGAAACTATGACAGAGCCTTCCACATAAATAACAATAGGAGTTTATGACACAGCCAGCGGAGGCGCCTGCAGCTGTAACATGAGGCTGTCCCTCACAAACAGGAGCAGGTCGGGCCGGAAAACAACCTGCACACATCCACACGACATCAGAGCACAATCAACAGATGTACATATGGCCATGCAAATGGAGGTGCACACAGTATTTCAATTTTGACTAATTCAAATGCAGTAAGATTTCACTTTTAGATGTATTGCTGACTGAGTTCATAATGCAAATTTTAAAACACATTCACATTAAATCTCTGTATAATCCCTCAGTCTTTAGGTACCATAGCAAAAAGAAAACACAATTCTGTAAATTCTGTCACTCTAATCTGTTGTCCTGTTGACATAATTACATTTTTATGGCCAAATGTTTATCTTTCAAAACTAACTGGGCAGCACCTTGGTATTAAGTAGCACTTTAATACCACCTAATACCTTGACCTTACGTACATATTATGAAATTGTTTAGGTGTAATATTTGCATGTGCAATGTTCTGTAAAATGCATGTTCAAACTGGAAATCATTTGTATAGCAGAGTGACATCAGAGTATCCTGCACTATTTTAAGGAAGGCCTCTTCATCTCATGGACAAGATTCACTACAGGGCATGCAAAAAAATCTATTTAAATCTATTTATTTGCAGAGATCTTTGCAACATCTTCACCACACAGACTTACGTATGCTTGTTCTATATTTAAAACTGTCCACACAATCTGATAATTAGACTGCATCAGCATGTAAGATGATGCAAGAACTATCCCGTTTTTATTAGATAATATTACAACCCAGAGACAAGTGCAACAGTGCAATAGTAAGGGGATATGTAAACAAGAGCATCAATCTGGATTTATTTCAACTTTCTTGTCTCTTTTGTAAAAGCGGGTCAGAGCCTTGCACCGGGAGACCCCACAGGACCGAGTGTCACGGACTGGACAGCCCGGGATGTTTATAAACAATGCGGGCATCTTTCGTGGCAGCAGTCCGTGGTCACCAGCATTCTGCGCGCTTGCTTTCAAACTAACTTCTCTAATAATATTTGTAAATGTCGAGTTTGAAGGCTTTAAGTGAGTCAGAGAGCAGTGAAGTTTGGAGAGGCGCTGCAGATCCCACCGGCTGCGCTGTTTGATGTGGAAGAGACAATTTGGAAAAGAGAGAGAGGCAGAGGGAGAGCAGTGCATGCAAACATAAAGGAACATTTATGTCCACTAGTAGTTTACCTGAATTTCCCCGATCAGTTTCTTTACTGGTCTGGCTGCAATAAATCTTCAGAGAGTGAATATAAAAGCTTAGATTTAATAAAATGTCAATTCTTCTCGCTAAACAATCAGTCCGCCATCCAAGATGGCTACCAGGAACACCTCCTCCTCCGATGCCCCGTTGGACAGGAGCCCCGCCCTCCTCTCTTCTGATTGGACAGAGAGGGCCTCTCCCGCTTTTCTATTGGTCAAGCCCTACTGTCTGTTAAAACTTACGAGTTTTACTACTTCCCGCTAAACTCTTAATTCTGATTGGTTCAGAGGGAGGGTTAAAGGGCGTGCAGCAAGTTGATCTGGGAAATGAAGTACCGTTCAATTGTCAACGTTTATTGTCAATTGTTAAATTATCTCCAAATTGAATTATTGTCATTACTGCATTATACTGTTGCTGTCTGACCTGTTATTACTTGCGGCTGTTGCTACAATTTGTCTTGTCTTACTTAAAATAGCATTGAAGATGTAAGTGCATTGATGCTAAGTGATTGTCAAATTTAGCCTACATTCATATGAAACAAATCCATTGCCAAAAAAATAGTAAAATGCAAGAAAATTGCACTTATTAAGTTCTATAAATGATGGAAGGATTTTTGATGGCGCAATCAATTTAGTAGTTCCTCTGGGGGGCGCTGAGGTCCATTCAATACAACCCAAGTATTTGCAAATCATTTCTTTTGCTGCAGTTTTTAATTTTCAAAACAAATCAAAAGTATCTCGTGTTAATAAGTTAACAAAACATAACTTGAAGCACAAACCTGGGGAGAAAGAGGAAATATATTTTGTAAATTAATGTTATGGTTATATAACATTAATTTACAAAATATATTTTCTCTTTCCCCCCCAAGTTTGTGCTTAAATACATAAAGATGTAAGTAAATAACTATTACTTATCTTGACCATATACATTTCAGTCAAAATCAGATATTCTTTAAACTGTGCTTATTATATCAACCATTGGCATAAAGAAAATACATGAATAAAGCAACATTCAGTAAACATAATACATTTAGGACTATGTATCTCCTCTCTGCAGCGATCAGTGTCTGAACCTGTAGGAGATGGGCAGCAGCTTGTGAGTCTTCTTCATAGTCTGGACTTTGGAGTGAGTGTCTTCATCCATTGTTTTGTAACAGCGTCGAGCGTAATCCAGCAGCTTTTCCTTTGATGCCTCAAACTCTCCCACCTCTGCCACCTGCCCAAGACGTAGAGTGTAGAGGAATTAATACCGCTCCACACGTGTTTATTATCACAAAAATCTTGCATATATATATATATATATATATATATATATATATATACCAGGACCACATCAGAACTAAACTGGGTTTAAACCAGTCTAATTCAGGACAAGTACAATGTTAACACACCCTGAATGAATCAGAGATATGTTTGACAGGTGACAGATAGAGTTCTTGGTACCTTCTCTGGAGCGACCAGCAGCAGCTCAGCAATGGGGGAGGTGGAGGCCATAGTGTTCCTGTCCACTCCATGAATCTGAAAAGCTCTGGACATGCTCCTCACCCTCTGATACGTGGTCAAGATCTTCTTATATCGGATCAACACACCATCTGGGTCCTTCACTGAGGAGAGACGGGGACCAGAGCAGAAAAGGCATGAGTAGGTAGGTATGTATATTAGTAAATACATATCCATAAAAAGTGAATTAAACTAAGTTAACTAATACTTAAACTTGTTTTGCTACTTGTGTACTAATAAACATATTGAAAGTTATTTGAAACAAGGCTGAATTATGATAAAATAACACAAAATAAGCTTGAATGTATGTCTTCATGCCTGCGTCTGTTATGCCAACTCAACTTTAAGCTTTCTAAAAGTCATAATGCTGTTCCCTCATGAAAATCATATCTCAAGTTGTGTTTTGTTCTGTTTTTGCATCTTTTCCTAATCCTCCATATTCAGCTAGTGATGTAATGACTTGTATAATCAGCTTTATATATGGTAACAAAAAAACATCTTCCTTATTAAATGCCTGACCTCTCTGCCTCTCTCGTCCATGTGTGATCCTGAATATGCGTCTCATCTTCATCCGTGGTTCTCCACTCCCTCGCCCTCGGCTCTTCTTTGATCCTTTCTCCACTGAAGAGTCCTCTTCCTCTTCCTCAGCCTCCTCCACAAACTCATCCTCTGTGTAGAATTTCTCCTCCTCCAGGTGGTACTCCTGCTTCACTACAGCCATCAACATGTAAAGAAAGACAGAAATAATAAGAGAAGGTAAGGTATACTTTATTGTCCTCATAGGGAAATGTCTCCTATTTGACAACTGGGTCAAATACAGAGGATTTTGCCCACTAGAGCAACTCAGTGCCACACCTGGGGACTCATCCCCAGATTGTTAGCTGAACTCCTAGAGGAAACACACCCAGGCACAGGAAGAACATGCAAACTCTACACAGAACGGCCCAGGAGTTAAACTTGCTGTTGTGACGTGAGTGCCAATCAGGCGCCGAGAAGAGGCTTGACGCTGGAGTTCCAACACAGGAGGATGTTTATTTACCTCAGAACAGAATCCAGAGTTATGAACCCTCAAGACACTGTGATTGCGTTGTCCATTCTGGTCTAGTACAGTCCAGTCTGACTATGCTTCCATTGTAGGGAGTATTATATGTAGGCCAAGATAACAAGGACTGAGCTTGCAATGAGTATCATCAGTATAACACAGAAATAGAATTTCTATAACAGATAAGCCAACGAAACATCTATAAAAGCAAACAAATGAATGATATGGTACTTTTTTAGCCTTACGAGATAAACTTATTTGACCAAGAAATGCCAACTGAAAGGACATATATGGATGCATACCGGGTATAGCAGGGGCGCGGTGGCGTATCCTGGCCCCTCCCTGCAGCCTCTTCAGGGTCATGCCCGATCGGGTGGTCATCGGAGAGGGGGGAGACGGAGAGCTATCAGGCTGAACCTTTGCACTGCGCTGGGGATCCGTGCACCAGTCTGAGAATGGAGACAGCATTAAACAACATTCAGTATGTTTTGATGTACTCTCAGTATCAATCTTCGGAGAATTTGTCGACACATGTCACATGTTGACCCGTGTCGATCAAAGGGACAAAGTACACATTCATTTAGACTGTCCTGCCTTTTTATGCCGCTATATAATTTCAATTGATCATTTGTTTTTATAATGTGTATAAAAAGTGTCATTTGTATTACAATATTAAGTGTCTGTTTCAATATATTTGTTATTATTCAACCATATTATAGCAATCCATCAGAATAATGTTAAAATGTAAAAGTCTTGCTTGAGGTTCAAGTATGGCACAATCAGTCTAACTGAACTGAGTATGAAGTTAAGACAAAAGTGCAGTGCAAAAATATTAACCTTATTTGAATCCATACATTACTTTTTTTTTTAAGTTCCCTTAGCATCCTTTTGAATTTTTGAAATATTAATTAATAATTTAATATCAATATTTTCTCCAAAACTAAAATTTACAATATTATCACATTTTCAATAGATCTCTAACCTCTAACCATATAACCTTATTATTACTGCCTTTACTAACTAGAGCAGGTTCTGTATAACATTACCGTCCTGAGTCCTCATGTTGACGATGAAGCGGTCAAGCTGACAGCGGAGAAAGTTCCTCTCCTCCTCCAGCTCCTCGATGCGTTTCTGGAGCCAGGCGTTCTTCTCCAGAGCCACGTACAGGTGAGCGCGCAGGTTTGACACCAGGATGAACGGGCTGTAGGGGGAGGGAGGGGGCTCCTGGACCACTCCCTCTGCAACAAAAAATAGAGTTAGCAAACATCACAGCAAGAATGATCTCAACATTTGGCTTCACCTGTGTCACCTTTAAACAACTTAGCGAATACATTATGCACGGAAAATGAATGGAGCTTAAGAGTGAGTGCCCACCCCTGGATTCAGAAGTAAATTTGTCTTTTTCTTATAGACTTAATAATAGACGATTAAAAAAAATACATTAAACTTTTGTTAGTTCAGGGCTAATCATCTATGTGGTAACTAATGACCACAAAACCTATAATTTTATTTAAAATCTGTTTCAGTAACTTTATTAACCATTAAAAGGTTGTATGGAGGATTTTTTTGTTTGTTTCAAATTGTCAGTGAAAGTTTAAAATACCATTACAGAGATGCAGTAGCCTTGTAATTATGATGACCAAAAAAAAAAAAAAGAATGAAAATGTATCAACTGTGGACGTAGTGAGGTCAGATAAAAATCAGCCAATAGAAAAGGAGGTTCCCTCATTATCTATTGGCTGTTAGATCGTCAATCAAACTCCCTACATTTCTAGTGTAACTGACTCGCCAGTGCGTGGGGATTACGTGGTTTATGCAGCAGTTCTTAGAGGCTTTTTAAAACTGTAGCTTCCTCACATTTCGCACAAAGTTTGTTGCGATGGCGGACGAGAATCCACGACCAGTTTGCCGCAAAAGAAAATAACTTTTTGAGGTCACTGAAAGAAGAAGAGAAGGGGAAAATGAGCAAAGCCAAACTGAGGTGATTCTTGGAGATTCCTTCCAGCGATTGCCCGAATGAATCAGACAAAGGGTCTAAAAACTGACATGTCGGTTGCTAAATTATTTCCAGACAGGTCACTCCAACAGTAATTCTGAATGCGCACGGCTGTAAACAAGCGTGATTTCTAGAGTAAGGAGGCGGGAGGAGGTGTTTCTACTGAGGGAGCTGTGGAGGAGGAAGGTGGTGTCACGCATGCACAACATTTGGACTATCGCTGTATTTCTTTTTCCTTAAAAAATCCTCTATACAACCTTTAAGTTATTAAAGAATTTCGCTGATGTCTATGGAAAAAGTGAATGTAAAATGTACAATCACTATTGATGTTATACATCATGCATATTTATGCATTGTTTTTAATATGCATTATCATTATCAACATGATAGAGTGATATATTGTCCTTTCTACTGCAGTATCAATACACTGACCTATCTACATATTGAGCAAACAATAATATGTAGTATACTTATAGTAGTAGCGGTAATAATACTTGTAGTAGGGCAGTGCAATAAATGGAATTTCAATTACAATTATGATTATTGCACTAATTCAGTTACAACTATTGTGTAATTGAGTAATTGGGATTAATTAATATGAACTCATAAGAGAAGCGTTACAAGGAAAAGTTGCTCACAAACGGTGCCTATACTTGTAGAGTATGTTTGCATGTTTCTATTTCTGAGATATGTCGGTTGTAGTATTAGAATGGCTCATACCGTCGACCATTCTTGGACCGTGGTTGACATGATAGGCATGAGGTCGCTCCACACTTTCATCCAAAGGGAAGGACACTTCGTAGGCGTCCAGGTACAGACCTCCCCCTCCCGAGCCACCACCTCCTCCCTCTCTGACTGGGGGCTCCTCTGAGGCCCCTGAAACCACATAGTGATCTGGAACAGGGAAAAACACAATACATAGAGACAACAGTATTAATAAATCTGCATTTTGAGGGGATGCTTATGGAAACTTAAACCACTGACTAGACATGTATGTTCTGAATTAAGGTTAAATAGTTATGTGCACGAGAGAAAAAACTCACACACAATAAGCCTATTAATGTATAATAGTTATGTAGTTATTGAAGGCTGTGCATAATTTAATGAAAATACTAAAAGCACATCACAAGTTTGAAGATAGTCTACATGCTTGTACATTGGTCGCAGTAAGTAAAAGCAGGACTTTTTTTTCAGAAGGATCCAGTACATTAGATTGTATTATATAATATAGGACTGGCTGATAAAACACATTGACTGAACCCCCAGTTAGCCTCAAGAAACTCGGGCAAACTCGGGCACAAGTCTATTTAGCCTACATTTGCATTATTATACAGGCTATTCATGGGAAGAACAGCAGACTTCTTACTAGTTAAACATGTTTTACAAAGGGACAAAATGTTGGGCAAAAGAAATAAGCGGTAAGTGAAATAAACGGTTTGACACACTTTTGTAGCGCACGCCTTTGGGTTACTGTGGAATTACCCAGGGAGATTACCTGACGGGCTCGGGTCCTCTCTGCTGCTCCGAGGATCCATATTTGCGTAATTATACCGTTTTAGCGCGTTATTAAGTCTCCAGTTCTGTTGTGTTCACTTATACTTCTGTAATACAGGCTGGCACACACGCACGCCGCTCTGTTCAAACGCTATCCGCGGCAATTACTTGATTATAAGTGGCGCACAGGTGTTCGCTCACACATGCGCAAAAGAGAACTGCGCAGGTGATGAGGGCGTGCGCCAAAGAAGTCCACTGTCTGTTAGTTTGTGCCTCTACAGCGGCTCGTGTCTGTCTGTGTGGTGTGCACCGTTCGTTCAGATTTCACTGCTCTCACGTTTAGCTTTGAGACGCTTGAACCCGGGGGGCTCAGAGCGGAAGTACGTCAGAGAAGACCGGGCGGGGCGCAGGTAGAGGGCACGAAGAAGGTAAACTTTTAGAAAAACCTCTGCACCTCGGTTTGTCGCTTCAGACTCTTGAGGAAAGTCGATGAAGAGTTTTCCGAGGACGATTTAGCAACGCAAACAAGTGAGTCAAAAAAATACCGCAAAGATCAATAATCCACGCTGCAAGTTTGTTTTAAGGGACGATAAAAAGTTTGGAGATGCTTGGGGGTTGGGGTGCGCTCGACAGCCTGCCCATAAAACAGCAATGTCACAAAAATAAGCTTAGAAACAATATCATCGCCTACTTCATTTGCAATTTAGTTAATAGTTTACTAACTAGTTAATAACTAAAGCCAAACCAGTATGTTTAAATGTTACGTTATACTGACGCACGAGCAGATACATTGTGCTTTTTTATACTTTTCAATGTAAGTTTTAGTTTTCCCAATACCTAGTCCTAAACCATAACCTACCCAAAGTTTATAGTTGCACTTTAAATGTAATGAAACTATAATCTAGGCCTATATTTTAACATGATATAACTTCTGTGGAAAACAAGGACCCGTGCCTATGCCCCTATGAACATGGAGGACCGTAAATACAGTGATATGGATCAAAACCACCTTAAAACTTTCTAAACTTTAGTCCATAATTTGATTCCTCACTTGGCAATGTCTTAGTTGACCAAAATCTTTATTGTTGACTAATTAATTCATTAAAATGAAAAGGATTTACAACCAAAATAGCAGCATGGAGTGAGTGTAGCTGGAGTTTTGGGTATGACTGAACATTTATTCTGACTTTTCTCTAATAAACAACATGCTGTTTACTCCTACTTCTCTCTTTACAAAGTATTTTTCTGTACAAAATCCTAATAATTGAACATCTTTTGCCAGCACCTTGCCACACCCCACTTCTTAGTCAATGAATCGATACACGGAGCATGTCTTTAGCTGATCTAGAATTTCTTTAGTTGACTACTTCTCAATCCTGAATGTCATAGCTGTTGTCTCCTCCAGGTGCAACATGTGTGGAGGTCTGTCCCACTGTAAGATAGCCCTGGTCTTCGCTGTGATCATGGACTTACTGGGAGGATCTGCTCTGCTGATCGGGGTCTTTGCACCTCTAGAAATCCAAGGGAGGGACTTTGGAGACCTTTTAGTGTACACTGGTAAGATCATGTTCATAAAGTGTCTGATAAAATAGTAAAAATGCTAATTTAATTCCATATGTTGATTGAACTATACCAGTAATTGCATTTGTTCATGACGAGGAAATTAGGATTAGTCCATTACAAAGGTTTTATGCATATCAGAGTCGTCCAAATTGAGATATATTCACAGTAAATATATGGTACAGAGGAGAGAAAGTAAATATGTGGGTAGAAGGATGCTGAGGTTAGAGCTGGAGGAAAAGTAAAGACCTAGAGGAAAAAGTAAAAAGCAGATTTATTGATTTTGTAAAAGCGAACATGAAGTTAGTTGCTGTGAATGAAGTAAACTTTTTTAATTAAAGATATTATATTCTATTAAACAGAGCTTTAGTCAAAGTCAGTTTACTATCAACTCGTGTTTAGTTAGCTGAAGATTTGGAAGTGAATCTCGAGTTAAAGCTGCAGTTTTTCATATAAATGCACAGTTGTAGTACTTCTGTTTGCGGAAGTGCAGTGGCTTTTGCATGAACTCCCTGTGTAGTTGTTGTCTTGTGAGGGCAGTTTTGGTCAGATATATGGTCAGATTATAGAGATATTTAATAGTTTTGAGAGCTTTTGTCACGCCTGTCTACAGTGATTCCCCCCTGCATTTAAAGGTGCCCTGTTTGTCGTGACGTCTCTGGCGGGCTGGGTGCTGTGGTACAGTGGGAACATCGAGGGTCTGAGTTCAAAGAAGGAGCTGGGTCACATCGGCAGCGCTGTCGATCGTTTGGCCCGAAACCTCAGCCGCAAGATCCGCAGCTACCGGACCCACCACTAAACCAAGGGTGGCAGCACTGAGCAACATGGAGCATCCCACCTGCTGGACACAGTATTACAGAGGTCCTTACTATTTTCACACCACGTACAGTTTCTAAATAATGTGGATTTCAAAGGTAAATATAGGACAGTCACAAAGCCAGGTCAAGGTCTAATGTGTGACTAAACTTGATTAAACCCAGGATTCAATTGAAACTAAAATATGGTTCTATCAGGACTATTATTATAAAAGAATGAGAACTAAATTCAATTTCTGGCGCAGTGTCTGTCACCTAATTTTCTCTATGGAAATAATGAGGTTCAGTTCAATCAATCCAGTTAGATTTTTATTAAGAACACAAAATATCTGGTTCAAGTTGTTGTAGCTTTATAGTTCCATAGTATGACATTAACCTCATCTATGCCCATGGAGATTATTTTGAATAATTAATAGGGATGTAACAATAACCGAAATATCGTGGTATTGTATCGTCAAAATTCTCGCAATAATATCGTAGACCATCACAATATATCGAATTACAAGCCTCTTTGCTTAAATTAAGAGTTATGATGCAGCAATAGCTACAAAAAGACAGAGAGAACTACATAGACCATGATCCTTTGCTCCATTTCAGTGTAGACTATAATAGATAATGGAAATAACAGTTCTAAGGACTTTTAAGTCTTGGTTCTTTGGATTAAGTCTTGTCAAGGTATTTTAAGAGGAAAAAGTAGCATATTAACAGTTTTGTTAACCTCCATAAAATATTGAAATAGATATTGTACCGTGAGATGTATATCATGAAATATTCATACTGAAAGATTTTAGGTATTGTTATCGTGAGCCTCCCCACCATATCATGATCTTCCCCACAATATCGCAATAAATATCGTACCGCGAGGTTTATACCGTGACGATATCGTATTGTGAGACTTGGATATTGTTACACCCCTACTAATAAATTAGCTCTAATTAAATAATTGCTACATATATAACCTAAAATCCTTACAAGTCAAATCAATGACGGCTGCATGGAGACAAACAAGTGGTGGAACCCCACCAGAAAAGTTACATAGTGAACCTTTAAGCAAGAACTGCTGTATACTGGCCAAGGTCATGACTATATTTAGTAATTGCGGCTAATCTGTAATTACTGAACCAAAATAGATCTAAAACAAGGCAACACATTGACCGTAATACCCTAAGTAAGTAGCTGCCTATTGGTCTGTTCTCTAATTTTATTCTCAAAGCAGTCTTAAAATAAACCAAGTTCTAAAATAAACTAAACTGAATGCTTGTGTACTATGAGTGGGACTAGAGCCACAGATTGTGAACCACATGGACTGTTAGGAGTAGAACCAACATTTCTGTTTTTAAACTTTGTTAGTGTTTTTGTATGATTTGTGCTTTGTTTTAATGTGTTACTTTATACATTTCAATTGAAAATGAACTAAACTGTGCCTTTAATGAATGATAATTAAAATAACTTCTTTGCACTGTCATTTTTTTTATTACAAATAGCTCACATTTTATATCTGCACAGGTTTGTATAAGATAAATATTTCTTATTTGGACACATAAGGAAAATAAAACATCTAATGTATACTCACCAAAATGTACTATATCATGTATGTCATATTACTACGATTTCTACTATTATTACTGCTACTACTACTTCTAGCATTGTGTAATGTAACAGTTGAACTTAACTCCATTGTCCAGTCCAACAGTGAACAGTAAACAGGAAATGACCTCAAGGGAGATTCCCTCAAAGGAGACTCCTGGCTCTGATTTTAATCCCACTCACATTTGACCTTTTATTTCCACAGACTTTAAACATGACCTTTAACCCCAGGATTAATTGTGGTGGATTATAGTAACCTGCTCCTTTAGCTTCACAACATTGCCCTCTTCTGGTAATAGCTCAATTTGGCCTCTACACCATTTTTTTCAATTCTTCATCACTATGAAATTGCACAGTATAGTACGGATGGAAGTACAAATTTATTAATTGGGCTTTTGTCGATATAAATTGGTTCATTTATAATACAGATTATTCAGGCCACAGTATAATCATTTTATCATAAGAACATAACAAATGAGAATTTTAGAAGTTCTTTATATTCAATTTTTACTCAAAGTCAACCTAAACGTAATATAAAAAACAACAATCTGGCTATTTACATATCAATACTTTCTCATTCACAAGTTTAATTGCTTTTTGACCTAGATTAAGTCACCTATAATAACTAATGATACGCTTGTTTCTTTTTAATCTAGAGGTTCACAGTCAAAGCCATGTGGTTTGAGAATTCACACTTATACTTAATATTTTGGTGTTAAATTCTAATGATTCAAAGTCAAAGTATTTTTATGTTCAGGAAAGTCATACTGAAAGACAATTTCGTTTGCTTTTAATAAGACAAAATGAAATATAATTGAAATTTGTCAGTCAATATGAGGGGAAAAAAAAGTGATCGGCTTTTTGTCATATCACTCAGCCCTACAGAGAAGGCATTAAGAGGCATATAGAATTACTAGTAAAACATATAAATGGTAAAAAAATAAAATAAAATAAAGTGCTACAGACCAGAATCAGATCAGGTCAGGACTCACCCAGGAGTAAACCAGGTCTAAAGCACCTCGGATAAATGCTGACTACTCAACACTAACATTGTTTTTTATAGATCCATGGCAACACCCCTCAGAGCTTTTCAAATTTTAGTCCTCATTTTGTCATATTTGTGCACTGATCAAGTTAATATTACTAGTTTTTACTGAATGTAGTTGTTATGTTTCCTGGCTCCTCGTGATGTATTGCTGTAACCTAAGATCATTATACAGTAAATGTGAAGACGGTTTTAGCACCAGCAGACAGTGGCTCAACAAACACTAATTGGATTACACCATCCACAACTTAAAGTGCATTAAATTCAAGGCTGTAGTTTGGAACCTTACCAAACATCACAGGTGCCATGCAGTTCTAAATGTTCCTTCTTCAAGATCAGAACTTAGTGTTGTCTTTCATTTTATTAATAGTTTGTTAGGGCTGTGCAATGAATTAATTTTAATCAAGATTCTTTAATTTGTATATGTGCTTTCTTTGTTTTGTAATGGAGAGGTTTACAGTCATTTGGAGCAGAATTTAGACTTTGGAGGAAATCACTTTTCAGTTCAGGAAATTAGAGAAAACATTGTTTGTTTAGTTTTAGAGTAAAAGTAAAAATGAATGAAATTGTCAGTGATGAATCAAAAAAAAAAAAAAAAAGTGATTCATATTTTTGTCATCTCACCCAGGCCTAAAGTTTTGAGTAATTCTTGATTCTGGCTGTCTCCCCCTTCATAGCTCAAAATGCTTGGTTCCACCTTGTGACATCATTAGGTGAGTATTTAGTTTGCCACGTAGGCTCTTCTCTTTTGTTTTGTTTTGTTTGCTTTATGCCCACACACTTTCACCAAGTTTGTGCTCATCATAAGTGCTATAAGGTACCCATGAGAAGTATCCAGCCAGCCAAGCCGTCTTCCAAAATTTAAAAACATACCAATTAAAAAATGTATTATTAATTGTGAAAATTGATTCGATTCCTTAGGCATATTCACCGGTACAGTGTGCGTGACAATGACAGATTAAAGTTCCATTTTAGTCCTGGACAGACCTGTCTCTGAGCACGTCCCTGTGGTGTTTTGGACTTTGGTTTTGTCAGACTGCCAAATCCTTCCCATCCCCGACACCGCTCCACCTCAGATCCCCAACATCTCCACCACTTTAGCTCCTAATCCTGCTTTTAATGTTCCTTCCTTCTGATTAACAGGACCAAAACAGAACTCGGGTTAATGAAGGGGGCTCTGGCAATTCAGTACCTGAACTAAATTTTGTTATTTAGTCACTGGTCAAAAATCTTGCACTGTGCATCGTGTAACTTTTCTGGAGATGTCATTGCTCTGCCTGGGATGTTCCACAGTATGACATTAAACACCTCTACAGTTTATTCAGTTATAGGTGGTTTTATAGCTCAAAACTACCTAGAGTCTAGACAAAAGGCTTTCTCATTGTGACTGGGGTTGCCTGGTTGCCTCTCCACAGATCTGCTTTCGTCTGCATGACTATAGAAAAGTTTAATACCATAACATTTCCATAGAGAAAAGTATTTGAAAAGCTACATAATGGACATTTAATATGTCTTATCAACAATACAGATACATTTTAGAAGCAGCTCTTAAGGTCAAAGATCTGCATCTAAGTGTAAAGTGTTTTATTGTACGAGAATCCTGAAGTGCACTATTGGCATGCTGTTTGTTGTTAGCTTTACAGTCACAGAAAACATTTAGATTCAGCCCTGTATATTTGGAATCATTAACTTCACTCACATTTTCTGACAATAAATATGCACCCATTACCTTTTACAAAAATAAGTTACGTAATGAAATCTAAACACGCACAGAGTGGATGCTGGGGTGACAGGCGGCAGCAGCAGATGGCAGAGCCCATATCACCCATGGGTGCTGGAGAGATGGAGCTGCACAAAGTCAAGACTGGTCTGAAGCAGGTCTGTCCCAGGAGCAAACCAGGTCAGGAAAGAAACACACTCAAACAAATAATAAAAACATTTAGCTGAATTTGTAGTTTTTGGACAGAAAACACTACACTATGGATATTATTGGGATATACATTTTTGTAGAGTTGTTGTCACTGAGATATTGTAGCCACAGTAGGAATATTCACTTGTATGTATTGTGTGTAGGATAATAGGTTGGTGCTGAGAACAGTGACGTCAGACAGATTCTGGTGCTTTATACTAGTACTAGTACATGCTTATCGGGTTATTTTAGCATCAGATCAAACTGCTCTAATCTCATTAATGTGTGGAGTCAGAGTTGATCCGAGCAGCAGGAGTCACAGACAGGTGTCAGGAAGGCTCAGGGAAGAACACACATACAAACAAGATGGGTTCATTTGGTTCATAAACTCACTTTTCAGTTCAGTTCGGTAAAGCTACAGTCAGGCTTTGTGGTAACTGTTACCTTATAAAAAATAAAGTCTAGGTTAGGGGTGTCAAACTCAAATTCATAGAGGGCCAAAATTAAAAACTGGGACTAAGTCGTGGGCCAAACTAAATATTTATTGAAAAATGTCAACAACATCTGCATGTTTTCTTTTCTTTTGAGATATGTAATGTCAAACCTTTTCTTATTAAAATAAATGGTTAATTATAGTTTTGCTTAAACATTGAATCCAGAACAAGCAAAATATAAAATCATAACAAAATTTATAATTATTTATAATGTCTCTATAGCCGGCGGGCCAGCTCTAATACATATTTGATATGATCTCGTAAGCCAAATTTGGCCCCTGGGCCTGAGTTTGACATGTCTGGTCTATGGTAGGTAGTTCAAATTTCTTGAATGAAGAAAACATGATCTTAAAATGAGAAAATAATATACTTGACAAATCAGATCTACTCAGTTCAAGTGTAAAGTGCTGCCATATTTTCTACCATGAGGTACAAATGGTAGATAATTTTAGTTACTGTACTATGAAATCAAATTTACTCACAATAAATGTATTATTTTACATTACATTACATCACTGTATTCAAGTGAGTTTAACTTACCTACAAATGACTTTTTGCAGTGTAGGCTTTACATATTCTATTGCATATTCTGTATATTATAGCACAATTGCTACTACACAACTTCAGTGTAGCCATTGTAAAACACCAGTAGTTCACTTCACTGCAGATGTTCGTGTCTTGATCAAACTAATTGCACTATTTTGGTTTTGATGAGTTCAAAGGTCATAGACAGGTTGATGGTATAGCCTAAACTTAACTTGTAGTCCTTAAAGAGCCCATATCATATGATTTTTATTTTATTTATTTTTTTATCTATGTTGTATAATGTTGTTTCTTCATCAAAAATGTACCCAGAGTTGTGTTTTGTTTCATTCACAAATGTTTAACACACAAACCCCCCATATTTAGGCTGAGTTCTTCTCTCAAACAGAAAACACTCCTTCCACCTTGTGATGTCATGTGGGGATACAGGAAGTGCCCCAATGTGTTTTTAACTCCACACACCTTCACTAGAATCATTTGGATGATTTCAGATCTGGAATTGACAATCTCTTTTCAACTAGAGGTAAAAGTAGCTGTTAACTTGAAAACTACCACTTCATGACATCAAAAGGTGGAACAGAGCATTTTGATCTTTGGAAATGTAGGCAGACTAATAATCCAGGATTACTGAAACGTGTGAACGAAACAAAACACAACTCCAGGCATGTTTTTGATGAGGTAATAGCATTATTTCAGTGGCTTAAAGATTACATGAGTCAATTTTGCGTAGTATAAGACCTTTAAATATATCTATAGAGTTAGAGTCAGGGGATAAAGGTGGGCCATGCTGTGGCTCCTCCCCCTTCGCCCTGGTGTGATCTGGTTTAATGGATTTATGCGTTCAGGTGTCCTCAGAGCCAGACGACTGCAGAGCTTCACCTGGACCAGACAGGTAACATACACACTCTATCTTCTATGTTTATGTTAATTATAAATATGACTAATGCTGATATTGTAAGAATACATTACAATACTTTACAGCAGAGTTTCTCAAACTGTGGGACATTTACCACTGGTGACATTCAGTCTTCTTCTGGTGGTATACTGGGTTCTCTGCAGTTTGACTATTTTTTATATTCCAATTTTTGTCCTCATTTGGGTCAATAATTGTTCATAACTACTTTATCCCTGGTTTAATCTCATCCACTTGATGTATTCACAGTTTTGGACACTTTTTGTTTCTGATTTAAACCTGATCTAGTCCAGATTTTGATCTGGTGGTACATCTCAGATGGTATATCTTACTTTGTGTGAAATGTTTAAGAATCACTGCATTAGGTTAAAAAAGGTTTATTTTTACTATCCCAAAGAGCTACATTATAGGAGCTACTGATTTTATGCAATGTTGACATAATTTTTGCCTGTATTTTAAATGAATATACGAAAAATGCACATGTTTACTTAATTACAGTATTTAAATACATTTCAAATTTAAGTTTTGTGATTCTGAAATACACTTTGTATTTATTTACCTTACATGTATTTATAGTGGTGAGTACTCTTCACTTAGGAAAGTGCAGTCTAGACTCCAAAGCTCAGGAGTCAGGACCAAACTTAATCTGATGGCCTCAGGTCAACTCATTAAGTGTTTAAGTGGGAGAGAGTCTCCTCCTCACTGCATACTCTTATTTTACTCTGTTTACATCTTAACAAGTTTAGTAACTGAGTATTTGTTCTGGTTAAAAAAAGATGTAGAGTTAGCCATCTGCTTCCTGCTTGTCTCCATGGAGATCCTATTCCTTTGCCTGGAATGTTCCACAGTATGGCAACAAAATAAACTTTTATGCATTTATTTAATACATAATACATATATTCTCACTGTGAGCTGGATCGCCTCTCCACAGATATGACATATATTACCAAAGCAATTCCATCTCCATGGAGACAAGCAGGTGGTGGTCCCTCCACCAAAAGGTACTTAATGCAACTGCATGCAAATGTTCAGTCCCCACGTTTGTTGAGCTATGATGTAAAATAAACCCATGCAGTGAGAATGAGGCACTCTTGAAGTAAAACACATAATGAGTTGGACTAAGGTCAGTGAAAGAAACTCTATCATTTCTAATCAACAATTGCTTGTAACTTTTCTATTAAAAGTCAGAGGGGTTATGCTTAGGCCCTTGTACTTTTAATTAATTTATTTTTCACCAGTTATACTTTATTTTATGTTTACCAAAAAACAGTCGGGATTTGGATTTTTTCTTCAGTGCGGCTTGTTCTCACTTATGAGGAGATCAGTAGATCAGACAGAGACCAAAACTACAGAGCCTCAGCTTCACAAAGAGTCCAGCCCTTTGTGTGTGCTGCAAAGGGTTCAGAAACAGATTCTGTTTGAACTGGGGCTCATTTTAGGAAAAATAAACCGGAAGTGTAAAGGGTTCGTTCAAAAATCTGCTTTCAACATAAAAGTCTAGTTTTGCAAGTTATAAAGTTTGCATTGCTTTATTAACCAGATGCTTTACATTTTTTTCCAGCATTTTTTTTTTATATATTGAGTTAAACCTTCATTGACGAAAAGTGGTGAAACGCTCTGAAATCCTGAACTAAGTCAGCCTTGGTGCTTCCTGCTGTAACCATGGGCAACACCAAGAGCGGCGCCGTGTCCAAAGAAATCCTCGAAGACCTCAAACTCAACACCAAATTCTCTGAGACGGAGATTGTTCAGTGGTACGAGAACTTCCAGAAGCAGTGTCCGTCTGGCCGCATATCCAAATCGGACTTCCAGGCCATTTACACCAAGTTCTTCCCAGAGAGCGACGCGAATACCTACGCCCAGCATGTGTTCCGCTCATTCGATGAGAACGATGATGGGACTCTGGACTTCAGAGAGTACATCATCGCTCTCCACATGACCTCCACCGGAAAGACCAACCGCAAACTGGAGTGGGCCTTCTCCCTGTTCGACGTGGACAAGAACGGATACATCACCAAGAATGAAGTCAAGGAGATCTGTGTGGTGAGTGGACACTGAGCTTAGAGACAAAAATTGGAATACATTTTTTTTCTCAAATTGGGTTTACACTTAGGCTTTATGTACTGTGTAAATTTTCTGGAGAATCACCCTCCACCTGCGTCTCCATGGAGATGTTATTGCTTTGCCTGGAATGTCCCATAGTGTGTAATCAAACACCCCCAGCCCAGACCATGTTACAGGTCCGAACTGTGGAGAGGTGACATTTTGCAGTAACATCATGCTGGGGGTGTATTATGTGAACATGTATCTCTATGGTGGAATGTTCAGCACTTACTATGGTGATACAATGCACACATTAGCAAACACAGCCAAAAAAAAGTTTTAAGCTGGTATGATAACACATTTTGAGGAGCCTGTGATCAATATGAGCGTTCATGGTCCTGTTTAGGAGTTTGATCAAATATATATTTAGTGGCTGACTAAATTTTTATGATCGACTTTGTCAACTAAAACTAGACTAAAACTAAAAAGAATGATTTAACAAAAACTAAAAATCATTCTAGAAACACCAAAACTACATAAAAATGTCTTGTTAAACTAAACACTGCAGGATTTTTTACATTTGTAGAACATGAAATCCAAAAGCTCCACCTAGTGGTTTAAAGTGGAGCAGGCAGGAGCAGGATTACATCACCTGAGCCATCTGATCTCATGTAACACACAGTAATGCTTGACGTGTCTATAGCATGACGTTGTGATCACTTGTTTCATAATACAGTGGAGATGAGTGTACCTGCAGCAACGCTGTCCCAGTCTGGGCTTTACTTATAGATCCACATTTGAGGATAAAGATTAATGTGATATAATCAGAAGTCTGTGTGAGTAAAGCTGCAGCTCAGAGCAGGAAAAATTGCACGATTCAGAAAAAACATCTGAACATGCCTATAGTGTACTGTAAGAGTAAGGACTGGTTTATGGTCAGTATCTCTGTAATTACAGGGCCTATCCACATCAAACGACAACTGGCACCAAACTCAGTGTGTTCTCTGTCAGCATGAATAAACACAAGTTAAATTATTTTGTCACTATTGCTTCCAAACACTGCCATTATTCAGCCCCAAAGATGTGATTGCTGTCCGCTATCTTTAAGCCTGGAGATTAATATTGACGGACTGTGGACCCAATCCCTAACAAGTAATGATATGGTTCAACTATTCTGTGGATCAGAAGTTTGTGTATTTCTTTCAGATATAGGTCCCTGCCCTCCATCTAAATTATGACATCTTCAATTGTAGAATGTGTTTATTTTATTTTGAGTACTTGAGAGTTGAAATGAATTTACAGCATTGTCAAATCCTCATTTGCATACCACCAGAGCACACATATAATGTGAAATGTAATACATGTCTTTATATTTCAGGCCATTTTCAAAATGATCCCAAAAGAGGAGGTGGACTCTTTGCCTGAAGATGAGAACACACCAGACAAGAGAGCCGACAAACTGTGGAAGATCTTTAACAAACCAGATGAAGGTGAGTGTCCTGCACTTATTAAAGGAACTGTAAGGTTTTGATGATGGTTAAGTTGTTGTTATTATTGGTGTTTTGGTTCTCAAAAAGTTTGTCCAGTTAAAAAGAGTCAACTTCAGTGCTGAAATCAGTTTAGTTTAAAACTAAAATGCCTCTCTGTGATCTGAATGGACATTACCTAAACCCCAGCACCTGCAGCCATCATGAGTCAGTGCTAGTGCAGCCTCTGCAGCTCAGGGATGGAACGTTCTGAGCTTTCACAAGAGGCATGGGACGTGCATATACAATGTCTTTTCTATAAACATGTACTTTTAATACAAATATAAAGTGTTTAATTGTTTTCCTCCTCTGTTGTTGTTTTGTGCAGGGCGAGTGGCAGAGGGAGAGTTCATTCAGGGAGTTATGAATGACGATGAAGCTCTGCGCCTGATTCAGTACCAGAAGATGAAATAAACACAACATCATAAATCTACACAAACCTCTTTTTCAAAAGTGAATCAAACCAATTCTCTGTATGTGATTTAAGATATCAGGAGTACCACTGAATCAACCTTGTCATTGGAGCAAAAGAGTTTAAAAAGAGAGTAATTACAGTCGAATGACATTCTAAATATAATGCAAATACTGGGCAATTACAGTGTTATGACAGTGTTCTTATTATGTTTTCCTTTACATTTTAACAGTGAACCATTCTTTTTATATAATGGGGTGTATGTGGTTATATTCTGGTCATTCATTCATAATATAATGCCCAAACCCTTTGTATGTGAAAGAAGTGGTGTCATTCTTCAGCACTAAGCAGTTACAGTGGAAATCATTGTAGTATTATTTTGTTTGTTTACAGCAGCTGTACATAGTAAAAAGGCTATAACAAATTGGGTCAAAACTATATATTCAGTTAGGTGTTCAGTTTGATGCTAACCTTGACTCATTATAGTAAATTATTATTTTTTTTTTTTGGGGTGGGGTAGGGGCATCTTGGTCGGGTTTTATCCACACATCTTTCTCTAGGATTAATTCATGTGTATGATTTTGTATGAGGTTCAGACATTTGACTTTATGGAACTGTGAATAGCATGGCTTGTAGAGTGTACTGTTGGCCAATCTTCAATAAAAGATGTAAGGTGTCATTTATTTAGTCTGCTATATACAGATAAAATGTTGTTTTGGATTTAAAGTAAGACACCTGAGATGGTCTGGACATGAACAGAGAAGGAAGAGTGAATATATGACGTGATATGATGATATATAATGCTGAGTGTAAAGCTCCCAGACAACATGAGAAGTGTGTGGAGATGTTATTGCTTTACCTGAATGTTCCACTGTATGGCTTTAAACTAATCTAATCTGCATTTCAGTTATGCCAACTAGTGTATTTAAATATATATATAAAAAAAAGAAAGAAAAACTTGAAAAACAGATGACAGATTTGCCTTAATTTATTTTTAAATTAAATTATAAATTAAAATTTAATTTATTTTTTTTAGAAAATCCCATACTCTGAAACTTTTCAGGCAAGGCAACATCCAAGTAAGTAGCAGACCCTCCACCAGAAACGTTACATAGTGCACCTAATAATTTATCCTTTTATAGTAGCAAATGTAGTGGTGCACAATCATTTATTCTGTCTACAAGCGAATAGGAAAAAAAATCTTACATTTCAAGATATCAAATAAGAAAAACATGCCCTACAAGTTTTTCATCATAAAATAAGGCATTTTAAAAACTGTAAAAACAAAATATATCATTTCTGGGGTATTTAAACAAAACATAAACCAAAATCAAGAGTCTCACACACAGACACACACCCTGGAAGACCAAAAAACAAAATAAAGTTTTGCCTGCAGTGTCTCGTCTGCAGTGTGTCGTCTTAAAGTTGGCCCTGCACTGTGTGTGACCCAGCTGTGGTCTGGGGCAGGTTAAGCTGCCACACGGCAGAGCTTAAAACACAGACTTTTTATCCAAAATGTAATCACATAGAGCTCAGTTGGCCATGACTTTATCCACAGCAAGATTATGGGGCAGGTTTTTGAAGAAAGGTTGGTTTCAGATTAATTACATTTAGTAGTTGTATGTCTGGCCTAAACCTTTCAGACCTCTGCCACAATGGATTATATTTGGCTTTCTATTTTGTAAAAGAATTTAAATGAACCAAAATCTAACCTAGAGATAAATTAGCACAACCCAGTTCCAGAATTAACGTGACAGTATTTGGAATTCAGTGTGCACTTTGAAATGTAAGATTTCAGGGGGAGGATTTGTTACTAACTTGATCTTGATAAGGACACAATACAATGAAAGAAGTATGTTACAATCTGAAAAAAAAACAAAAAACAGCGGAAGTGAAAAAACATATTTCTTGAAATGTTAGAATTAAATATAATGAATTTTTGTCCAGACGTCCACTTCTGTCCTGATTAAGAATTGCCAAGAAGAGAAAAAGAAACATTTTGGGCTAAAATAATAATGTAACTAGAAGATTAGACATGATTATAATCTGATTGGTATAGTCTTATTGTTAGTTCGTAAACACAATAGAAAGTGTCTGGATGGTAAAAGAACCAGTTAAATATTGTGCAGTGATTTTTTTAGGATGCCATAATATTGTTACTGACTGACAAAAAATACCATTTGTG
Organism: Boleophthalmus pectinirostris; assembly: GCF_026225935.1. NCBI lineage: Eukaryota > Metazoa > Chordata > Actinopteri > Gobiiformes > Gobiidae > Boleophthalmus > Boleophthalmus pectinirostris. The sequence continues at coordinate 7,744,137 of NW_026571175.1, forward strand.
CATTGTATAACCAGCACTTGAATTAAAGATGCACGATGCAACTTTCCTGTAAGAGGGTGTCCACCTGCTTGTTTCCATGGAGATGATATTCATATTACACAGTGCATTGTTACTCTAAGTGGAATCACCTCACAGCTCCACAGCTCTCACAACATGGCCTGGTGTTGTCACTAGAACATTTTAATGCCATACTGTGGAACATTCCAACAAGCAAACAGCGGAACAGACTCCACCAGAAATGCTATACTTTCAGATGATCTACTATCCTTTTCAAAATGTTCCTGTTATATTTTGACATTGTTATTGTCACTATTCAATCGATCCCTCAACCATCCCTATCACTGGTTTTGTAACAAAAGAAAATGCTTACCTCAGCACCTTCAAACATTGCATAAAATTGTTGCATAATTTATGTGTTTAATTTACATTTTTAATTAGTGCAGTGAAGCGGCAGCGACCCCCTGATCTGCTGTGGTACAGAGATGTCAATCACAGTTTCTCCTCATTCCCCCGACTCCAGATTATTCTGTAATCTTCAGCGGAGCGAGCATCTGTCTGCAACTCAAATCTGTGCACAAGATTACTGCGCGGCTCCATTCTTTTAGTCTCACTCCTCTAACTGCAGTCACACAGCGGTACTTCTGTCATTCCATCAGCATCATGTTAGTTCAAATAATCTGTGGTCAGTATAAATCATGAATGAGTTTGTTGATGATTATTTGAATGTCATTGTTTTTATTTGCTCTTTACTGTACTTCATGTTAAGAGTATTAATGATACACATGGTAACCAGTCCCACACACATACTCTTGCCAATGGACACAACAGCAGATTATTTTGTTTGTAGTAGGAATTAAATAGGCAGCCTTTAGTGGGTGACTATAAGTACTAACAGTGGAATAAACAAGAAACAATTCTTTTTCAACAGCTGCAGGAGTTTAATGACTGACACTTGTGTGAGAATAAAAAAAAAAACAGTCTGTTTCTGTCCCAGAGCTGTGACGTTTCTGTGTCTCTGTACTCTGTACTCAGGTGCATGAGTTTGCCCCTCTGCCCCCCCTCCCCGCAGGTCCCTGTGTTCTCAGCAGATGGAGCCCTCACGCTCCTCCTGCAGGGTGTAGTCCATCTCGTCCATCTCTCGCTCACAGTCCTCACAGCCCTCAGAGCCACAGCCCTGCAGCATCATCATCCCCTGAGGGTCCATCAGCCGGGCCCCGGGACCCCCCACTGTCCCAGAGCCCATGCTGCCCGAGGCGCCCATGGGACCTGCCCCGCCCATACCCAGTCCGCCCATGCCCACCCCGATGCCCCCTCCACCCACCAGCAGAGCCCCTCCGGCTCCACAGGCCAGGGGTCCCACGGCCGGCCCCTCTCCTCTCGGCCACATGGGGTCCACCAGCATGCCCTGCTGTGCCAGCTGTATGAGCTGACTGACGGAGTACAGCCCTCCCCCTCCTCGGATCACCTCCTCGTAGGACGGGGCGCGGGCGGCGGTGCGGGCCTCCTCCAGGCGCACTCTGGCTCTGTGCTTCATCTCGATGATGGTTTTTGTGTAAGAGTTTAGAGTGGCCACAGCAGCAGCCATGCAGCAGCTGAAGGAGAGCCAGGCCATACTGAAAACACACCGTATACAAGGGTCAGAACTACAGGTACAAGTGTGTGGAACATGTTTAACCACAGCTCAAACTCACGCAAAAGACCAGCCGTAGTCCCAGGACTGAGGTCTCCAGTCTTTAGGGCCGATGCTCACAGTCATCTGAAACACTGTGGTGTACATCATGTGTGCCACCATCCCCATCATCCCTGAGGACAGAGGAAGTTAAAACAAGTCTGTGCTTCCACTGAGCCCCAAACCCAATCTCTGTCTAACAGTATAAAGACTAGAGGCACCACACAAGCAGAGCGTGGTACCTGAGAGCACGGTGCACATGGCGGCGAAGGCGTTGATCTTGAGCGCGTTCATCTCTCGTTTGGCGCACAGACACATGCACTCGATGCACATGAGCAGGAAGCCCATGGCCAAAAGCCCGATGTACGTGAACTCACTGTACACTGAAAGCCACAGCACACCTGCACACAGTAACAGGAGCTCTTCTAACATCTGACTTAGAATTACATTATTACTTTTTATTAAATATGTTTATGTAATTGGAGGGACAAAATAATACATATTGTACAGAATATTAATAAAGAGATAGACACAAAAATGGCAAAAATTGAATAATATCTGAAAGAAAAGCAAGAAACAAATGTTTGATGTTTGAGTTCATATTGTCAACATAACGCTTTAGTCACAGACATACAGTGGGAAGGGGAACCAAAACTTTACTCAACAACTACAAAAACTACAATGAGAAGTACAATTTTGTACTTAAAATTTTGAAAACATTTCAAAGTAAACATGTGACCTAACCTTGTGTCTCTCCTGGGGTCAGCTCTATGAAGCTGCGGCACTTCTCCTCTGTGTCACTCCCTGAACAAAAACAATCACACATTTCACAGATAATTCCTGATTTTATTGTACTGAAACTACACTAAACTTGACATGATTTAACCTTTATTCCTACAGTATAGGAAAATGCTACAGTCATAGTTATCTCTAGGTTTGATTCAGCAACATGGATCAGTGAAACTTATTAAATCCATAAGTATTTATTTATTATAGCAGCAACACTTTTTATACATTTTTTGCCGTTATTACAAATATTGTCATCACAAATGTTGCTAGACATGGCCCATGTTGGTATTGTGTAATAATTAAGGGGAATGACAATTAATAAATCTAGTAATTACAGGCAAATTAAATTATAACTTTTATCAGCTCTCCATATAATGAGACAATTATAGTGAAAATAATTAGCCCCGCTGTTACTAACCTTCCTGGTGTTTTTCACAGGAGAGCCAGAATCCTGTGTGGAAGTATCGGAGCATGTACTTGTCCTCTCCGGTCTCCCAGATGTACTGCACTGCGTTGGCTAACTGCTTCTTCCTCAGACGGGCCAGCTCCTCCTTCTGCTGCGGGGACAGGGTCACGTTGGACACAGGCATTTTTGGGTCTGGAGTTGGGGCCTCTGTAAAAAGAAAATAGAAACTGTTTATACTACTGTACTGTATACTGAAACATACAAGTGTAATCAGAAGTTGTATATACAGAGTAATAAATCCAATCCCTCAGCTAAGGAAGGGCTGACCAAGACCAAGCTCAACATGTGGAGATGGGTTTGTGTTTGCATTTATGTTTTCAAATGTGATTTTCAATTGGGACAGTCTTCTACATGTAGCTATACATACACAAAAGAAATAATGACCATATATAAGTGTTTGATGTAATCTTTTGAGATTTAAGTATAAATATGTCATTCTAGAGCAAATAATTTCAAATGAACATTATTAATTAAAACATATATGTTGTCAATATAAAATCTGTTAATAAAGTTAAACAATAATATATTCATATAGGGTCAACATTTCATTATTTTAGAGTGCATCTTGTTTGTCATTGAGGGAGAGCAAACTGTAATTGACATCACATTTCAGTATCAGAGTGAAAGATCTCATGTTTCATTATTGACCCAAATCCTCCTAACTAGTGTTCTTCTGCTCAGGATCCAGTCTTCGACATGTTCTGGAGGTAATCTGTGCTGTTCTGTGCTGTACAAACAAACAGGCTTAACACAGCGCTGATGGGACACAAGCATCAGATGCAGATTCCAGTGTGAGATTAGTAGCAGAATCTGGGATTACGGGCCGCCCTCTCGTCACATGAGAATAACAGATTGCACAGACACAGTGAAAACGAGTCGATACTAGACAGAAGGCCACAACACCTGCACCCAGATGTACTACTGTCCGCTAGAAATGGCTCTAAACAGCACACTTTTAAATGGATCAAATTGGAGTAATGTCAAGATTATTTGGTTCATTAATGCCTGAATCCCCCAGGCCTGTTTTCTCCAGGCACTCTGTTTTCACCCATCAGCCCAAAACATGCAGCACAGGTCCAGTCGTCAGGCTAAGGTAGTCCTGACTAAGTCAGGCAAAACATCCAGAGTCCTTGGGCACTAAAGGTGCCCATTTCTCCTGACAAATTGCCCCAGCGACACTGAAGAATGCCATACAACCCTAATCTCAGACACTGACAGGGAATTGGTTTATAGACCAGATAAACTTTAAATGATCTATTAATCTGATTAGTCTTTTATCCATATTAAATGGACTTGAGCGTGGAGAGTTGTTTTGTTTCTATATAATTGCAGGCTGATACAGGGAGACAGTCTGGATCCCAGACTTGTGTCTGAGGTCTACAGTTGCTCCTTGTCGTATCTTGCAACAGTCTGGTTATGTTAATACTGTCTTCATTCTGTATTCTGATGAATAAGATCAAGTCTGAAATCTCAGTCTGGAATGACTCTTGGTGAAATGATCAGGGAGAGGAAGAAGAGAGATGAAGGAGAGTCACCAGAGTTTTAGCCAATCATATACGTCAATTGACATGCTTTGATAATTAAACAACATAGTCTTGGCTAAATGAATGTGTGGCATCATAACTTCATTAGTAATTATTAATGACATTATTTTGTTGGAAGATAAATACTTTCTGCTGCCAGTGGACTGAACAGATCATCTGGCCAGGTTATATTCTTGTGATTTCAATTATATCGTGCTAACTCCTGCACCCTCCTCCAGAGTGAATCTATTCTCACCTGTGGTGTAGGGCTGGCTGTTGTTCTGCCCACAGTTCTTCATTTTGACCGGAGACAAACACACAGGTTTGACCACTTTGTGAGTGCCCACACACCAGTAGGACGTACAGAAGGCTGACACAGACAGAGTGAGGGCCATGGAGGTCAGGGACAGGGAGAGGAGAGAACGGTTTCCTCTGGACCAATTCTCCAACATGGCTCCTCTTATCCAGTTTATGAACTATAGCGAAACTCTCAAAGTCTGAGTAGTCTTGACTTCTTATGATAGCCCTCTTAGACAGGTGGAAATCCTGGTTCAGTCCTTGGTTTGAACCTGGCTGGGTCCTGGTTTAGTCCTAGTTTATAGTAGATAAGGTGCTATTTTGGTACTTATTCTTACTATTGGTCTGACCAGCTGGTTTATTTCAGGTTCAGTCCAGGTTTAGAAAAGGTTGCATCCTGAATAGCTGTGGTTTAGATCCTGTTATATCTTGGTTTAGACTTAGTTCAAACTAGGTTAATTTAAGTTTTGGTAGTTAGGTTTCAGGTCTTGTTTAAATGAGCTCTGGCTCAGTCAATCCACAGCTTTGTCCTTGTTCAGTCCATACAGAGCTCAGTGAAACTTCGGTGAGACTAGACAAGGCTCAGTCCTGTTTAGATACTTAGAACTGGGTTAGTAAAAAAGAATGATTGGTCCCGGTTTAGTCCTTGTTAAGATCTAGTTTTGTTTTAGCCCTTGTGTAGTCCTACTTTAGATACTTTAGTTCATAGGAGGTATACAAAACACGCTGCAAACATGTTTCATGTCTCACTGGACTATACTGTAATTGATACAGTCACATGACCTAATCTCCTCCAATCAGGATGCTCCGTGTTTCCTGTCGGGGAATCCTTTACATGGATTGTGGGCGGGGCTAGGCTCCGGATCCCATCTGATGCTTCTCTCCATAGGATCTACAGAAAAGTGATTACGTCTTTGACATTGGACCAAAGGTCAAGTGGGCGGAGCAACTGAACAGAAATCCCAGGATATTACACTGTAGTAAGAAGTAGACGGATTAAATTACTTCCTCTGAGAAAAAAAAAAATGGGCAAAAATTTAAAATGAACTGGGATTTATTGACGCGCGCAGACCCAAAATTGAAATCCATTTTTTTGATCTTCACAGTGTTCAGGTGTCCATAGATCTTGTCTTCCTTGAGACATAGGATACACAGATATTAGGTGATCTTGAACTTGTTCCTTGTTCCACCTCTGCAGCAGTGAGGAGTTTTGGAGAACACGCTGATTGCCTGTGGTTTCTTAATCTGTGTTAATCTGGAGGTTTAGGTGGACAAGATTATTAGGCTGTCTGTAGAGGCACCTAGAAGAGAAAGTCAGACAACATCTGGATTAGGAGAAAAAATCTAGGTCTTGTTTATTAAAAAAAAAAAACTGGGTAAACAATGAGCTCTGTCTTGATTAGCCTAAATCCTACAAAATCAGTGCAATAAAATGTACTAACAGTATGGACCACAGACTTAATTAATTTAAGTAAAGGTTGTAAAATGCATACACTACAGCAATCTTCGTATTTAAAGTTATTGAAGTCATGGTACAACTTGTAGCAACAGTAGAAGTAGTAATAACACAAAATCTGCTATACTTGGGTGCTTTCAGTGTTAATCTGTGACTATGTCAGAGGGTCAGGTTTAACTCTATCAAATCCATTCTCTGAGTGTGACTAATACTAGAGTAGGTATAATCCAGAAACACAGGTCTCACACTACAGCAGAACACAAGCACATGGCATGCAACATGAAAAATCCTTTAGAGTTGTATAAAACTAAACATAGAGTGAGGACGATAGAAGTTCTTGTGAAAACTGTACTAATATCTGTAGCAGTAAGAATGTTTACACCTGCATACCACATCAAAATCGGGACTAAACCTGGACTTAATCTTGGAATAAAACCTGGAGTAGACCAGAACTAAACCAGAGCAGGACCAGAGGTGTACCACACTTGTTTTGGTCTTGATTTTGTAGTCCATTTTAGCCCAGAAATGTAGACCCAGTTTGGTCTTTTTCTAGTCATGGTTTAGTACTGGTGTAGGAACAGGTTTTGTCCCAGTTTGGCCAAAATGTTGATGTTGTGTGCATGCAAGTGTGAATGCATCGTTAAATCAGGATTAAACTGGATTCAAACCAGAACCAAACAAGTGTCAATAGACCAAAAGTATCACCAGATATCTAAATACACATGAATATACGCTCATATTATATTGAATAACAAATAAAAAGTACTGATCAATATCACTGTGATCAACTAAAATCTTGGTTAGACACAGAATTTGGACTCACCCCTTGCTTTCGGGACCCCAGGACTCTACACCTCCAGCCTCACTCACATCTGTCCCTCGTCCCCATCTCCTCTCCTCCTCCTCCTGTTTTCATCTCCTCTCCTCTTCTCTTCGCCTCCTCCGTTGCAGGTCTTGGTTGAATTTTGAGCAGAGAAAACTCACCAGATCTGGCTCTTAATCCTCCATCTGGTCCCTCCCTTCAGTGCTTCTGTGGATGTTCGAGTCTGCCCCCAGCTCCTCCTCTCGTCTCTGCCTGGTCTCGGGTCTCCTCGCTGGGCTTGCCTCTGACCCCTGCTCCCGGAGGATTATCTGTGTTCATGGTATGGATGCACAGCTTGATGAGGGCCCTCTAAACTTCACCCTTCTTAGCGCTGATCACTGCTCCATGTATACAAAAGGTCACATGACTACTACAGATGCCCTTACAGTGTGACATCATGCTTCCTGGAAAGAATGAACAAAACACAGGTTGCACAGATTGTTGGGTTTCAGATGACATCACAACATTCCATCAAGTCAATAATATTTAATAAGCTCATGTCCACGTTTGACAGTATTACATCATCACATTCTAAAGCCTGGTTTCCATGTTGTTTGTATTTGTCATGAAATATCTCTAAGGTAAATTCACAAACATTGAACCTGAGCATTTCTATTAGAGATTAGACCCAAGAACATTACAAATACAAATACACAAATCTGCATTTCAACAATATTCATTTTAGCTGTCCCCATCTTTATTAAATTTTATTGGCCCATTAAATGTTGTGATGTCATCTTAAACACAGCATTGGTAACTACATATAAACACAAGGCTGAAATTCAATTGACTTTAAACAGTAAAGCTCCATGGTCCGTGTGCCATTCGTTCTTTTGAATTTCAATTAAGAAAGAAAAAACAATAAAATAGGAAAACAGGTTGTTATTTCATTATTCTGCTTTAGTGTCCCACAAACAAACAAACAAACAAAAACAAAAAAAAGATTTCAACCTCTTTTTCCATTATTTAATTTGAAGTTTATTTCGGCTGACACCACTCAAAAACAGTCTCAGTGCCTATTTTAATTGGGATATTTTAATTTCTCAGATTTATATGAAGTTCTGTTGTTAGAAGGACTTAAAGGGACAGTTCGGAATTTTGTACACAGAACCTCATTTCCTAATGAGCCAGAGTGTTGGAAATGTGTGGAGAAACTTTTTAAAATATTCCATCCAGTCCTTTTATTTGCAGAGGTCGCTGGTGCTAGGCTAGTGCATGTCAATGGCCATAGTTAGCATGCCACTAAAAACAGTCTTACCCACTCCATAAAACACCCCAAGAAAATCTATTATTACACCAGACTGTTGATGTGAATGTCTGTGTCGACAGAATCATTTTAGAAGTAAAACCAACCTTGCATTTGAAGGATTTATGTCTGAGCAGCAGCAGTGATTTGTACTTCCTGGCGGACTGATATCACCTTACCGGCTTTGTAATAGTTTGTTTACCTGCAGTTGCCTAAGCGACACATAGAGCACATGAAGAAGCCTGTTCCAGATATGGCCACATTCATATCATCACTAACTAGAGCAGAGTAAAATTCCGCTGGTGCTGAGAAAATACTCCCTCAACATGCGACGATTCATGTGATACAAGGTTAGTTTTACTTCTAAAATTATTCTGTCAACACAGACATTCACATGGACAGTCTGGTGTAATAATACATTTTCTTGGGGTGTTTTGTGGAGTGGGTAAGACTGTTTTTAGTGGCAGGATAACTATGACCATTGACATGCACTAGTCTAGCACCAGCGACCTCTGCAAATACAAGGACTGGATGGAATATTTCAAAAAGTGTCTCCACATGTTTCCAACACTCTGGTTCACAAGGAAATGAAGCCCAATGTCCAAAATTCCGAACTGTCCCTTTAACTGAAAAATTGTTGCATTTCTGTGAACAAACATGTCCTCTTCTTTTATAGTGACGCATTTACTTTCTCGTTCAAGAAAGTAACTGTTGAACTCCATGACGAGAAACAGGAAGCAGAGAGGTGATAAACTCTGTCCCACTTGAAACCATAGAACTATAATCATTTATTTATTTATTTATTTTTTTTATAGATCCACGGTTGACACTGCAGCAGAACTTTTGGGGCAAATAAACCAGAGAGAATAAAATATCAAAATTAAAATAGGCCCCAAGACTGTTTTTAATTAGTGTTATTTGAAATAAACTTTAAATTAAATATTGGAAATAGAGATCGAAATCTGTTTTGTTTTGTTTTAGTTTGACACTAAAACGGAATAATGAAATAATAACCTGTTTTCCCATTTTATTGATTTTCATTCTTAATTGAAACTCAAAAGAACAAATGATACACGGACCCACCATACAAGGAAGTTTTAAAATTCACACTTCACAATTATGTTTTATAATGAAAAGTTATTATTTTAAGCACATATTGTGTACAGTACATTGAAGTGGAAACATCATGATAGAGATGTTATTGATTACATAGATCAATGTTAAGGTAACCTGCTTGGTTATGTCATTATAAAATATGATATATTGATTAATATCACATCAGAGTAATAAGTGTTAACAGATCACAAAATCACATTGCCCTTGGTTTGCACTAAAGTTACAGTGGGATCTTTTACATAGATATACTCCTTACAGTTATCAAAACATTTAAAGCAATACTGTGGAACATTCCCGGCAAAGTAATAGCAATATTTTTCCTAACGATGTCTTGTAAATAACTTATTATGTCTTATTTGACTCTTGCTAATTTTATTTTAAGTTTTTATTACCATTTTTATATTTTTTACTCTTTGTTATAGTAATATAATGTGATGTGTGAGCTACTGTGTCCACGTCATTCCCCTTGTGGATCAATAAAATTTGTCCAAGTCCACCATAAAAGTTAGATTGTCTCTCAATATTAAAGGTGCACTAAGAAGATTTATTTTGACTGTAGTGTTCTTAGGTCACTTCATATATTTTGTGTTTGAGATGGCCAATTCTGTTAACTTTAAGTGAATGCCCATTTAAAAGAGCGTGGTGTGACACATTTGGTGCGTGTTCGTTAATCCTGTGTGTCTCGCGTAAAAAGGCAACCCGAGGACGCGATCTGTGTCCTAACAGTGTCCTAAACTGTCCAATTCTCCATCTGTCTCCTCTTTAAACACTTTAAGTCCACCCGTGTCACAACTCAATCAGACCAGTTTCAACTTAACTGTATCTCCCTCCCTCTTGAACTCCTCTGAAACACAAATAAACAGGATACAGGCATAAACTGCTGCATGAAACTGCATTTGAACAGTTCTGAGTCTGGACAAGAGTGTAGGTGCATTTACTTTACTTATCACCTGCTTGTCTAAATGGAGAGTGATAGGATAACAGTCCTATATCACACAAAATGGATTCTTGTGAGCTTTAAGCCATGTTATAATGTTGTTACCACATCGAAAACAAATTTGGAGTTAAACCAACTGTCGGAATTCTGTTTCAGGTTTTCAGGATTGGGTCTAGACCCGCACTGTTTCTTGGGAAAAGAACCAGGTGCATTCTTCCAGGAAAAACAATAATGTGACTGAAGCTAATGTCAGACCCACTACTGGAAAAGTTACACAGTGAAGCTTGAACTATAGGATAAATAATACAGCTATATCTAAAGTGAAACAGATGTCAGTATTGTGAGTGGCTCGCATCTCTACAATCTGGCATGCAACTTGGTCTGGTGGAGTCACTTGCTTGTCACCATGGCGACAGAATTATTATTTTTTTAAATGAAAACAAAATAAAGGCACAAAGGCCTAAAGGCCAGAACCGCTTTGATTCAAAGCCATAATGTTGACCAGAGTTTATATGGGTGAGTCAGAAACAGTCGGTCGTTGACACACTTGTAGACAGACACAGAGAAGTAGAAGTCTCCAACTGCAAACATACTTGTTAGTTATTATTAAGATTATTGATACTAATAACATTATGGGAAGAAAGAACAACAAAACACCTAGTCGTATGGCGATTAGTGAGAACCAGACACACAAACCACTTGCTGAAGCTGCTTCAGGCCATTGTTGTGAAACAATGGTGGACGACCTTCAGACAACTAAAACCAAGGCATCTCAAGCTCCCAGGGGAGCTTCAACCAACCAAAGGCCCAAGAAAATCTGGCATCAGGGCAATGGATCAGAGATGTTTGAAGCAAGTCAAAAGTATGTACCAAGAGGAGAAAGGAGACAGAGGGCAGAGACAACACCCAATCATGGCAGAGCCACTGGTAATGAAATCAACAGGGAGAGCTCTCAAGCTGCTAACAACTGGGGAAAGAGCGGTGGAAGGAGAGGCAATGGACCCCGACCTGATAGGGAGGGTCCAAAACACCACAAAGCACAAACTGAAGCAACACAAGCTTCACAAGAGAAAGCAAAGCCCGAGTTTGTGCTTGCTCCTATACCAACAGAAAATCCCTGCTTTAAGACAACTGCAAAATCACAGCAAGACAGTCCCTCCAGACAGGCTACTGAAGTTACATATGACAGTCAAAACTGGTGGAAACCTCCACCAGAAACTCAAGTGTATCTTCAGAGCCCACCCAAAGAACAGAGACTACCGAGACGCCTTCCAAGAACGGCAGGTGACCGCAATACTCCAGCGAAACCTGGTGAAGTGAAACCAGCCCCAAAGCCCAACAAAGATGGAGGCTGTTCAAGTTTCACTGTAGAGACTGTAGAAACTCAAAATTGTGGCAGGAGCAGCAAACAAACTTTAAGATTGCAAGCTCTCCTGATCCATCAGGAGTCTCACAACACCGGTCCCAGGGTGGTCCAAGAGGAAGCACAAAAAACTGACCCTGAAAACACCAAACAAAGTGATCGGTTCTATGGTGAAATACCAGACGAACCGGACGAGGTCATCACAAGACCACCAGGAGCAGGCAACAAACGACGAAAAAAGAAGAAAAGCTCCAGGGCCGGATTTCACTTTTTTTGTTTTGGTGATGAACCAGAAGGCGGTGGATTTTACCTAAACTAAACTGTAACTAAACTAACTGTATATATATTTATGTATATAACATATATATATACACACATGTCATAAAAAAATAAAAAATAAAAAACAAAATTCTGTCTTATCTTTCGTTCAACAATAGAAACTTGCGTCTGTCTTTTAGATTTTGTCTGTATTTTAGATTAGACCTGTGCTTCCCACAGTGGGTTTTGTGAACAACCTTTGGGGCCCCCAGCAATGCCTCTGAGGCCCCCAGGGCCCCCCCAAAGGCCATTTACAAGACAAGCATGCTTTATAGTAGTATTATGCCTACAGCCATAATTCTATATTGTTTAACATGTAAATGTAAGAGGAAAAAACATAAAAATACATATTCAGTTAAATAGTTTCAATTATTATTTGGGGCCCCCGCATGATCTTCGTATTGATGGGGGCCGTGACCGTTCATAAAAATGTGCTACGTCACTTTTCTTGTAGCTGGGTTTATGTGAATATTTTAGAGTATGGCATTAAATGTATTTTATTTATTCAATTACTACATTACTATATTCAATCATATTTTCATTGGTCAATTTTTTTTTACTGTCAGCAGGGGTGGCCCTTCCACAGACCTGATCTGTAACATTTCTTGGTTTAAATTTACTTCCAATCTCAGTGTAAACAAGTAAAAGTAGCCAGCATCAAACTACTGTACTTGTTGCTGCTTGTCTGCTTATAGTACTACTTGACTGTGTAACTTGGACCTGATTTCATCTTGTAATGCAATTTGTCAAGTTTGTTTAAGAATATTCACTCACATCAGCCTGTACATTTAATTTTAATTCACACAACCCACACTTCATCTAGATTACCTACCTTTACGCACCACCTCTAACACGTGTTTTGGTAGTTTAACAGTTCAAATTTCAAAGCTGCTGTTTGCAAAAGGCGCCCTCTTGTGGCAACACCTTACATGATCTCTAAACCATCCATGCTCTAAATCCGTTTGCATTGATCATTTATTGAGCCCTATATTTTAGATGTAGTTTGACAAATTGTAGGGCAAAATTGTAATGTTAATAATCATTATATTTATTTCTAAGGGGCCAGACCAGTTCGTAGGGACCGTTTGAAGGATTTTTCAACATGCAAATGATGAAAAGTTTGAACTCACTAATACACATGTTGGTGGGAAAACTATCCAAAATACATGCACCTTGTACTTGGACATGCACTTTGTCAAATTATTTAGGTGAAACTTTTCTGGAGGAGGGTGCATCACTTGATGGTCTCCATGGAGATGCTATTGGTTTATTGGAAATTTTAGTAACAGGTTGTGAAAGGGTGTAGGGGGTTAAGATGGTGGGATAAACAGTTGAGAGCAGCCCAGCAGAAAGCAAAGACAGGTGAGGTGAATGAGGAAATACCATTAATATCTGCTGGTTACATTTTACACTATAAAGCTCTATCTCTAATGGTTCACTATTGCTCACATACATAACAACATCTACACATCTACAGCGAAATCACAGGGAGAGGAGTGATCAAGCAAAACCCAGTCTCAGAAATGAATGAATGAAATTAATGTGAAGTTTCTGCAAGACGCTTAACAAATAATTAGTTTCGTTATGGTTTGAAACTACCTCATATCATGTCTTCAAAGCATACACTGTTTTAAATTTAGATGAAAACTCAAAGAAAAACTTCTACCTTTTAACCAGTGTCATTTTATGGGGTACACAGTTTTGACAGGTATGTTATAAGCTGCTATCTGTTTGCCTGGCAGGTCCAGAATGATTTTTGTATGACATTTAAAAAATAATAAATAAAAATAGTACAAAAATAACTAAGTATCTTAAAGCAGAGCTATTGTGCTTGCGCTATAGTTGTTCTATAGTTCAGTATTGTTCTATAGTTCTTTATTGATCTAAAACCACTTAATCAAAATAAAAGTCCGTTGACTTTTGTTTTAGAAAACTGTGATGTCTAGTGGGAGCAGACATTACTGTAAACATCAAACACAACAACAAAGTGACGTATAGATGTCAGTCCCTCCTATGGATAGCTGTACATCACACTAACAAGCATATTTTTTCAATTGTATTAAAATGACTTCACAATGTTGCTGTGTATCACTGATTAAGAAAATTTTACGTAAATACAGCAGTGGGTCTGTACCGGTGGCAGTGAACACAAGGGTTGATCGGCAAAATGGTGCCTTGAAAATAAACAATTAATCATTGCTCAAACATGCATTTCAGAAGGTAAATGAGAATAAAACAACTATAACATGGTTAAACACTCTGAAAAGAGGATTTTGCAGAATAGGTCTGCTACAAAAGAACTATCCAAAACAACCACAAGAGGGAGGCATTACATTAAGAATAATACTAAGGTGGGCAAAGACAAGGTAAGGCATTAATGTAACTTAACCCAAATTGTACATTAAATTGTTATGGATTCAGCTAAACCAATAAAGGCACATTTCCATATAGAAAGAGTCCTGATGAAGGTGGTGTTTGTTGATAAGTTTAAAGTTCTAATAAAACGTGTGTGTAGCTTTAAGAGCTGCCACTTCCTCCTCAGATCTACTGCCTGGGTTTGGCCCCTCCCAGAGCTCTCAATGTTTCGCTTGTGTCAAAGTGAAAGTGTTTGTGATCCAGGAGAGATGGCGCGGACAGCACTGGACCAAGAAGCCTTTTCCTGCTCCGTGTGTTTGGATCTACTGAAGGATCCTGTGACTATCCCCTGTGGACACAGCTACTGCAGGAATTGTGTCCAACAGCACTGGGACCAAGAGGACGACAAGCAGCTCTACAGCTGTCCTGAATGTCGCCAGAGCTTCAACCCCAGACCTCTCCTTGGTAAAAACATCCTGTTAGCAAGTTTAGTAGAGCAGATGAAGAAGACAGCGACCCCTGCTGACCGCTGCTATGCTGAGCCTCAGGAGGTGTCCTGTGATGTGTGCACTGGGAGGAAGCTGAGAGCTGTCCAGTCCTGTCTGCAGTGTGTGGCCTCTTACTGTGAGCGCCACCTAAAGCCTCATTATGAAGCTGCAGCTTTTAAGAAACATCAACTGGTGGAGCCGTCTCACACTCTCCATGAAAACATCTGCTCTCAACACAACAAAGTGATGGATCTATTCTGTCGCAGAGACCAGCAGCTGCTCTGCTCCCTGTGTATGGACCAACATCACGGTCATGATACAGTGACATCTGCCTTAGAAAGAGCTCAGAGACAGGCAGAGCTGCCGGCCAGGAGGGCCCAGCTGCTCCAGAGCCTCCAGCACAAAGAGACAGACTTGAAGAGGCTCCAACAGGAGGCCCAGGACATCAGACGCTCTGCCCAGACAGCAGTGCAGCACAGCGGGGACAGCTTCACACAGATGGCCCTTCTCCTGGAGAAAAGACGCTCGGAAGTGGAGCAGCAGATCCGCTCCCAGGAGAAGACCCAACTGAGCCGAGTCCAAGAGCTCCAGGACCAACGGCAGCAGGACGTGAGTGAGCTGAAGAGGGGCCTCTCTGAGCTGGACACACTGGCCCTCACCCAGGATCATAACCAGTTTATACAAATCTACACTTCACTGTCCCCACACACACAGAGCACAGAGCCAGACACCATTCACACAGGGGACAGGAGCTACTTTGAGGAAGTGACCAGAGCTGTGTCCAAGCTCAGAGACACACTCCAGCTCACTTTGAGTCCAGTCCAGGTTTTACTGGCACCAACTGAACCCAGGTCCAGAGACGACTTCTTACAATATTCTACAGAAATCACTCTGGACCCAAAGACGGTTAACCCATGGCTGTGTTTGTTGGATGGAAACACAAGAGTAACATTTATGAGTGTATGCAAGAGTTATCCAGATCATCCAGACAGATTCAGTGTGTGTCAGGTCCTGAGCAGAGAGAGTCTGACAGGGCGCTGTTACTGGGAGGTGGAGTGGGGTGGGGAGGGTGTTCGTATAGCAGTTTCATACAGAGAGGTTCAAAGGAAAGACTATAAGGGATGTGTATTTGGATTCAATGATATATCCTGGGCTTTAGACTGTGACAAAACCAGTTGTTCCTTTAGGTTTAATAAAGTCCAGTCCCAGGTCTCAGGTCCAGTCGGGTCCAGAATCGGAGTTTACCTGGACCACAGTGCAGGGGTTTTGGCATTTTATAGCGTCTCTGAAAGTACCACGAGACTCCTCCACAGAGTCCAGACCAGTTTCACTCAGCCTCTATATGCTGGAATAAGGTTTCCTGATTGTTGTCCTGGAGACACTGCACATTTCCCTAAACTCAAATAGAAGCTTTGTTCTCCGCAGTTTGTGATCAAATTTGTGACTTTTATTTGTAACTAATTAGATAAAAGTCTTTTCATCAGAATAGATAAAAGATATTAAATTATATATATATATATATATATATATATATATATATATATATATATATATATATATATATATATATATATATATATATATATATATATATATATCTCAAAACTCAAAACTAGACTCACATGAACAAGAATCAATACTAAAAAATAGAAAAACTGAAAAAAACAAAACTAAAACAAAACAACAACAACAACAAAAAACATTTTCAAAAATGAATAGAATGCTCTTGGTCTATATTAGAAATAATAATACTACTAGTACTACTACTATTAATACTGCTACTGCTAAATTTATGTATTCTCTAGTCTAATCAAAAAAGGACTAAACCATGTGACTAGACCCAGTGCAAAACAAGGCTAAACTAGAAGTAAACAAGACTTAACCAAAACTAAACCCAACATTAACTAGGACTAACCCAGGACTAACCCAGGATTAAATGAGTGCTAAACCAGGACTAAATTAAGACTAAATCAAGACCAAAACCACTAAACTCTATTACTATAACTACAACACATACTGAATTCTCTAGTCTCTACATATTTATTACACACTCTAGCTCACTCTGAGTCCAGATCAGAGACTGGACAAGAGACCAAATCGATTCTAAAACTTGCTCATTTGAATTTGTATCAATACTGTTAAAAAACAGTTGTAATGGGGAAAACAATTGAGTTGGTGTATATTGGTGCTAGTGTAGACCATAATATTAAAGAATCAGCTGTTATTTTCTGTTGAAAATTATGTTCTATTCAAAAACAAAGACAAAAATGTTTATTAAATGCAGTTTTAGTTACATTACTGTTCAAACTATTATTGGAAAACAACACTCATCCATTGTTTTACACCAGTCACTATTTTAATTAACTTAATCTGAACTTTCTTTCACTTCAAAAGTTATTCCTCATGTAAAATGTATGTGTTTGACTCTGTGATGTTGACGAAGTGATTTTCTAAAACTAAAAACTGTTCTATGTGTCTCTCTGTGCATTTCCAGATTGTTTTTTTCTGGTCTGTCAGATTTTCATTAAGTTGGTAGGAATGAATGCTTTGACCTCACGTGTTTGTTACACCTGACACAGCAGAGGGTGCAGTATTTCCTTGTTGTTTCGTTGAAGACCTGAGTCATATTTGTAACTAATCAAACTTAAAAATGTGCTTGTGATTAACTTAGACTTAGACAAACTTTATTGATCCATAAGGGAAATTACTTGGACACAGGAGCTCACACATCACAATATAATATAATAACAAAATGGCTTATGTTGGGCGATAGTAGCTCAGTTGGTAAGAGCGTTTGTCCACTGACTGATCAGAAGGTTGGCAGTTTGAATCCCACTCTCTACTGCTTGTCTGCTTATAGTACTACTTGACTGTGTAACTTGGACCTGATTTCATCTTGTAATGCAATTTCTCAAGTTTGTTTAAGAATATTCACTCACATCATTGTACTGTACATTTAATTCTAATTCACACCACCCACACATTATATCAATTACTTATCTTTACGCACCACCTCTAACACATGTTTTGGTAATTTGAAACAGTTAAAATTGTGAAGCAGCTGTCTGCAAAAGGCGCCCTCTTGTGGCAACACCTTACATGATCTCTAAACCATCCATGCTCTAAATCCGTTTGCATTGATCATTTATTGAGCCCTATATTTTAGATGTAGTTTGACAAATTGTAGTGCAAAATTGTAATGTTAATAATCATTATATTTATTTCTAAGGGGCCAGATGAGTTCGTAGGGACCGTTTGAAGGATTTTTCACCATGCAAATGATGAAAAGTTTTAACTCACTACTACACATGTTGGTGGGAAAACTATCCAAAATACATGCACCTTGTACTTGGACATGCACTTTTTGAATGTCACAGATCTGTGACATTCTGAAAGCAGTAAATATAATTATTAAATGTTAGATAATTGAATGCCACAGTGATGTCATGGAGCTATCATCTCCATGGAGAGAAAAAGTTACATAGAACACCTTTAGAGTAAATAGAAAAGCACTCATGTTATGTTGAATTTCCATTTTATTGACCCAGTTCTGTAGCTACACATCATACAGTAACACACATCTGCCTCTGTCCATGAAGCAACAACACCCCAAAAACGACAACAAACCAAAGAGGAAATCAAGACACCACTGGTCACATGATCCTCCGCAGCCAATCACACCAAAGCCCGTGTCACATGACCACAGTTTTAAACATGAAACCCGAAACTGTCGCTTTCTGGAGAACTTTCCGGCATCAATAAATTTAGATCCATAAATACTCATTGATTGTAACACTCTGATATACAGTATATTAGATCTGATATTACTTCCACTATTTACAAGAGCACGATATATTTCCAGTGTCCAGTCATACACACACGCACACAAACTCACAATATGTACAGGCAATAGACACATGCACACTCTATGAAATGCTACAGCAACGCATTTCTAACTGAAGTCAATGTTGTACAGGTCCATAACAAGAAACAATAAAAGATGTGACCAGGAAATAATGAGAATTTCTTCAAACTAAATATTGTATTCAACTTGATGCAATCTATTTTCTTGGGGCACTGTGTAACTTTTGTGGTAGAGGGCCACCTGCTTGTCTCCATTGCTTTGCCTGGGACGCTGCACAGTATGGCATTAAACAAATCTATCTGCATTTATCCCATTACAGGAGTTTTTATTTCTCAAAACTACCACAAAACCGTGCATTCTTGCTGTGAGCGGGCCCGCTTCTCCACAGATCTGACCTGTAACTTGACCTGGTTATGTGACTGCCATGGAGAGTTACATTAAATGCCATACTGTGGAAAATACCTGGAAAACACAATAACATATCCATGGAGAAAAGTGGATGGCAGGCGGTGGACGCTCTACCAGAAAAGTTACACAGTGCACCTTTATTCTAAACTCTTATACTTACAGGCCACAATAGCGTTTTAGTTCATAATTTAATAGTTTCATTTGAATTTGTGAGTAAGATGAATAAATCCTGACATGTTTCGGTTACAGCTGCATCTTTGCAAAATCAAAATATTGTACCATATTTTTCCGACTATAAGTCGCACTTTTTGGGGAAATGCATTTTATAAAATCAGAGACCAGGAACCGACATTTCTTCTTGAAAGGTTAAGTTCTAGTAATAACAATAGAACAGAGAACAACAGGCTGAATAGACGTTAATATGTTAACGTCACATATGAACAGTTCTTCAGATAACTATAGCATAAACAACAGAACATAAGTTTACCAAACTCTCCATCTCACTCCAAATCACTAAATCCATTGAATTCTTCATCCTCTGTGTCACTTCTGCGTGACCTCCGGAGATAAACCATAGATTTTACGACAGGAGGCATGCGCAGTAGAGTGCAAAGTGACAGTGGTACAGGAGTAATAGTAGTACTGACACACAAGCCTAGAGCGCCCTCTCGCGGCTGTCAGTCTGAACATTTTAATATATACATTTTTATATATAAGTTGCAGGACCACCCAGACCATGAAAAAAAAGTGTGACTTAAAGTCTGAAATATACAGTAATTGAATTTTGAAGTAGTCTTGGCTGGTGTTTAAGTCAAGCCCTGATTTCTAATATTTCAGTTTCCTATTTATCTTAATTAAATTCTCATTCTTCACTGGTCACACGTGGTTAACAGTGTAATATAATGTATGATTCCCTCAAACCCCTGCTCTGTCTCTGTCTCTGAGACTTGTGCGTGAGACAGGACAGAGCAGGGGTTTGAGGGGTTCAAGAGGGAGGGAGATACAGTTAAGTTGAAACTGGTCTGATTGAGTTGTGACACGGGTGTCCTAACAGTGTCCTAAACTGTCCAATTCTCCATCTGTCTCCTCTTTAAACACTTTAAGTCCACCCGTGTCACAACTCAATCAGACCAGTTTCAACTTAACTGTATCTCCCTCCCTCTTGAACTCCTCTGAAACACAAATAAACAGGATACAGGCATAAACTGCCGCATGAAACTGCATTTGAACAGTTCTGAGTCTGGACAAGAGTGTAGGTGCATTTACTTTACTTATCACCTGCTTGTCTAAATGGAGAGTGATAGGATAACAGTCCTATATCACACAAAATGGATTCTTGTGAGCTTTAAGCCATGTTATAATGTTGTTACCACATCGAAAACAAATTTGGAGTTAAACCAACTGTCGGAATTCTGTTTCAGGTTTTCAGGATTGGGTCTAGACCCGCACTGTTTCTTGGGAAAAGAACCAGGTGCATTCTTCCAGGCAAAACAATAATGTGACTGAAGCTAATGTCAGACCCACTACTGGAAAAGTTACACAGTGAAGCTTGAACTATAGGATAAATAATACAGCTATATCTAAAGTGAAACAGATGTCAGTATTGTGAGTGGCTCGCATCTCTACAATCTGGCATGCAACTTGGTCTGGTGGAGTCACTTGCTTGTCACCATGGCGACAGAATTATTATTTTTTTAAATGAAAACAAAATAAAGGCACAAAGGCCTAAAGGCCAGAACCGCTTTGATTCAAAGCCATAATGTTGACCAGAGTTTATATGGGTGAGTCAGAAACAGTCGGTCGTTGACACACTTGTAGACAGACACAGAGAAGTAGAAGTCTCCAACTGCAAACATACTTGTTAGTTATTATTAAGATTATTGATACTAATAACATTATGGGAAGAAAGAACAACAAAACACCTAGTCGTATGGCGATTAGTGAGAACCAGACACACAAACCACTTGCTGAAGCTGCTTCAGGCCATTGTTGTGAAACAATGGTGGACGACCTTCAGACAACTAAAACCAAGGCATCTCAAGCTCCCAGGGGAGCTTCAACCAACCAAAGGCCCAAGAAAATCTGGCATCAGGGCAATGGATCAGAGATGTTTGAAGCAAGTCAAAAGTATGTACCAAGAGGAGAAAGGAGACAGAGGGCAGAGACAACACCCAATCATGGCAGAGCCACTGGTAATGAAATCAACAGGGAGAGCTCTCAAGCTGCTAACAACTGGGGAAAGAGCGGTGGAAGGAGAGGCAATGGACCCCGACCTGATAGGGAGGGTCCAAAACACCACAAAGCACAAACTGAAGCAACACAAGCTTCACAAGAGAAAGCAAAGCCCGAGTTTGTGCTTGCTCCTATACCAACAGAAAATCCCTGCTTTAAGACAACTGCAAAATCACAGCAAGACAGTCCCTCCAGACAGGCTACTGAAGTTACATATGACAGTCAAAACTGGTGGAAACCTCCACCAGAAACTCAAGTGTATCTTCAGAGCCCACCCAAAGAACAGAGACTACCGAGACGCCTTCCAAGAACGGCAGGTGACCGCAATACTCCAGCGAAACCTGGTGAAGTGAAACCAGCCCCAAAGCCCAGCA
Organism: Boleophthalmus pectinirostris; assembly: GCF_026225935.1. NCBI lineage: Eukaryota > Metazoa > Chordata > Actinopteri > Gobiiformes > Gobiidae > Boleophthalmus > Boleophthalmus pectinirostris. The sequence continues at coordinate 7,765,901 of NW_026571175.1, forward strand.
AAGATGGAGGCTGTTCAAGTTTCACTGTAGAGACTGTAGAAACTCAAAATTGTGGCAGGAGCAGCAAACAAACTTTAAGATTGCAAGCTCTCCTGATCCATCAGGAGTCTCACAACACCGGTCCCAGGGTGGTCCAAGAGGAAGCACAAAAAACTGACCCTGAAAACACCAAACAAAGTGATCGGTTCTATGGTGAAATACCAGACGAACCGGACGAGGTCATCACAAGACCACCAGGAGCAGGCAACAAACGACGAAAAAAGAAGAAAAGCTCCAGGGCCGGATTTCACTTTTTTTGTTTTGGTGATGAACCAGAAGGCGGTGGATTTTACCTAAACTAAACTGTAACTAAACTAACTGTATATATATTTATGTATATAACATATATACACACATGTCATAAAAAAATAAAAAAATAAAAAACAAAATTCTGTCTTATCTTTCGTTCAACAATAGAAACTTGCGTCTGTCTTTTAGATTTTGTCTGTATTTTAGATTAGACCTGTGCTTCCCACAGTGGGTTTTGTGAACAACCTTTGGGGCCCCCAGCAATGCCTCTGAGGCCCCCAGGGCCCCCCCAAAGGCCATTTACAAGACAAGCATGCTTTATAGTAGTATTATGCCTACAGCCATAATTCTATATTGTTTAACATGTAAATGTAAGAGGAAAAACATAAAAATACATATTCAGTTAAATAGTTTCAATTATTATTTGGGGCCCCCGCATGATCTTCGTATTGATGGGGGCCGTGACCGTTCATAAAAATGTGCTACGTCACTTTTCTTGTAGCTGGGTTTATGTGAATATTTTAGAGTATGGCATTAAATGTATTTTATTTATTCAATTACTACATTACTATATTCAATCATATTTTCATTGGTCAATTTTTTTTACTGTCAGCAGGGGTGGCCCTTCCACAGACCTGATCTGTAACATTTCTTGGTTTAAATTTACTTCCAATCTCAGTGTAAACAAGTAAAAGTAGCCAGCATCAAACTACTGTACTTGTTGCTGCTTGTCTGCTTATAGTACTACTTGACTGTGTAACTTGGACCTGATTTCATCTTGTAATGCAATTTGTCAAGTTTGTTTAAGAATATTCACTCACATCAGCCTGTACATTTAATTTTAATTCACACAACCCACACTTCATCTAGATTACCTACCTTTACGCACCACCTCTAACACGTGTTTTGGTAGTTTAACAGTTCAAATTTCAAAGCTGCTGTTTGCAAAAGGCGCCCTCTTGTGGCAACACCTTACATGATCTCTAAACCATCCATGCTCTAAATCCGTTTGCATTGATCATTTATTGAGCCCTATATTTTAGATGTAGTTTGACAAATTGTAATGTTAATAATCATTATATTTATTTCTAAGGGGCCAGACCAGTTCGTAGGGACCGTTTGAAGGATTTTTCAACATGCAAATGATGAAAAGTTTGAACTCACTAATACACATGTTGGTGGGAAAACTATCCAAAATACATGCACCTTGTACTTGGACATGCACTTTGTCAAATTATTTAGGTGAAACTTTTCTGGAGGAGGGTGCATCACTTGACGGTCTCCATGGAGATGTTATTGGTTTGCCTAGAATGTTCCACTGTATGGCTTGTTTCCTGTTTCCATGGTGACAAGTGGGTAATAAAGCCAAATTACAGGTCAGATCTGTGACATTCTGAAAGCAATAAATATAATTATTAAATGTTAGGTAACTGAATGCCATATTGCCACAGTGATGTCATGGAGCTATCATCTCCATGGAGAGAAAAAGTTACATAGAACACCTTTAGAGTAAATAGAAAAGCACTCATGTTATGTTGAATTTCCATTTTATTGACCCAGTTCTGTAGCTACACATCATACAGTAACACACATCTGCCTCTGTCCATGAAGCAACAACACCCCAAAAACGACAACAAACCAAAGAGGAAATCAAGACACCACTGGTCACATGATCCTCCGCAGCCAATCACACCAAAGCCCGTGTCACATGACCACAGTTTTAAACATGAAACCCGAAACTGTCGCTTTCTGGAGAACTTTCCGGCATCAATAAATTTAGATCCATAAATACTCATTGATTGTAACACTCTGATATACAGTATATTAGATCTGATATTACTTCCACTATTTACAAGAGCACGATATATTTCCAGTGTCCAGTCATACACACACGCACACAAACTCACAATATGTACAGGCAATAGACACATGCACACTCTATGAAATGCTACAGCAACGCATTTCTAACTGAAGTCAATGTTGTACAGGTCCATAACAAGAAACAATAAAAGATGTGACCAGGAAATAATGAGAATTTCTTCAAACTAAATATTGTATTCAACTTGATGCAATCTATTTTCTTGGGGCACTGTGTAACTTTTGTGGTAGAGGGCCACCTGCTTGTCTCCATTGCTTTGCCTGGGACGCTGCACAGTATGGCATTAAACAAATCTATCTGCATTTATCCCATTACAGGAGTTTTTATTTCTCAAAACTACCACAAAACCGTGCATTCTTGCTGTGAGCGGGCCCGCTTCTCCACAGATCTGACCTGTAACTTGACCTGGTTATGTGACTGCCATGGAGAGTTACATTAAATGCCATACTGTGGAAAATACCTGGAAAACACAATAACATATCCATGGAGAAAAGTGGATGGCAGGCGGTGGACGCTCTACCAGAAAAGTTACACAGTGCACCTTTATTCTAAACTCTTATACTTACAGGCCACAATAGCGTTTTAGTTCATAATTTAATAGTTTCATTTGAATTTGTGAGTAAGATGAATAAATCCTGACATGTTTCGGTTACAGCTGCATCTTTGCAAAATCAAAATATTGTACCATATTTTTCCGACTATAAGTCGCACTTTTTGGGGAAATGCATTTTATAAAATCAGAGGCCGACATTTCTTCTTGAAAGGTTAAGTTCTAGTAATAACAATAGAACAGAGAACAACAGGCTGAATAGACGTTAATATGTTAACGTCACATATGAACAGTTCTTCAGATAACTATAGCATAAACAACAGAACATAAGTTTACCAAACTCTCCATCTCACTCCAAATCACTAAATCCATTGAATTCTTCATCCTCTGTGTCACTTCTGCGTGACCTCCGGAGATAAACCATAGATTTTACGACAGGAGGCATGCGCAGTAGAGTGCAAAGTGACAGTGGTACAGGAGTAATAGTAGTACTGACACACAAGCCTAGAGCGCCCTCTCGCGGCTGTCAGTCTGAACATTTTAATATACATTTTTATATATAAGTTGCAGGACCACCCAGACCATGAAAAAAAAGTGTGACTTAAAGTCTGAAATATACAGTAATTGAATTTTGAAGTAGTCTTGGCTGGTGTTTAAGTCAAGCCCTGATTTCTAATATTTCAGTTTCCTATTTATCTTAATTAAATTCTCATTCTTCACTGGTCACACGTGGTTAACAGTGTAATATAATGTATGATTCCCTCAAACCCCTGCTCTGTCTCTGTCTCTGAGACTTGTGCGTGAGACAGGACAGAGCAGGGGTTTGAGGGGTTCAAGAGGGAGGGAGATACAGTTAAGTTGAAACTGGTCTGATTGAGTTGTGACACGGGTGTCCTAACAGTGTCCTAAACTGTCCAATTCTCCATCTGTCTCCTCTTTAAACACTTTAAGTCCACCCGTGTCACAACTCAATCAGACCAGTTTCAACTTAACTGTATCTCCCTCCCTCTTGAACTCCTCTGAAACACAAATAAACAGGATACAGGCATAAACTGCCGCATGAAACTGCATTTGAACAGTTCTGAGTCTGGACAAGAGTGTAGGTGCATTTACTTTACTTATCACCTGCTTGTCTAAATGGAGAGTGATAGGATAACAGTCCTATATCACACAAAATGGATTCTTGTGAGCTTTAAGCCATGTTATAATGTTATATGTTGTTACCACATCGAAAACAAATTTGGAGTTAAACCAACTGTCGGAATTCTGTTTCAGGTTTTCAGGATTGGGTCTAGACCCGCACTGTTTCTTGGGAAAAGAACCAGGTGCATTCTTCCAGGCAAAACAATAATGTGACTGAAGCTAATGTCAGACCCACTACTGGAAAAGTTACACAGTGAAGCTTGAACTATAGGATAAATAATACAGCTATATCTAAAGTGAAACAGATGTCAGTATTGTGAGTGGCTCGCATCTCTACAATCTGGCATGCAACTTGGTCTGGTGGAGTCACTTGCTTGTCACCATGGCGACAGAATTATTTTTAAAAATGAAAACAAAATAAAGGCATAAAGGCCTAAAGGCCAGAACCGCTTTGATTCAAAGCCATAATGTTGACCAGAGTTTATATGGGTGAGTCAGAATAAGGGACACCTAAAGTTTTGCATTAGCAACCGATAAGGTACCGTAGCAACTGAGGACGCTTTTTATTTCATCTTTCAGCACATGAGCATGCCAACCACTGATTCTGTGATTACTGAAGGATCCATCAGTATTCAACATGAGACTAAAAACATCACTGTTAAAGGAGCCAAAACATAAAGAACTTGTGAGTTGTGTTGGCTGGACTTCAGCAGATGAAGTGTACTCCTGCAGTGAAGATCACCAGATTCTGAAGTGGAACCTGCTAACTAGTGAAACTAGTTTGGTTGCCAAGCTTCCAGATGACTTTTATCCGATTGAACTCCACTGGTTTCCTAAAACTCTGGGCTCCAAGAAACAGAACCAAGCTGACATATTCGTTCTTACTAGTACCGATGGAAAATTCCACTTAGTTTCTAAAAGTGGGCTCATTGAAAAGAGTGTAGATGCACACAATGGAGCTGTGCTATCTGGAAGATGGAACTGTGATGGTAGTGCTCTAATTACAGCTGGGGAGGATGGCCAAATCAAGATTTGGTCCAAGAGTGGAATGCTGCGATCTACACTTGCTAGCCAAGGTTCCCCAGTGTATTCTGTTGCTTGGGGCCCTGACTCAGACAGAATTCTGTACACATCAGGAAGGCAGCTCATTATTAAGCCATTGCAGCCCAGTGCTAAAGTCATACAGTGGAAAGCTCATGATGGCCTTATTTTAAAAGTTGATTGGAATTCAGTCAATGACTTGATAATATCAGGGGGGGAAGATTGTAAATATAAGGTGTGGGACAGCTTTGGTCGGTTGCTTTACACATCATCTCCCCATGATTACCCAGTCACCTCTTTGTCCTGGGCTCCCGATGGAGAGGTGTTTGCCATGGGCTCCTTCAACACACTACGACTTTGTGATAAAACTGGATGGTCCTATGCCTTGGAGAAGCCCAACACTGGAAGTGTGTTTAGCCTGGCCTGGTCTGCAGATGGCACCCAAATTGCTGGTTCCTGTGGTAATGGACATGTCATCTTTGCTCACATTGTGGAGCAGCACTGGGAGTGGAAGAATTTTGTGATCACCCTCACCAAGAGAAGAACCATGCAGGTGCTAAATGTGATCGATGAGGCAGTGGATGTGTTAGAGTTCAGGGATCGGGTCATAAAAGCCTCACTGGCATTTGGGCATCTTGTTGTTGCCACCTCACTCCAGTGCTATGTTTACAGNTTCGTTCTTACTAGTACCGATGGAAAATTCCACTTAGTTTCTAAAAGTGGGCTCATTGAAAAGAGTGTAGATGCACACAATGGAGCTGTGCTATCTGGAAGATGGAACTGTGATGGTAGTGCTCTAATTACAGCTGGGGAGGATGGCCAAATCAAGATTTGGTCCAAGAGTGGAATGCTGCGATCTACACTTGCTAGCCAAGGTTCCCCAGTGTATTCTGTTGCTTGGGGCCCTGACTCAGACAGAATTCTGTACACATCAGGAAGGCAGCTCATTATTAAGCCATTGCAGCCCAGTGCTAAAGTCATACAGTGGAAAGCTCATGATGGCCTTATTTTAAAAGTTGATTGGAATTCAGTCAATGACTTGATAATATCAGGGGGGGAAGATTGTAAATATAAGGTGTGGGACAGCTTTGGTCGGTTGCTTTACACATCATCTCCCCATGATTACCCAGTCACCTCTTTGTCCTGGGCTCCCGATGGAGAGGTGTTTGCCATGGGCTCCTTCAACACACTACGACTTTGTGATAAAACTGGATGGTCCTATGCCTTGGAGAAGCCCAACACTGGAAGTGTGTTTAGCCTGGCCTGGTCTGCAGATGGCACCCAAATTGCTGGTTCCTGTGGTAATGGACATGTCATCTTTGCTCACATTGTGGAGCAGCACTGGGAGTGGAAGAATTTTGTGATCACCCTCACCAAGAGAAGAACCATGCAGGTGCTAAATGTGATCGATGAGGCAGTGGATGTGTTAGAGTTCAGGGATCGGGTCATAAAAGCCTCACTGGCATTTGGGCATCTTGTTGTTGCCACCTCTCACTCCAGTGCTATGTTTACAGTTCAAAAAACTGGAATACTCCTCTCATCTTTGACCTGAAAGAGGGAAATGTCAGCCTTATTCTTCAAACAGAGAAACATTTTCTGCTTGTGGATGGAGCGGGCTTGTATATATTCTCATATGAGGGTCGACTTATATGTTCTCCAAAATTTCCTGGGATGAGGGCTGATATTCTCAATGCTCAAGGCATCTCTCTTAGCAACGACACAATTGCTCTTCGAGATAAAAGTGATGAGAAAGTCATATATCTCTTTGATGCCCTGACGGGGAAAGCCTTTGGTGATGGTAAACCATTGACTCATAAGATGGAGGTGGTGGATGTTGCCCTGGACCAGTGCGGCCCCTTGAAGGAGCGCAAAATCGCTTTCATAGACAAGAACCGTGACCTTTACCTGACCTCTGTACATCAAGGACGACAACCCAAAATTTGCAAAATCGGTAGTATGGTTCACTGTATGCAATGGAATGATTCTTCTAACATCTTGTGCGGTATTCAAGACAATCAGTTTACGGTGTGGTACTACCCAAGTGTGGTGTTTGTTGATAAGGACCTTTTACCGCACACACTTTATGTTAAAGATGCAAGTGAGTTTGCCCGGGCACCACATATTTTGAGCTATGTGGGCACCAAGGTGACATTGCGCCAAGGGGATGGTTCTTTGGTGTACAGCACTGTTCCACCTTATCCAGCCATTCTCCATGACTACAGCTCCTCTTCTCGCTGGGAGGATGCACTGCACTTGTGTCGCTTCGCCAAAGACCAGTCTTTGTGGGCATGTCTTGCTGGAATGACTATGGCTAGTAAAGAGTTAACAACGGCAGAGATGGCCTATGCTGCTATTGGACAGTTACCTCGTGTGCAGTACATTCACTTCATAAAGGAGCAGGCATCTAAAGAGTCCTCTCTTGCCCATATGCTGCTGTTCAGTGGTCAGGTCCAGGAGGCTGAAGCAGTTCTGTTACAAAGCCGGGCTTATTTATCAGGCTATACAGATCAACATTGACCTGTTCAACTGGGAAAGGGCACTGGAACTAGCAGTCAAACACAAGACCCATGTGGACACTGTGCTGGCATTCAGAGAGAAGTTTCTCCAGAGGTTTGGCAGAAAAGAATCTAACAAGAGATTTCTTCAGTACGCAGAAGGGGTTGAAGTGGACTGGGAGATAATCCAAGTGAAGATTGAGATGGAGTTATCCAAAGAGCGTGAGAGGGCAGCTAATGCATCTGTCAGAGGCAGCATGGCCTCACGTCGATAATGTTTGTGGGACCTCAGCATAAACTGTGTAAAGATGTGTGTCTCTGAAGGTTTGTTGATATTCAAGTTTGGCACTGGGTCATATATAGACTGGTGAGAGATTTAGCCACTTAGAAGCAGCTGATGAACAGATGCATTAGCTGCCCTCTCACATTCTTTACGCTCAAGTGTATCTTCAGAGCCCACCCAAAGAACAGAGACTACCGAGACGCCTTCCAAGAACGGCAGGTGACCGCAATACTCCAGCGAAACCTGGTGAAGTGAAACCAGCCCCAAAGCCCAGCAAAGATGGAGGCTGTTCAAGTTTCACTGTAGAGACTGTAGAAACTCAAAATTGTGGCAGGAGCAGCAAACAAACTTTAAGATTGCAAGCTCTCCTGATCCATCAGGAGTCTCACAACACCGGTCCCAGGGTGGTCCAAGAGGAAGCACAAAAAAACTGACCCTGAAAACACCAAACAAAGTGATCGGTTCTATGGTGAAATACCAGACGAACCGGACGAGGTCATCACAAGACCACCAGGAGCAGGCAACAAACGACGAAAAAAGAAGAAAAGCTCCAGGGCCGGATTTCACTTTTTTTGTTTTGGTGATGAACCAGAAGGCGGTGGATTTTACCTAAACTAAACTGTAACTAAACTAACTGTATATATATTTATGTATATAACATATATATACACACATGTCATAAAAAAATAAAAATAAAAAACAAAATTCTGTCTTATCTTTCGTTCAACAATAGAAACTTGCGTCTGTCTTTTAGATTTTGTCTGTATTTTAGATTAGACCTGTGCTTCCCACAGTGGGTTTTGTGAACAACCTTTGGGGCCCCCAGCAATGCCTCTGAGGCCCCCAGGGCCCCCCCAAAGGCCATTTACAAGACAAGCATGCTTTATAGTAGTATTATGCCTACAGCCATAATTCTATATTGTTTAACATGTAAATGTAAGAGGAAAAACATAAAAATACATATTCAGTTAAATAGTTTCAATTATTATTTGGGGCCCCCGCATGATCTTCGTATTGATGGGGGCCGTGACCGTTCATAAAAATGTGCTACGTCACTTTTCTTGTAGCTGGGTTTATGTGAATATTTTAGAGTATGGCATTAAATGTATTTTATTTATTCAATTACTACATTACTATATTCAATCATATTTTCATTGGTCAATTTTTTTTACTGTCAGCAGGGGTGGCCCTTCCACAGACCTGATCTGTAACATTTCTTGGTTTAAATTTACTTCCAATCTCAGTGTAAACAAGTAAAAGTAGCCAGCATCAAACTACTGTACTTGTTGCTGCTTGTCTGCTTATAGTACTACTTGACTGTGTAACTTGGACCTGATTTCATCTTGTAATGCAATTTGTCAAGTTTGTTTAAGAATATTCACTCACATCAGCCTGTACATTTAATTTTAATTCACACAACCCACACTTCATCTAGATTACCTACCTTTACGCACCACCTCTAACACGTGTTTTGGTAGTTTAACAGTTCAAATTTCAAAGCTGCTGTTTGCAAAAGGCGCCCTCTTGTGGCAACACCTTACATGATCTCTAAACCATCCATGCTCTAAATCCGTTTGCATTGATCATTTATTGAGCCCTATATTTTAGATGTAGTTTGACAAATTGTAGGGCAAAATTGTAATGTTAATAATCATTATATTTATTTCTAAGGGGCCAGACCAGTTCGTAGGGACCGTTTGAAGGATTTTTCAACATGCAAATGATGAAAAGTTTGAACTCACTAATACACATGTTGGTGGGAAAACTATCCAAAATACATGCACCTTGTACTTGGACATGCACTTTGTCAAATTATTTAGGTGAAACTTTTCTGGAGGAGGGTGCATCACTTGACGGTCTCCATGGAGATGTTATTGGTTTGCCTAGAATGTTCCACTGTATGGCTTGTTTCCTGTTTCCATGGTGACAAGTGGGTAATAAAGCCAAATTACAGGTCAGATCTGTGACATTCTGAAAGCAATAAATATAATTATTAAATGTTAGGTAACTGAATGCCATATTGCCACAGTGATGTCATGGAGCTATCATCTCCATGGAGAGAAAAAGTTACATAGAACACCTTTAGAGTAAATAGAAAAGCACTCATGTTATGTTGAATTTCCATTTTATTGACCCAGTTCTGTAGCTACACATCATACAGTAACACACATCTGCCTCTGTCCATGAAGCAACAACACCCCAAAAACGACAACAAACCAAAGAGGAAATCAAGACACCACTGGTCACATGATCCTCCGCAGCCAATCACACCAAAGCCCGTGTCACATGACCACAGTTTTAAACATGAAACCCGAAACTGTCGCTTTCTGGAGAACTTTCCGGCATCAATAAATTTAGATCCATAAATACTCATTGATTGTAACACTCTGATATACAGTATATTAGATCTGATATTACTTCCACTATTTACAAGAGCACGATATATTTCCAGTGTCCAGTCATACACACACGCACACAAACTCACAATATGTACAGGCAATAGACACATGCACACTCTATGAAATGCTACAGCAACGCATTTCTAACTGAAGTCAATGTTGTACAGGTCCATAACAAGAAACAATAAAAGATGTGACCAGGAAATAATGAGAATTTCTTCAAACTAAATATTGTATTCAACTTGATGCAATCTATTTTCTTGGGGCACTGTGTAACTTTTGTGGTAGAGGGCCACCTGCTTGTCTCCATTGCTTTGCCTGGGACGCTGCACAGTATGGCATTAAACAAATCTATCTGCATTTATCCCATTACAGGAGTTTTTTATTTCTCAAAACTACCACAAAACCGTGCATTCTTGCTGTGAGCGGGCCCGCTTCTCCACAGATCTGACCTGTAACTTGACCTGGTTATGTGACTGCCATGGAGAGTTACATTAAATGCCATACTGTGGAAAATACCTGGAAAACACAATAACATATCCATGGAGAAAAGTGGATGGCAGGCGGTGGACGCTCTACCAGAAAAGTTACACAGTGCACCTTTATTCTAAACTCTTATACTTACAGGCCACAATAGCGTTTTAGTTCATAATTTAATAGTTTCATTTGAATTTGTGAGTAAGATGAATAAATCCTGACATGTTTCGGTTACAGCTGCATCTTTGCAAAATCAAAATATTGTACCATATTTTTCCGACTATAAGTCGCACTTTTTGGGGAAATGCATTTTATAAAATCAGAGACCAGGAACCGACATTTCTTCTTGAAAGGTTAAGTTCTAGTAATAACAATAGAACAGAGAACAACAGGCTGAATAGACGTTAATATGTTAACGTCACATATGAACAGTTCTTCAGATAACTATAGCATAAACAACAGAACATAAGTTTACCAAACTCTCCATCTCACTCCAAATCACTAAATCCATTGAATTCTTCATCCTCTGTGTCACTTCTGCGTGACCTCCGGAGATAAACCATAGATTTTACGACAGGAGGCATGCGCAGTAGAGTGCAAAGTGACAGTGGTACAGGAGTAATAGTAGTACTGACACACAAGCCTAGAGCGCCCTCTCGCGGCTGTCAGTCTGAACATTTTAATATATACATTTTTATATATAAGTTGCAGGACCACCCAGACCATGAAAAAAAAGTGTGACTTAAAGTCTGAAATATACAGTAATTGAATTTTGAAGTAGTCTTGGCTGGTGTTTAAGTCAAGCCCTGATTTCTAATATTTCAGTTTCCTATTTATCTTAATTAAATTCTCATTCTTCACTGGTCACACGTGGTTAACAGTGTAATATAATGTATGATTCCCTCAAACCCCTGCTCTGTCTCTGTCTCTGAGACTTGTGCGTGAGACAGGACAGAGCAGGGGTTTGAGGGGTTCAAGAGGGAGGGAGATACAGTTAAGTTGAAACTGGTCTGATTGAGTTGTGACACGGGTGGACTTAAAGTGTTTAAAGAGGAGACAGATGGAGAATTGGACAGTTTAGGACACTGTTAGGACACCCGTGTCACAACTCAATCAGACCAGTTTCAACTTAACTGTATCTCCCTCCCTCTTGAACTCCTCTGAAACACAAATAAACAGGATACAGGCATAAACTGCCGCATGAAACTGCATTTGAACAGTTCTGAGTCTGGACAAGAGTGTAGGTGCATTTACTTTACTTATCACCTGCTTGTCTAAATGGAGAGTGATAGGATAACAGTCCTATATCACACAAAATGGATTCTTGTGAGCTTTAAGCCATGTTATAATGTTGTTACCACATCGAAAACAAATTTGGAGTTAAACCAACTGTCGGAATTCTGTTTCAGGTTTTCAGGATTGGGTCTAGACCCGCACTGTTTCTTGGGAAAAGAACCAGGTGCATTCTTCCAGGCAAAACAATAATGTGACTGAAGCTAATGTCAGACCCACTACTGGAAAAGTTACACAGTGAAGCTTGAACTATAGGATAAATAATACAGCTATATCTAAAGTGAAACAGATGTCAGTATTGTGAGTGGCTCGCATCTCTACAATCTGGCATGCAACTTGGTCTGGTGGAGTCACTTGCTTGTCACCATGGCGACAGAATTATTATTTTTTTTAAATGAAAACAAAATAAAGGCATAAAGGCCTAAAGGCCAGAACCGCTTTGATTCAAAGCCATAATGTTGACCAGAGTTTATATGGGTGAGTCAGAATAAGGGACACCTAAAGTTTTGCATTAGCAACCGATAAGGTACCGTAGCAACTGAGGACGCTTTTTATTTCATCTTTCAGCACATGAGCATGCCAACCACTGAGTATTCAACATGAGACTAAAAACATCACTGTTAAAGGAGCCAAAACATAAAGAACTTGTGAGTTGTGTTGGCTGGACTTCAGCAGATGAAGTGTACTCCTGCAGTGAAGATCACCAGATTCTGAAGTGGAACCTGCTAACTAGTGAAACTAGTTTGGTTGCCAAGCTTCCAGATGACTTTTATCCGATTGAACTCCACTGGTTTCCTAAAACTCTGGGCTCCAAGAAACAGAACCAAGCTGACATATTCGTTCTTACTAGTACCGATGGAAAATTCCACTTAGTTTCTAAAAGTGGGCTCATTGAAAAGAGTGTAGATGCACACAATGGAGCTGTGCTATCTGGAAGATGGAACTGTGATGGTAGTGCTCTAATTACAGCTGGGGAGGATGGCCAAATCAAGATTTGGTCCAAGAGTGGAATGCTGCGATCTACACTTGCTAGCCAAGGTTCCCCAGTGTATTCTGTTGCTTGGGGCCCTGACTCAGACAGAATTCTGTACACATCAGGAAGGCAGCTCATTATTAAGCCATTGCAGCCCAGTGCTAAAGTCATACAGTGGAAAGCTCATGATGGCCTTATTTTAAAAGTTGATTGGAATTCAGTCAATGACTTGATAATATCAGGGGGGGAAGATTGTAAATATAAGGTGTGGGACAGCTTTGGTCGGTTGCTTTACACATCATCTCCCCATGATTACCCAGTCACCTCTTTGTCCTGGGCTCCCGATGGAGAGGTGTTTGCCATGGGCTCCTTCAACACACTACGACTTTGTGATAAAACTGGATGGTCCTATGCCTTGGAGAAGCCCAACACTGGAAGTGTGTTTAGCCTGGCCTGGTCTGCAGATGGCACCCAAATTGCTGGTTCCTGTGGTAATGGACATGTCATCTTTGCTCACATTGTGGAGCAGCACTGGGAGTGGAAGAATTTTGTGATCACCCTCACCAAGAGAAGAACCATGCAGGTGCTAAATGTGATCGATGAGGCAGTGGATGTGTTAGAGTTCAGGGATCGGGTCATAAAAGCCTCACTGGCATTTGGGCATCTTGTTGTTGCCACCTCACTCCAGTGCTATGTTTACAGTTCAAAAAACTGGAATACTCCTCTCATCTTTGACCTGAAAGAGGGAAATGTCAGCCTTATTCTTCAAACAGAGAAACATTTTCTGCTTGTGGATGGAGCGGGCTTGTATATATTCTCATATGAGGGTCGACTTATATGTTCTCCAAAATTTCCTGGGATGAGGGCTGATATTCTCAATGCTCAAGGCATCTCTCTTAGCAACGACACAATTGCTCTTCGAGATAAAAGTGATGAGAAAGTCATATATCTCTTTGATGCCCTGACGGGGAAAGCCTTTGGTGATGGTAAACCATTGACTCATAAGATGGAGGTGGTGGATGTTGCCCTGGACCAGTGCGGCCCCTTGAAGGAGCGCAAAATCGCTTTCATAGACAAGAACCGTGACCTTTACCTGACCTCTGTACATCAAGGACGACAACCCAAAATTTGCAAAATCGGTAGTATGGTTCACTGTATGCAATGGAATGATTCTTCTAACATCTTGTGCGGTATTCAAGACAATCAGTTTACGGTGTGGTACTACCCAAGTGTGGTGTTTGTTGATAAGGACCTTTTACCGCACACACTTTATGTTAAAGATGCAAGTGAGTTTGCCCGGGCACCACATATTTTGAGCTATGTGGGCACCAAGGTGACATTGCGCCAAGGGGATGGTTCTTTGGTGTACAGCACTGTTCCACCTTATCCAGCCATTCTCCATGACTACAGCTCCTCTTCTCGCTGGGAGGATGCACTGCACTTGTGTCGCTTCGCCAAAGACCAGTCTTTGTGGGCATGTCTTGCTGGAATGACTATGGCTAGTAAAGAGTTAACAACGGCAGAGATGGCCTATGCTGCTATTGGACAGTTACCTCGTGTGCAGTACATTCACTTCATAAAGGAGCAGGCATCTAAAGAGTCCTCTCTTGCCCATATGCTGCTGTTCAGTGGTCAGGTCCAGGAGGCTGAAGCAGTTCTGTTACAAGCCGGGCTTATTTATCAGGCTATACAGATCAACATTGACCTGTTCAACTGGGAAAGGGCACTGGAACTAGCAGTCAAACACAAGACCCATGTGGACACTGTGCTGGCATTCAGAGAGAAGTTTCTCCAGAGGTTTGGCAGAAAAGAATCTAACAAGAGATTTCTTCAGTACGCAGAAGGGGTTGAAGTGGACTGGGAGATAATCCAAGTGAAGATTGAGATGGAGTTATCCAAAGAGCGTGAGAGGGCAGCTAATGCATCTGTCAGAGGCAGCATGGCCTCACGTCGATAATGTTTGTGGGACCTCAGCATAAACTGTGTAAAGATGTGTGTCTCTGAAGGTTTGTTGATATTCAAGTTTGGCACTGGGTCATATATAGACTGGTGAGAGATTTAGCCACTTAGAAGCAGCTGATGAACAGATGCATTAGCTGCCCTCTCACATTCTTTACGCTCAAGTGTATCTTCAGAGCCCACCCAAAGAACAGAGACTACCGAGACGCCTTCCAAGAACGGCAGGTGACCGCAATACTCCAGCGAAACCTGGTGAAGTGAAACCAGCCCCAAAGCCCAGCAAAGATGGAGGCTGTTCAAGTTTCACTGTAGAGACTGTAGAAACTCAAAATTGTGGCAGGAGCAGCAAACAAACTTTAAGATTGCAAGCTCTCCTGATCCATCAGGAGTCTCACAACACCGGTCCCAGGGTGGTCCAAGAGGAAGCACAAAAAACTGACCCTGAAAACACCAAACAAAGTGATCGGTTCTATGGTGAAATACCAGACGAACCGGACGAGGTCATCACAAGACCACCAGGAGCAGGCAACAAACGACGAAAAAAGAAGAAAAGCTCCAGGGCCGGATTTCACTTTTTTTGTTTTGGTGATGAACCAGAAGGCGGTGGATTTTACCTAAACTAAACTGTAACTAAACTAACTGTATATATATTTATGTATATAACATATATACACACATGTCATAAAAAAATAAAAAACAAAATTCTGTCTTATCTTTCGTTCAACAATAGAAACTTGCGTCTGTCTTTTAGATTTTGTCTGTATTTTAGATTAGACCTGTGCTTCCCACAGTGGGTTTTGTGAACAACCTTTGGGGCCCCCAGCAATGCCTCTGAGGCCCCCAGGGCCCCCCCAAAGGCCATTTACAAGACAAGCATGCTTTATAGTAGTATTATGCCTACAGCCATAATTCTATATTGTTTAACATGTAAATGTAAGAGGAAAAACATAAAAATACATATTCAGTTAAATAGTTTCAATTATTATTTGGGGCCCCCGCATGATCTTCGTATTGATGGGGGCCGTGACCGTTCATAAAAATGTGCTACGTCACTTTTCTTGTAGCTGGGTTTATGTGAATATTTTAGAGTATGGCATTAAATGTATTTTATTTATTCAATTACTACATTACTATATTCAATCATATTTTCATTGGTCAATTTTTTTTTACTGTCAGCAGGGGTGGCCCTTCCACAGACCTGATCTGTAACATTTCTTGGTTTAAATTTACTTCCAATCTCAGTGTAAACAAGTAAAAGTAGCCAGCATCAAACTACTGTACTTGTTGCTGCTTGTCTGCTTATAGTACTACTTGACTGTGTAACTTGGACCTGATTTCATCTTGTAATGCAATTTCTCAAGTTTGTTTAAGAATATTCACTCACATCAGCCTGTACATTTAATTTTAATTCACACAACCCACACTTCATCTAGATTACCTACCTTTACGCACCACCTCTAACACGTGTTTTGGTAGTTTAACAGTTCAAATTTCAAAGCTGCTGTTTGCAAAAGGCGCCCTCTTGTGGCAACACCTTACATGATCTCTAAACCATCCATGCTCTAAATCCGTTTGCATTGATCATTTATTGAGCCCTATATTTTAGATGTAGTTTGACAAATTGTAGGGCAAAATTGTAATGTTAATAATCATTATATTTATTTCTAAGGGGCCAGACCAGTTCGTAGGGACCGTTTGAAGGATTTTTCAACATGCAAATGATGAAAAGTTTGAACTCACTAATACACATGTTGGTGGGAAAACTATCCAAAATACATGCACCTTGTACTTGGACATGCACTTTGTCAAATTATTTAGGTGAAACTTTTCTGGAGGAGGGTGCATCACTTGACGGTCTCCATGGAGATGTTATTGGTTTGCCTAGAATGTTCCACTGTATGGCTTGTTTCCTGTTTCCATGGTGACAAGTGGGTAATAAAGCCAAATTACAGGTCAGACCTGTGACATTCTGAAAGCAATAAATATAATTATTAAATGTTAGGTAACTGAATGCCATATTGCCACAGTGATGTCATGGAGCTATCATCTCCATGGAGAGAAAAAGTTACATAGAACACCTTTAGAGTAAATAGAAAAGCACTCATGTTATGTTGAATTTCCATTTTATTGACCCAGTTCTGTAGCTACACATCATACAGTAACACACATCTGCCTCTGTCCATGAAGCAACAACACCCCAAAAACGACAACAAACCAAAGAGGAAATCAAGACACCACTGGTCACATGATCCTCCGCAGCCAATCACACCAAAGCCCGTGTCACATGACCACAGTTTTAAACATGAAACCCGAAACTGTCGCTTTCTGGAGAACTTTCCGGCATCAATAAATAATCGCACAATAATTTAGATCCATAAATACTCATTGATTGTAACACTCTGATATACAGTATATTAGATCTGATATTACTTCCATTATTTACAAGAGCACGATATATTTCCAGTGTCCAGTCATACACACACGCACACAAACTCACAATATGTACAGGCAATAGACACATGCACACTCTATGAAATGCTACAGCAACGCATTTCTAACTGAAGTCAATGTTGTACAGGTCCATAACAAGAAACAATAAAAGATGTGACCAGGAAATAATGAGAATTTCTTCAAACAAAATACTGTATTGGAAGCGAAGCTATTAAACTTGATGCAATCTATTTTCTTGGGGCACTGTGTAACTTTTGTGGTAGAGGGCCACCTGCTTGTCTCCATTGCTTTGCCTGGGACGCTGCACAGTATGGCATTAAACAAATCTATCTGCATTTATCCCATTACAGGAGTTTTTATTTCTCAAAACTACCACGAAACCGTGGATTCTTGCTGTGAGCGGGCCCGCTTCTCCGCAGATCTGACCTGTAACTTGACCTGGTTATGTGACTGCCATGGAGAGTTACATTAAATGCCATACTGTGGAAAATACCTGGAAAACACAATAACATATCCATGGAGAAAGGTGGATGGCAGGTGGTGGACGCTCTACCAGAAAAGTTACACAGTGCACCTTTATTCTAAACTCTTATACTTACAGGCCACAATAGCGTTTTAGTTCATAATTTAATAGTTTCATTTGAATTTGTGAGTAAGATGAATAAATCCTGACATGTTTCGGTTATAGCTGCATCTTTGCAAAATCTAAATATTGTACCATATTTTTCAGACTATAAGTTGCACTTTTTGAGGAAATGCATTTTATAACATCAGAGACCAGGAACCGACATTTCTTCTTGAAAGGTTAAGTTCTAGTAATAACAATAGAACAGAGAACAACAGGCTGAATAGGCGTTAATATGTTAACGTCACATATGAACAGTTCTTCAGATAACTATAGCATAAACAACAGAACATAAGTTTACCAAACTCTCCATCTCACTCCAAATCACTAAATCCATTGAATTCTTCATCCTCTGTGTCACTTCTGCGTGACCTCCGGAGATAAACCATAGATTTTACGACAGGAGGCATGCGCAGTAGAGTGCAAAGTGACAGTGGTACAGGAGTAATAGTAGTACTGACACACAAGCCTAGAGCGCCCTCTCGCGGCTGTCAGTCTGAACATTTTAAGATATACATTTTTATATATAAGTTGCAGGACCACCCAGACCATGAAAAAAAAGTGTGACTTAAAGTCTGAAATATACAGTAATTGAATTTTGAAGTAGTCTTGGCTGGTGTTTAAGTCAAGCCCTGATTTCTAATATTTCAGTTTCCTATTTATCTTAATTAAATTCTCATTCTTCACTGGTCACACGTGGTTAACAGTGTAATATAATGTATGATTCCCACAAACCCCTGCTCTGTCTCTGTCTCTGAGACTTGTGCGTGAGACAGGACACAGACTGGAGGCTACAACACATGGTCAGTCATCACAAGTGCAAATAAAGTTTGAACTGGTAATGCACGTACTGTGAATTGCATCTGAAAAGGAGGGGTTTCACGACAGGTTTAACTCATTGTTTTCATGAAATTAAGTAATTTTTTTCTAGTTTAATGACATTTCAGCATAAAATCAGGCTTTTCATAAATTGTCTTCTATATTTTAGTCAATGTATCCATAATTTTCTCTCTTTTTTAGATAAATTATGAAATGTATTAAAAATGCTTTAAATCTTGTCAGCTCGTCAGTAATTGAGATTTTTAAATGCAAACTCCTCGACTAAAACTTACATTTATTACAACAAACATGTCAGATTTCCTACAAAACCTACATCATTTATTATGTCTGACCCCAACCTCTATTAGATTTGAAACTCATGAAAACAATTTAAGAAAAGCCCCATTACAACTTCCTGACTGGTTATGTTCACATGCACACCAAAATCCGATTATAATCTGATTTATGAACATTTAAGATTATTTAAATGGCATGTAAACTACCAAATCGACAAATATAAGTGAGAAATGTGATGACTTTGCCGTTAACATGTCATTTTAATAATCTTACAACTACAAAAATGTGATAAAATAAGCAAATTTAGAGTGTGCATGTATACCACTGTAACCTTTTAAATACGACTTTGACATTGCCTTACCCTTCTATAAGAGAAACGGGTTATAATTATTATTTGTTTCATTTATACTGTTTGAAAATATCTGATTGGAAACTCCACTTTGCATTGGTGGAGCGGCGTTTGTTTGCCCAAATCCTGCTAGACCCACTAAGTCCCCAAAAAGAGATTCTTGCTGGGTCGATTGCACCTCAAATACTGTCTGTGGACTCAACGACAAGCCTTGCGTTTGACCCGGTGAACTCTGAACTGTGAACTTTGACCCAAAACTTGACCCAGTCTCCATTTGGAATAAGGACGGCGTAGTGGATTGACTTGGAACTCCAAAAGGTGAGTACGAAGGAGTGGAGCCAATTTGTCCGGCAGGTAAATAGGATGTTTGGTGGTAGGGCGTCGGTAAAGGTGCGTTCAAAGCGCCTGGGAAATTTTAGTAACAGGTCGTGAAAGGGTGTGGGGGGTTAAGATGGTGGGATAAACAGTTGAGAGCAGCCCAGCAGAAAGCAGAGACAGGTGAATGAGGAAATATCATTAATATCTGCTGGTTACATTTTACACTATAAAGCTCTATCTCTAATGGTTCACTATTGCTCACATACATAACGACATCTACACATCTACAGCGAAATCACAGGGAGAGGAGTGATCAGGCAAAACCCAGTCTCAGAAATGAATGAATGAAATCAATGTGAAGATTCTGCAAGACGCTTAAAGGGACAGTTCAGAATTTTGGACATAGGGTCTTATTTAAAATAGCATATGCTTTGAAGACATGATATGAAGTAGTTTCAAACCATAACGAAACTGTTAAAGGGACAGTTCGGAATTTTGGACATAGGGCCTCATTTCCTAGTGAGCCAGAGTGTTGGAGACGTATGGAGACACTTTTTAAAAATATTCCATCCAGTCCTTGTATTTGCAGAGGTCGCTGGTGCTAGGCTAGTTCATGTCAATGGCTAAAGTTAGCCTGCCACTAAAAAAAGTCTTACCCACTCCACAAAACACTCCAAGCAAATCTATTATTACACCAGACTGTCCATGTAAATGTCTGTGTTGATAGAATAATGTTTGAAATAAAACTAACCTTGCATCACATGAATCGTTGCATGTTGAGGGACTATTTTCTCATATATCAGTCCGCCGCTGCCAAACTTTCTATCAGGAAGTACAACTTGCTGCTGCTGCTCAGACATAAATCCTTCAAATGCAAGGTTGGTTTTACTTCTATCAACACAGACATTTACATCAATAGCCTGTAGTAATAATAGATTTGCTTCAGGTGTTTTGTGGAGTGGGTAAGACTGTTTAGTGGCAGGCTAACTATGGCCATTGACATGCACTAGCCTAGCACCAGTGATTTCTGAAAATACAAGGACTGGATGGAATATTTCAGAAAGTGTCTCCATGCGTCTCCAACTCTCTGGCTCACTAGGAAATGAGGCCCTATGTCCAAAATTCCGAACTGTCCCTTTAACAGTTTCGTTATGGTTTGAAACTACTTCATATCATGTCTTCAAAGAATATGCTATATTAATTTCAAATTAAAACTCTAATAAAAATGTCTACCTATGTAATTTTTTGTAGTACACAGTTTTGACAGGTATATCATAAGCTGCTATCTGTTTGCCTGGCAGGTCCAAAATCATCTCCACACAGATGCCAGAACCAAAAAAACCACAGGACCAAACATGACAGTCCAATCAGATTTGTTTTCTTCAGTGACACATGTGAACCAAAGGAGCTCATTTGCCATCTATCATTTACAAACAAAGATATTTTGATAGAAACAGGCCATGTGTGTCCCTGATTGGGTAATGCCCCTGTCAATCACACCCATTTGAACTGACATCTTTGTAAAGTTTTGAAGGAGTGTGTAATAATAGCCTTTCAAATTGCAGTTGCAAAGGACAGAAACTTGATTCACATAAGGCATAATTATTGAATGAGTTTGGATGAAATTATAGGAAATATGATATTGTAGAGCAACGCTATTAAAACCAAAAAAATTAAGCACATTTTTAAAACTCAAATGTATTGCCCTGAGCTGGACAAAATGGATGGTAATTACTTAGTGAATGTACTTTAACTACAATTTACCTTCATGATACAAAGCAGTATGTATGTGGAGTATTAAAAAGCTTGCAGAAAGATCACATGGCAATGTACATTTCTTCAAGACTGGGTCCAAACAAAACAGCACAATATCTTTCACACAACTGTTGTATGAATATAGATCCTCATTGAACTGAAGAGGGCAGCAAAACAACGTGGAATGCATTTAACACACCAAGAAGAAGTCTGTTTTTAGTAGTGGTCGGCAGGTTAGTCATGCATCCATAGATAAGATATCCACACGAAATCCTATGGCAGAGCATTGCACCAGAGTCTACCTGTCCTTACCAGTGGCTTTAGGTTGCCAGGCGACTGCTGCCTTGGCAACAGCAGCGGCGCCATGTTTGGGTGGGGGTGTAGAGCAAAATAAGTCATCCAAGTCGACCAGTGAAGCCCCGGCCGAACCCAGAAATGCAGTAGTCTTTTTAAACATCTCCAAATCTTTATCCGATCGCCATCCTGCAAAAAATACAGGTCCAAATCTACTCTAGAAGGTGTTTTCTTTGGGGAGAGGCAAGGAAGAGAGAAAGAAAAGAGGTTAGTGGGTTAGAAATTAGAAGAATCTTGCAGACTGGATGAAGAATGGAGATGAAATTAAGCAATTGCTAGTTATAGGATATTAATAGGTCAAGTTTGAATATATCAGATAGGACACTTTCAGTTAGGCTCAAAGAGGTTTGGATTAAGACAAATGCCAAGCAAGGCCAAGAAAAGGTTTGGCATTTAAAGTATTATATAAGTAGAAAAACAAAACAACGTAAGACTAATAAAACTAATGTCATGTTGAGACTATGATGGGTGCAAAATTGCATCAAATGCCTATGTATTTGAGGGCAAGATGCTACAAAATACACTTCTGTACAAAATACTCCAGTTGACACATGAAGTCATTTTAAGGTTAAATTTATACATAAACTGTGTAGAGAACTGAGTATGAGTAGCCTTACCACAGTTTTTTATATAGTGTAGATTAATCCTATATCTTATATTTATTCTTTAAAGCAAGTTTAGTAGACACTTAACAACTGCATGTCTTATGGATGGTTTATAGAGATGAAGATACATTGATACACATGTGTGTGTTACCTGTGCCTTGGCTGGTGCTGCTGGGAGCACCCCAGGGGTCCCCTTTAGATCCAAAAGGGTCAGAGGGAGAGGAGAGGGAGTCAGGGGCAGGGGCACCCCACGCATCGTCTGTGTTCACTGGAGCTGAGGCTGGAAGAATAGAGAGCAACGTAAATGCCTGAACCCAGTTCTACTATTCTGTAATGATACAGATAATATTTTGGGATTTTTTTATGAGCTCTTCCTTGCTAAAACTATAAAAACTATGCATGGTTGGAGGTTAGATTAACACATAATTTATATGCAAGTTTTTAGAATTTATTTTGAGATTGGTTCATGGTGAACACTTGTGCCTCAAGCAAGATGCTCCCTGGTTTAATTGTATTCATTTATTTATTATAATAATATATTAGCAACAACCAAGCAGGTTGCTAATAAAACAACAAGAGGAAATCTGTCACCATAAACATGGCTATGGATAGATGCTTTTGGGACTTGCATTCATACTGATCCTGACTTAATCCACGTTTACTAGTAGTTCTGATTTAGTCCCGTTTAATGTGGTGAATACACCCTTTATTTTGTACAATCCTTTTTTTGAGATGTTGTCCTTGGTGTGAATAATTGCAGCAATTTAAAAAAATGCCATTTTAACAATAATCATACCACTATAATATATCATGTTTTTTTTTTCTCACCTGGTGCTCCCCACGGATCATTGTCTGGTTTGGAGGTGTCTCCAAATGGATCTGAATTGTCCACTGGGGACTTGGCACTTAGCCCATCTCCCCAGGGGTCTGGAGCTTTGGTCTCCTGTGATGGTGACGTAGCTCCCCAGGCATCTGCCACAGAGGAGGGTGGAGGGCTGGCCAGGTCCCCCCAGGTGTTTGCACTTTGCGGGGGTGAGGGGGCACTGAAAGGATCCACGGCTAGGTCTTTAGGAGGGGATGTGGGTGCTGTAAATGGGTCATCTTTAGGAGGGGATGTGGGTGCTGTAAATGGGTCATCTTTAGGAGGGGATGTGGGTGCTGTGAATGGGTCATCTTTAGGAGGGGATGTGGGTGCTGTGAATGGGTGAGCTTTAACGGGGGAGGTGGGGGAGGCGAAGGGGTCAGATGGTTCTGATGGTTTGGACGGGGCAGAGAAAGGGTCTTCTTTTGGGGGGGTGGTTGGTGCTGCAAATGGGTCGCCCGCGGCTGTTGGAGGATAAAATTGTAAAAAATGTTACTGTAATTAGTTGTACACAATTTTTTTTTCATATGAACCTGCTATTTTTCCTCTGAAAATTATCATATTTAAGTGCTAGATACATATATTCAAGATATTTATTTTATATTGAGTGAATACAAAACAAAAAATATATATATAAAAAAAAAATATATATAATATATATATATATATATATATATATATATATATAATATTGATAAAAATATATTTTATTTTTATATTATTATATATATATATATATATATATATATATATATATATATATATTATATATATATATATATATATAATTATCAATTATAAAGCACTTCACTACACATTTCAAAATTTCAAAACCATATCACTTAACTACTTACTAAGATATATGAAGGTGTAACACACAACTAATAACTATTGGTACATGTAACTAGGGCTTAATCAACTAAAAATAATCCTAATCATATTTTGATAATCATAATCATCATTTATACAGACTCTAAACACATACAAAATATATTTTAGAAGTCAGGGGCATTATTAAATCAAAATGTTAGAAAAGAACAAACTTTATTTTAGGTTTTCATCATTAATACAATTTATCCATAAAGATTTTCTATTTAGAAGCCTTCAGTTGCATATATCAATCTTTAATTTGTATTTAAATAAATTCAATGTACCATAGAAATCATCTTTTGACTAGTCCACCATTCGAAAAAATAACTGCTGATTAGTTAACTACTACAATATTAGTCTCAGTCTAACATGAAACCCACCTGTGCTGAAGGGGTCATCTTTGGGTGGGGAGGTCGGAGGTCTAAATGCATCTCCTACGGGGCTCGTGGGTGCACCAAACGGGTCCTCCGCAGGTTTGGACGGTGCTGCAAAAGGGTCGTCTTTAGGAGGAGGTGACTTTGGTCCCTCTTTAGCTGCGGTGAAAGGGTCATCCTTAGGCGCCCCAAATGGATCCTCTTTTGAGGTATCGAACGGGTCACTTTTTGATGATGTAACGGGTCATCCTTGGGTGCACCGAAGGGATCCTCAGCCTCTGGTTTAAAGGGGTCCTCTTTGGGTGCGTTGAACGGGTCATCTTTAGGCGCTCCAAATGGATCGTCTGATTTAGAGGAGAAGGGGTCATCTTTTGGGGTGTTAAACGGGTCGCTTTTTGATGACGTAAACGGATCGTCCTTGGGTGCCCCGAAGGGATCCTCAGTCTGGGGTTCACAAAGATAGGTCAAGTTGATCAAATCAAATATTAAAATCTGACATTCCTTTAATAGTAAGCAATCTGCCTGTGTTCATGGAAACCTTATTGCTTTTTCAGCCAATCTCCATCTCCATAAGCTGGTGGCAGCAACTTACTTGTCAGATCTGTGGATAAGCGACCTTGCTCTCAGTAAGAATATATAGGTTTTCCAAGACATATTTAGCCATGCAAAATATTTAAATAAATGTCTGTAGACTCCAGGCAAAGCTATAACATCTCCATGGACACAGGTAGGTGGCAGGCGCTCCAACTCATAAGTTATACATTGCGCATTTGAAGAACCTGATTTTAATTTATTCATGGAAAAAGATTCTAAATAAGAGCAAAAAATTTAGACTGTAAAATATAGTCAATGCATTTTTCATTTCTCTGGCAATAACTAATACAAAATCTACTGACAGGGTCATCTCATCCAATTAGGCACATGGTTACTACAAATCATAGGAAAGCAATTAACACTATCCCAGACACTTAAAGACAAGTAAAAGACAAGTATACACCCACGGACCACTATGGAACCCACATGGATGACTGAGGGATTACACAGACCACGTGGAAATATAAAAAGAATGTAGTAAGTTTTAAAGCTAAAAATTACATTCTTGTCTAATGGTCATGATGGTGTTTGTACTGGGTATTGAATCTATTTGTTAGTCTTGAAATCGAGTTTGAACTTTTATTATCATTTTAAAAAAATTTCTAATTTATGGCTTGAAATCAGGTACAAGCTCTTTAAACAAATATTCAACCATAGAAATGATGAACCACAAACCTCTTTGGGCGTGTTGAATGGATCTTCTTTATCTGTTGCAAACGGGTCATCTTTGGGCGTGCTAAATGGATCATCTGTTTTCGAGGTGAATGGGTCCTCTTCAGATACAGGGAAAGATTCAGGTTTACCCTCCGGAGATTTGTCTTTAGGGGCTTGGAATGGGTCTTCGCTGTCCTCCTCTGTGAATTTAACCACTTCTGGAGCACCAAAGGGATCCTCGCCCTCTACAAAAGGCTCTTCTCCATTTTTAGGTGCTCCCCAGGCATCTGCGCCCTCTTCCATCTCTGTATCGGTGGTCTCCGGTCGGTTGGGAGTACCCCATGGACCCTCTGCCTCTTTGGGTTGTTTGGGAGCGCCCCATTCGTCTAATTCCTCCTCAGATTTCTGTTCTCCCCACACGTCGTTCTTCACTCCAGAGCTTTTGCCCGCGTCCTCCCACTGCAGCTCGTCTTCAGACAACTTAGCCTAGAATTCAACACAAGGACATTGAAGAGCAACATCATAAACTACTCATGGATGATAATTCACTTGCATTCACGCTGTCATTACACATTCAAGTGACTTTATGTGTAGCACCTGATTTAAAGCTGCCATCTGTAATTAGACCCAGCCCTGTTGTATTACTTGATTTCAGATGACTACACAGCATCACAGGTGAGTGTGAACAACGGCCAGGTGAGGGAAAGAGGAACAGGTTTCACATCTGCCATCTACTGTTAAAAAAACTCTAATAATCTAATTGTGGCTTTAAATATCCTTTTTGTATATTTTACTGCACAGCATTAAAACTCATATTACTTTGAGGAAGAAAACATTTAAATCAAATATCATTCTAAATATAATAGTGATTAATTGTTAAAAAAGCGTGATCTATTAACACTGTAGGGACAAGACACTGTTCCATGTCTATGTAATTACAAAACTATATAAACAATCTATAACTTTTGGTCAGAAGCTGGCAACATTTTTGAGATAATGTTATATAAAAAATAAATTGCAAAGGAAATCCAGTGTAAAATAAGTTACTCTGCACTGACCCTCCTCTCTGCCTCCTTCTTCTCAGCCTCCTGTTTTAGTCTCTCTTCTTTACGAGCTGCAAACGAAGCTGCCAGATCTGCCACTGACGGGATGTTGTCCAAAGAGGGAAGTCCAGAGGCTCCGGGCACGTAGCAGGGCTTATAGTTAGGATCTTTTACAGTATCTGATGAAGAAGCTGATTCAAAGAATAAAATAAACTTGTTAAAAGTTATAATGACAAAATAAAAAGAAGTTTGAAGGTGCACAAATAACTTTTCTGGTGGAGGCACCGCCATCTGCTTCACCATAAAAATGTTATTGCTTTGACTGGATTGTTCCACAGCTATGTATTAAACTTCATGCATACAACCCAGTGATAACATTAGACCAAGTTACATGCCAGATCTGTGGAGAGGCAACCCCACTCACAGTAAGAATGTTTTTAGAATGTATTTTTAATCATACAAATCGCTGTAATCAAATAAACATAATAGCTAGAAACATGCCTGTGGAATACTGTGGAACGTTAAAGGCAAAGTAACAACATCTCTATGGAAACAAGCAGAAATATTCCATACTATACTTGAACTTTTACTTCAACAAAGGTATTTATTTAACTGGCAGGGACCAAACAGTCATACATAAAAAAAACAACATGCTTACAGAGTATGGCAATTGCTAATTCTCCGGTCTCTAGTTCAGCTTTTCTCCACTAACACACAATATATATTTAGCCAGAGAAAGTAAATGATGACCCACAGACCTGCTGCTCCTTTAGAGGTCTTCTCTCTGGTTTTGAAGGCAAAGTCTCGCTCCTCCTTTAGTTTTTCATCATCCTCCATAAGAACTAGAACAACTTTGGCTTTTTCTCGAACATTCACTCCCTGATGTAAAGATGACATGAGTTAGCAAATGTCTGAATAGCACAATCAATAATGAAGAAGCTATAAATAGAAACTTGCAATTGTAGAATATAATTACTGAAGTATAGTACAGTATAGCTTGTGTTGTCCCTAAGAATATAGGCAATTGGGAATATAAAAGGTATTATTAAGAGTTATTAAGAAAGAGATTTACAAATTAATGATGCTTCTCAACTAACATACATTTAATACAGACTAAAATGTTCAATATTACATACCTGATCTTTGCCATCCTTATCAGAGAAGCGGTATTCTGTTAGTGCTTTAACGATGTAGATATTGTCTTTCATTTTCAGAAGCACGCGTTCATCACCAGTCTTCAGCAGGTATTCAAGGAGGGTCAAGGACTGAAAAGCAAAACATAAGGAGCCAAAATGTTAAAAACATCATTATGATAAAGGGATCCTGTGTGAGGATCTTTAAGTAGGGATGCCCTGATCCAGCTTTTCAATTCTTATATTTGAATACTTTGGTTTTAAGTATTTGACAATAATCAATATTAACCTATACTAATGTAGGGACTAGAAAAATGGCATTTATTTCCTTAAAACATAGTTAACTGCTAGAGAAATGCTTAAGTTGCAATGAAGTTATTAAAATGTACATAAGCTAGCAATGGAAACTTCTGCATTACCTATATGTGTTAAAGTGTTTTGAAACCATGAAACTATGTTGTGCTATGTCTGCATTGTATCCACCGTCTGTGTAAATAGAGAAGTGCAAAAGGTCACTGTAACAGTCTAGGTGCAGATGTGAACTGAAAGTCCTTGAACCTGTGTTCTAAGAAAGTGAGATATGAGGCGGGAGACGGTGGTGGGGGGAAGTGAAAACTGTCACAAAGTTGTGTAACCATGTATGTGTTTTTAATAAAAGGGTTGTGCCGAGGTCATACAACTGGGAGTCTGCTCAATCCAGCCACAGTGACGGTTGGAGTGTGAAGGCTCACACGTTGACCCCGTGCACACGTAAAACTTTGACAAAGTCTCGAGCACTGATTTTTCTGACCAAGTTGATCTAATCCACAGTCAGCTGGAGGTTACTGGAGATTGATACTGTTTAATTCTACACTGTTTGTGTATTATTTTCTGACATTAACTTATTACAAAATAGTCAGGTAAATGTTATTTATACCGAATTAAATGCCCAACCAATATATCAGCTGAATCCATACCATATCAAGATTGGTGGATACTAATATCAGAAAATGCATCCCTTTTTCTAAGCATAAATATACAGTAAGCTGTGTATGCAGGTAACAGGATACTGTCTGAGGAGCTGTGTCTTCTGTTTAAATGTAATAAATGATGACTTTGCTGTTGAACTTGTCGAGGTTAAATAACAAACATTCAAACAGTGTTCAAACCTCAAGGACGGCCAACTCTCTAAAGTGAGACACATTACTCTTTGGACGTGAGCCACAACTTCTAGACCACCATAAATAATTTATACATGTGTTTTTAAAAATTCAATGCTGACCAAATCCATAAATTAATAAACCGTGATCATGTGTAAACTAATATGGGAAAAGAATAGTGGTTGTTTTCAAAATGCATGTTATCATCCCATGTCAATTATATGGTATTACATGGAGCAGATACTGTTTATGATCTTTTTATACATGATGTATAGAGCTACAAAATCATCAACTTAAACCCTACAAGAACAACACAAAGTTGTCATCTGCAGCAATCCTAAACAGAAAACAATCAATACTAAAACTAGTATTTAAACTAGACACTGAAAAAAATGCAACAAAGCTGACCTTTCCTGAACAGTTAAGGTTTTGGTTGAATAGAGCTTTATCAGAACTAGTATAAAACCACATTCAACATAAAGAAAGTATTGTTTTGTGTTGAAAATTAAGATACTTTTTAAATTATCATTGTGTATCATCGGTATGGAGTATCAAGCCTATTCCTAAGTACTGTAAACAAATTTACACACAAAATTAATGATAGACACATGTCTGTGGTACCTTGTGAATGTGCCTCCAGTTTCTGTCGTCTTTCAGTCGTTTCCAGAGCATGGTCATGATCTCATTACAGGCAACTACATTGTACGTCAGGTCTGAAATATCTGCCATCTGGGAGCTGGATGGGCCCCAGGGGTCATTGGAGGTCGCTTCTCTTACCTGCACAGAAGAAAGGGGACCGTTTAATGGGACAATGTAATATACCTATTGTCTACTCTAGTTACTCCCAAACTAACTCATTCAGATTTTTTTTTTATTTCTGCTGGTCTGTATGAATCCATATAATCAAAATAATTTGTCAACAAATAAAAATAGTTGACTATAGTTGAAATAGTAGTTATTGTTATTTGACTAAATGACTAAATTCGACTAAATGACAGGCCTACAGTTTACTGGAACATACAAAGTAAAACACTTGTACAAACATGTTGCTTTAGCGACTACAAGAACTGAACAGTTCTCATACCTTGACCTCGGCCTCAGAGTAGTTCTGGACCAGGTTTTTCAGTTGTCGTCGGAGCATTGAGGACGTCATGATGCCAGACGGGAGGAGGGGACTCACACTAAAGAAATCTGACAGAAAAACAATCACTTTCTGCCTGTTTACATTCCAGTTATTACAAAGATTTGTCTAACTCACCTTTAATAATCTAAGGCTCCACTCTAAGAGATCCTATGTAGCTTGAATACAGATGACTTCTTAGTAATCACACATACTGCTCTTTTCTCCTCCTCAGACTGCATTAGAATGGAGACACCAGATCCTGCAGAGAGAAGGAGCAAGTCGACATAAAAATGAGCTGAACCATGGCTTGGCTCGCACACCTCGGTATCAAAGGATCAAGGTCCAAGCTGTGCAATAACACCTCACTGTGATAGTGTCAAGTCTCTGCTAAGATAGCTGCTAATGTCATACTAAAACCCCACTACTGCACCTTCAGTTATTATTTGACTATGATGCAAATGCACGAAAAGCACCTTTGCAAATAGATAGTTACATTTATTGTTCAACATTGTCAGCTTAAATAGCTTGATGGCTAACACGAAGCTAGTGCTAACTGGCAACCCAATGCTTACCCTATCCCAAAGTGCAATCTGTTCAATAATATGGCGTTTTTAGGCTGTTTTCTTGGAGACATTTAGGTTTTAGACTTGATACTGTCTTCCCGGATTAAAGCAAACGTAAAACGACAACGCTGTGTGATTTCAGAACCTCGGACAGCGACAGAACACGCAAACGACCATCAAGACAGCGAGAATTAACACATGTATTCTCCCTTAGATTAAGAAATAACTAAACAAACACAGCGCCAAATAACAACCAATACGTATGTCTAAAGCCTCATTTCACACACGGATATCAAATGTGTGAACTGAACGAGTAAAACGGCACAAACCTTGAACAGATCCTCAAGAATCTTCGAGGAGAGGCGACGCTACGTTTCCGCTTCCGCAGAAACGTGCCCCGCCCCCTCACGACAGATGATGCTCCGAACGATCAATATTGAAGTTTATTTTATTTTTGTATTTTATTTATTATCATTAGTACAACTGGCATAATTAATACAGATTTTCTAATGTAAAGTGTTGCAAGGATTAGCAGATTTTTATTATTATTATTTTGAATGCACTTGCCGTCTCTCGATCGTGCAGTCGTAAAGCCCAAAGTACACACACAAGCCCCCCTCTGTGTGAAGCGCTGAATCAAGCCACCGCGATCACACTCCCACCCATGGGCTCCCACCACCCACTCCGATAACAGCTGATCCAAGATGGCGACCGAAGGGGAATACGAGTCGATCCTGTGCGTAAAACCCGAAGTAAACGTCTACCGCATCCCCCCGAGGGCTTCTAACCGCGCATACAGGTAAATACGAGATTCTCTTGGGCTAAAATTCCTCCTAATGTTGTGTAATAAATAAAAACTGGTTGTAGATCGGTTGTCACTTTCTTTCCGCGCTGTGTGCCTGTCAAACAACACCAGAGAGGGGGCACCACGCACACATCACGCCGGGTGGTAACAGTCACGACGTGGCTTACATAAATCCACCCAAATTAAACATGTGTAATTTCGTTTAGTTTAGTTTCTTTGTAAGTTATTGTCATTTTTCAACGATATTGCGCTTTAATAGTCAGTGCCAACCTGCCACAGATAATGCGCTAGTGTGATAATTTGTTTGTTTGTTTTTCTCCTTTTACCAACATTAAAGCTAAAAAAACATGGCAAAAACCAGGTGATAGAGACACTGTTGTACTTGTTTATATGTGATGTTACTTGATACGGGCGCATACAGGCTCTAAACTAAAAATCTATATTTTCCTTGCAGCTCATTCATAATTTATCACAATAGTCAGTGGGCTGTGTACATGTAACTGGCCTACATTTTGGTTTGTCTGTTGCTGGACTTTGGGCTTCATAGATAATATTATTGAACTAAACTAATTAACTTGTTTTATCTTGTTATAACTTAATTTGGAAGACAAGCTCATGTGATACAGTACACTGCACACACAAAGGGGCTCTTTTTTCATTGATTATTTTGAAGATCCTTTATTATGCAAAATTGAGTCTCATGAGCTTTTAGTCATGTTATAATGTTGTTACCTACTCAAAAACATGCCAGGAGTTGTGTTTTCTTACACTGACAGGTGTTTGAATAGAACTGTGTTGTTAGATTGTCTACATCTTCAAAGCTCAAAATGCTCTGTTCCACCTTGTGATCTCATGAAGCGGTAGTTTTGTTTAGTAGAGATTGGCAACTCCAAAGTTGAATTTAACCATATTATTCTAGTGAAGGTGTATGGAGTTTATAAACACAGTTCAGCACTTCCTATATCACCACTAACTGAGCCTAAATATGCAGATTTGTGTTTAACATGTGTGAATGAAATAAAACAGAACTCCAGATATGTTACTGATGTGGAAACAACATTATAACACAGATTAGCATAATATGGGCCTTTGAAATATAATCAATGATGTGCTGACCTTTATTGAATTTTGGCTCATTTGTAATGGGTTTATTTCTTCCTCTTTATTTCCAAAGGTCACACTGGACATGTAATTCAGATCTATGTTTTTACAGGGCAGCTGACTGGAAACTGGATGCGCCCGACTGGTCGGGACGAATGAGAATCACAGCTAAAGGCAAAGTGGCATTTATTAAACTGGAGGACAAAATATCAGGTATCAAAATTTCAAATACATTATGAAATAAACTAAAACAGTCTTAACTGATAAATGCCTTTTCTAGGCATGAAGATATATTGCACTGAAAAACTTGCATCCTTACTGTGGCATTGCATTTCCACAAACCTTATTTGAGCTGCAGGAGGGCCTGCTTGTTTCCATGGAAATGTTGATCCGTCATCTTCTACAGATTAGGTGACGCATCACCTCCAGAAAGCACCTTTTAATTACTGTGTTTTTCTTCTCCCAGGGGAGCTGTTTGCTCAGGCCCCGGTGAATGAGTATCCGGGTATCGCCGTGGAGACCGTCAGTGACTCCAGCCGCTACTTTGTCATTAGGATACAGGATGACAATGGTGAGATAAACTTTAAACGAGAGTGCCCTTTGAATATGTAGCACAGAATTTACGTTTTTTAAGTATTTCATTAATAGTATTGACTGGCTGTACTGTATGTCAGCAATATAGTCATGCAATTGAATTGTTTATTTTGTTTCTTTAGGCCGCAGTGCTTTTATAGGGGTTGGTTTTGGGGACAGAGGAGACGCCTTTGACTTCAATGTGGCTCTACAGGACCATTTCAAGTAAGTTTACTTTTTATGAGCGGTCAAATGTATGTTGTCATTAATACATCTATCCTTGTTTGTGAAAATATTATAGTTAGTAAGTTGGAGTAGTGAGTACTAAAGCAACAACTTAGACATTTTAATGCTGCATGAGAGAGGTCTGCAGTTTGATGAGAGATGTCTGCAGTTTGATTCCAGCCTATATTAGACACTTTTGTTGTGTCCATAGGCAAGACACTTGGGATGCAAATGTGGTGTGTGAGTGATTGGTTGTGGTCGTAGGGGCCAATGATGCAGATTGAGTCTTGCTTCTGTCAGTCAGCTCCAAGGCATTGAAACGTAGCCATGACTTGTTACAGTTCTAATCACACTCGAAATCAGATAATTGATACATGTCACGCGAGACGTTCTTAAATTACATTAAAAGTACAATTACACAGCAAAGATGTCTGATTTCTTTCTGGTCACGGCCCATCTGATTACTTATAGGTGCATTTAATTTAAATAATCTTAAAGGTCCAGAAATCGAATAACAATGAGATTTTGAAATGCATGTGAACAAAGTAAATTAATTATGTAAAGTGCCTTTGAGTGGCCAAAACGTGCTATATAAATACAATCCATCATTGTAATTAAAATATGCATAGAACTGTCCATGAATCTATTCTTTCCAATTGTCTGGAATCGCGGGTCTTTGTTCCTGTTCTAAATGCAGTATTACTTACGTCATCAGTTGCTCTAGATTCACTGTGCTCCACTTTGCCTGACCCTGCACAGACATGTTGTGTCTGCTTAAATATGTTTACTTTAGACTGTGTTGTGTCTCCACAGATGGGTCAAACAGGAGACTGAACTCAGTAAAACCGCTCAGCTCGGAGACTCTGGACCAAAACTGGACTTAGGCTTTAAAGAGGGACAGACCATCACTCTCAACATAGGAGTAAGAGAAGCTTTGTAAACATATCATCTCCAGATATAAGAACAAAAGGTTTAATTTAAAGTTTTAAGATATTTGACATGGCTGTGAAAATGCTTTGATATTGACCATTGAATTAGTAGATGATTGGACTATTAATACAGATATTAGAGTTATTTACTATTTATTAAAGAAATCACTGTACTCAGTCTTCTCAAAATATAATTCTAATGTGATAATTCTGTTGCACAAAATTACACTTATTTTATTGGCAATTTCATTTATTTTTTCATACCTTAGAACACCAATTTGTCTAGAAACAGTAGGTGGAAATGAGCAACTTTATATACTCAGAAATATCTTTCCTTCTTTTTATAGGTCAGTGGTTTTGCATGTCTTTTCCATAAATGCATATTGTTGTTTTGTTTTTTTTTACCTACAGCAAGGCAAAAAAAGGGACAAACCCCGTTCTCAGGGTGCGGGAGGATTTGGGCTCCTCCCACCACCACCTGGAGGAAAGATTGCCCCTCCTCCTTTGTCTGGAACGTCCAATCACAACACAGTTCCCCAGACAGGAAGCCCAGCCACAGGTAAGCACCTATTTGTATAACAATATAAATAATATTTGAATGGCTGTTTGAGCTTGAAATTGTTTTGTGTTTGATAAGGATGCCTTCTGGAGTTGGACAGCAGTAACTCAAACACAGTGGTTCAGTCTAATCCTAGTTCAGATCTATGGGGCGATTTCACCTCTACTACAAGGTACGAAATAGTAATTCACACTTACATGTCACCGGCCTCCTAACATAATTGCCTAAGTCATATTTTAGCCAGATTGAGTTATTTGTATAATTCTACTCTTCAGATTCTGCTTTGAAAACACAAACTGCCCCAGACATCTTATTGACATACACCATATTTTCCACATTATAGGGCACACTTAAAAGTGTTCAATTTCATCAAAAAACAACTTTGCACCTTATAATCCAGAGTGGCTTGTATATGAATTTATTGGGGTGTCTTAGTACGACTTTAGTAAACTACAAAGCTGCACCACTTGCAGCATTACTGCTCCCGTAGTCAGGAGCATCGTGGAGTAATACATACTGTGATTCCTTTTAATATCAAAATGCACCTGTCAAGAGACATGCTTACAACGCCAACGTATTTTTTTTGACGCGTTACAATTGAATAAGGTTGAAAATTATTGTGAACGTGTTAAATAAAGTTTGATTGACTTATCTAACTGTTGTTTTTCGTTAAATGCGCCTTATAGTCTGGTGCGGTTTATATGTGAAAAAAGTTCGAAAATAGAGCTTTCTATGACAATGCTCCTTATAATCCAGAGAGCCCTATAGTGTGGAAAATATGGTAGTTTTTTTTTTATTTCATTAATTATTTATTAATTATTATATATATATATATATATATATATATATATATATATATATATATATATATATATATATATATATATATATATATATATATATTTTATATATAGTTTTTTGTTTTTGTATTTTCCTGTAAACCTTAAAAAATTACTTGGGCAATTAATTATACCATGAGGCTCTTTGACCCCAAACTAAATGTCCCACTGCCCTGTGTGTCCCTACAGCTCTGTACCACCTCAACAACAGAAACCTACAAACTGGATCCAGTTTTGAGCTGTTTTCATTCCCGTCCGTCTGCTGTAGCTTCCTGTGCACCGCGCTGACAGTAAACCCACTCTGAGCTGAGTAAAGCTAATGTTCTACAAATACATCCAATAACTGCTGAATCTTACTGCAAAATGTCGAGATCAAAACATGAAGCACTTAAGTGTCAAAGCCATTTAGTTTGTAGCCATCTCTGAAGCTAAGGGCTATGCAGTTTGTTGTGTCTCCAGTAGATGGCGCTGGCATCTCTGTATTTGATTTATGTTGGGTTTTTTTTGCAAAAGCTCCCTCTACTGGCAATGTAGAGAAACATATTTTAAAACATGTCTGAAGCAAATCTAAAGTTTTTTCTTTTAAGAACAAATTTATAAAACAAATCTATCACTAAAAATGCATTCATAGATTTTGTCATAAATTATCTAAACATATGAAAATCTTACATATATTCAAAAATAAATTACATACCGGGATATTTGCTTTTGTAAGAATTATAATTTTCACATATTGTTACTTCTGACTCATTGGTCATGTGAAAAATTCTATCATTTGGTAGTGTCATCTGAATGCAAAGTGAAATTATATGCAACTTTAACCTGTTCCAGTGGCAAAAGGGACTTTATTATATTGTACTCCACTGTAAAAAAAAAAAAAAAAAAAAAAAAAAACATGCTACAAATCCCATGTGTGGGCTTATTTTACACATTTTGCATTGCCAAAATCATCTCAACTTTACAATACTGCATAATATTAAGGACCACATTAATTCAACAATATCAGAAAATGTATATCTGCTTGCAAAATAACTACTAAACGAAATAACTGCTTTGAAATGTAACTGTCTCTAGACTTAAGGTTAATATAAAACGGAGACACAAAGCTTAACTGTCAGAATGTGCAATTATTAAACTATATGAGGTTTTACACAGGTTTAATGTTCTGTTTTCAAGCTTTGATAGCTCACTCTTGTGGATTTAAAGTGGATGGGGTCTGTACGGATACTTTGCAGTGAAATCATGCAAGGGGGGTGTTCTTCCTGTATTCCTATGACGGATTGTTACCATGGCGACACAATACATACCTTAGCAATAACTATCAAAAACATTTAAGAGTTCAAAGTCTAAAAACTCATCAGAAAACACAAAATTGATTTAAACAACACATTTTCAGGAGTCAGTTCTTTCTGGTGTCAAAACAAATGAAAATCTAACTTGAATAACAAAGCTTCAGACAGAGCAGTGCCTACTTTAGCATCACACCCTCGGGAATATTGATGACATCCCCTGCAAAGTATCAACGGAGAGATCATCAGTTTCCCATCTTGAATGTTTTAAGAATCATTTGAATTCTAGTTTAAAGAAGTGAACTGTGTGTACAGTTTCTGTTGCCATTTTGTCTGTTTACATTAATTGTCAAACATTTCTTTACTGTGAATTTGTTCTGTTGTTTGCCTTTTCTTACGTTTTCTTGTGTAAAAGTGAATTAACAGAGTATATGTATTTAAATGGTATTGAGAGGACAGACTGGAGGTGCACTGTGTATTGTGTTTACATGGCTTTTGTTGCTCAAAAATGTGATTGTCTCAAAACGTCACTCATTCCACTTCGGCTGTAACTAACTTATGATTTGTGACCAATTCAATGAGAGCGAGGCAATAAATCATTTTAAAGAAGCCACTGAAGAGTAAGTAGTTTTTATGTTTTAAACCTCATCACAATGTAGCACTTTAGAACATGCTTAATAGTCTATACTAGGGCAGTGGTGGAAGAAGTACTCCATTTTGTTAAGTAAAATCACCAATTCTGGGGCAAAAAGCTCAATAAATAGTATTAAAGTACCAGTTTAAAGGTGCACTGTGTAACTTTTCTGGTGGAAGGTCTGCCATCTGCTTGTCGCCATGGAGATGTAGTTGCTTTGTTTGGAATGTCACAGGCATCAAGCGTATCCATTTTGCATTTAATCAATAACGTTTTTTTGTTTTTCTTTTACTTCAATACTTACTTTCTAACTATGAGTGTGCTCGCCTTTCCACAGATTTGACATATAACTTGGCTCTATGGCATCACCTGCTGTCTCCTTCTTTTTGATGCCTGACTTTGTGCACTAATAAATGGATAATGGTTTATGTTTTATAGGCATCTAACTGTACCTT
Organism: Boleophthalmus pectinirostris; assembly: GCF_026225935.1. Taxonomy (NCBI): domain Eukaryota; kingdom Metazoa; phylum Chordata; class Actinopteri; order Gobiiformes; family Gobiidae; genus Boleophthalmus; species Boleophthalmus pectinirostris. The sequence continues at coordinate 7,804,018 of NW_026571175.1, forward strand.
ATTTAAGGCTTACTGTGGCTCTTATATTTGCTCATTTTCTTGTGACCACTAAAACTAGTAGCTCTCTGGCATTTTTGTTTTGTAAAAGTATTTCACCGGAGGAAAAAGGTTGGAGACCTCTGCCATAGAGATACATGATTAACTAAGTTTCAGGAGCTGGACCACGCTTCAACCTCCTCTCTAGTCCAGCCAAGCACAGTTTATGTCCACCACACCTTCAATTACCCAGAAGCCCTAGTTACGCGACCTATCCTGACAACACCGTCCGCGCCAGCTCTCTTGACCACCTCCCTCCCACCCATGCCTTTTGCCCATCCTTTTGTCCGAAGACATCATCTTCAAGAGGGGTGTTCCGATTCAGTGACCATTTTGGATTGGAGATTATACCCCCATGCTGACTCTCTCCACAGCTATTACATCTATCCACCACCAATAAACATCTTTATCGTAATCCATTGTTTTGGCGTGATCCTTGCTCGTGAAATAAGTGTACTGCGGAACATCTCCATGGAGAAAAACTGGTCATGAACCGTCCACCAGAGAAGTTACACTGTACACATTTTAAAGAGTTAAAAATAAAAGTATTTCACACAGATTTTAACATCTAATAAAACTACAAATGTAGTGATTTTAATAAAGATTTGTGCTGAATTTGACTGAACAGAAACAGCTGAATCAAAAGTAACTGCCTAAGTACCTTTCAAACATAGTTAAATAAAAGTAAAAAGCATAATCATTTACTACTTTTACTTCGTTACATTTCACCACTGTTAGAGATGTGTATTTTGCAGTACTTCACGATACAATATATTCCGAAAAAAGATCCAAAATACATATCTGGTCTATGTGCTCTTACTCTTGTTCTGATACAGCTCAAGATCCTTCTAAATCTATTTACAGAAGGTTCATTTCTGTCCTGTGAATGTGACCTTTTTAGTATTGATACGTGCTTGAATGAGTATCAAGTTTCGATCCTACTTTTAGTATAGATTAGTATCTGATTTTCGATCCTTAGCTGCATATAGTTTTTCAGTTCAGGCCATGTGTGCATAGATCTCTCAGTGATACGAGAGGTGATAAGTGTCTCTGCAGATTGACACACAGAAATGACCACCTCCTGATCTCCATCCATCTTTCTCCTGTTCACGCTCACCCCGTTTCACCCTGTGCTCCGGCCACGGGGTGAGACCGGCCTGAGTGGACATCAGGGAGTGTGTTTGGGACATTGGCTACTACAGTGTAATGGTGTTTGGTTTAGGTAACTCAGTGATGCAATCCCTCATTCATCCTGGAGTGGTCCACAATCCACAAAACAGATATTCCCACAACAAATGTAGTGTAATGTAAAATAAAGTAGGCAATAGAGAGAAAAATGTGCAACTTTTTTTCACTCAAGACAAAGCATCACGTTGAGTTCAACTCCTTAAGATCCCTATCCGATCTGTTTTAAAGCAAACCTATTATGCAAAAAGGACTTTTCAGAGCCTTTAACAATGTTATAACTGTTTCTCTTCTTATTTACCCTCTCCAAGTTGTCTTTAGAGTGATTCATGCATGTTTGTGTAATCTTTAGTCTCCTTCATTCAAGACGTCATTGCTCTGATCAACCCCAGTTTTCACCACCACCCGTACACACCCACTTCTCTGTACTCACTTTGTTCTCAAATTTTATTGTGTTTATCAGTTATGTGCGTAAGATTTAACAGCGTCACATGGTCCTTCTGGTACAAATGGAAAAAAACAAAACAAAAAACTACTACTCACAAGCATGATCATCAGCTATCCATAGGAGGGGCTGATAATTGTGAAGCCCTTTGTTATTTTATGACTACATCAGCTCCCATTGAGCACCACAGTTTTCTATCACGGAAGTCAGTGGACTTGTTTAAGATATTTTAGCTGAATATTGTGATTTAAAATGTGCAAATTATAACATAATGATCCACAGATGTCATAGATTATAACTTTAAAGCAGACACAAGCACATGTTTACTTTAATACTCAGTTGTTGACATCTAACCCTAACTTTAGCCAACTGAACCGTGGAGCTATATACTCTATATCCAAAACAGGCAGTCTCTTAAAACTCAGACTTTTAAAGCCAAAAATAACTATGACAAAATGTAACACTATTCTGAATGTGGTCTATATTTAAGTCTACGCTGGTCTCTGTCTGCATTTGAGACCCGGGGCTCGTGTCACTTTGGAGGATTCAGACAGATCTGAGTTGCACCAGAACACACTGATACTTGGAAACACAGCAGGCCTCACACACGCTCTCAGGGTACAAATGTCCTGGCTTAAACAGATCAGCTCTTGTCCAAATTATGTTCATCCATCAACATGGGCCTGATTAGGAGCCAGTGTAGTGTTCACTGTACACGGCAGCATGTCTGCTCCTGTGCTCTGTGGGAAACTGGAGATCAGAGGAAGGTTAAATGACTCTGACTGATTCGAGTTATAATACAGCAAGTTCAAGACCCATGCCACTTGCAGAAGCTATCAAGTTAAACATATCTGGATTTTCCTTTTGACACCATAGTCTACAATTAAAAAGACTGTCTCTTTCTTCCCTTTTGGGAATATGATCATGTTAGCACATTCAAGAATATAAACTGCAAATTGCTAAACTCTGATCACACCACATTATGTCTATAAGCTCATGGACCATTACACTATATTAAATGTTTGTGTTTTAAGATACTTCTAATTAAATAATACAATTAAACTGATACCTATGATGCAAAGAAGGGCATCTCCAACTATTTACTGCAGCTTTGATGTACCCAAACACTTTACTTTACCATTTTATTATTGTAATCATGTTTTACCGTTGACTGATTTTGTCTTTATTTTCCCACTGGTACATTTACTAATGCATTCTAACATTTACAACTATATCCAGAGGTGGGCAGAGTAGCCAAAGATGTACTCAAGTAAGAGTAATGTTACTTCAGAATAATATTGCTCATGAAGAAGTACAAACTGGTAGTAGTAGTGGTCCAAGAAATTACTCAAGTAAGAGTAAAAAAAAAGTGAGAAAACTACTACTCACGTAAGAGTAACTCAAAGAGCAATTGGGGAGATGTGAATTCTGATTTATAATTTCAAAACCATACATGCTTTTACAATACTCTGGAACAAGATGGCAGAATGTAGGAGGCTCTGTCTGGTCAAGCAAGAGATTGTACAGTGTTAAGACCTCTGTAATTTCAGGTTCAGTATTTTTGGGTTTTCATTTTATATATTTAATACAATATATAAAATTTTATTAAATATATAAAATGAAAATGCGTCAAGAGGAGCAAATGACTGGGTTTTCATATTGCATTGAAACAGTAAGTCTATACTTTATATTTTATCATTTTCATTAATTAAGGCTTGAAGTCAACTGGCAATAACCAGTTTCTCAAGCAACTGTGATTAAAAAAAAAGTTTATTTGTGCTGACTGAGACTTTGTGTACGTTTTCTGTATCATGTAGATTGACAGATAAGAACCATGAACCATAAACCAGGTCAACAAATGCTCGATCTGTCACCTGATGTGGTTTCATATTCAGAAGTATTCCTGGCGAGCCTTGCTGGCCTTGCTGTTTGTCTGTTTCACACTTGCAGCAGAAGCACGTGAAAAGCTCATATTGTATTTTCTCAGCTTTAACGATTATTTTGGATTCCGGTTCTGAGGAATAACACATTTATGAGCTGCCTCTGGTTAGATATCCTTCTCTTTCTCTTTCTGAGCAGAGCCAGTGTCACTTTCTGCATAGTGCTAATGCAACAGATCGGGTAAAAGGTCGGAGCAGAGGAGGGGGCTGGACGTACCCTCCCCATCAAACTGTCACCTTTTAACGAGTCTCTAATTCATGGAGAGATCTGGTTTCCAAAAACTCCATCTGCTGCTTTGATATCTCAGATGGTTGTGTGTTATTTTAATTACCGAAACAAAAATGTGCGTTCGATTTTCACATTTTATCTCTGACTAAAAAGGTTACTGACAACTTACAGTTTTACCCTCACTTTGTGTTCACTGGTTTCACTATGGGGCAGTAAAGTCTTATGGGAATTCACCTTTTGCTTTGAAACACATATAAGTGCAATCTGGACAATGTGTCTTGCCAAGTGGCACCACAACAACAACAACAGCATGCATCCTGATGAGTGAGGTTAGAGCCAGCGCCAATTTTGGATCACTAGGACTGGACTGGACAAGACCTGAACTAAAACAGGACTAAACCAGGATTAAACCAGTACTAGACTGGAACTAAATCAGGACTAGACCGGAACTAAACAGGGCTAGAAGAGCAACAAACTAGGACTAGACCAGGACTAGACCAGGACTAAACCAGGACTAGAGCAGAACTAAACCAAGACTAAACCATGACTAGTTGGGATTAAACCAGGACTATACCAGAACTAAACCAGGACTAGACCGAGATTAAACCAGAACTAGACCGGGATTAGAACAGGACTAGACCAGCATTAAACTGAGACTAAACCAGAACAAGACCAACAGTAAACTGGTATTAAACCAGGACTAAACAGACTAAACCAGGACTAAACCAGGATTAGACCAGAATTAAACCATGACTAGAGCAGAACTAAATCAGGACTAAACCAGGACTAAACCATGACTAGAGCAGAACTAAACCAAGACTAAACCAGGGCTAGATGGGATTAAACCAGGATTAGACCAGAACTAAACCAGGACTAAACCAGGTCTAAACCAGGACTAAAACAGGACTAGACAGGGATTAAAACAGCACTATACCAGGACTAGAACAGGACTAGACCAGCACTAAAACAGGACTAAACCAGAACAAGTCCATTAAGTAAACAGGGATTAAACCAGGACTAAATGGAAACTAAACAAGGACTAAACCAGGATTGGACTGGGACTAAACCAGGACTAGAAGAGCCACCAAACCAGGCCTACACAGCGTCTAAACTAAACCAGAGCAGAGGTCCAAAGTGAAGTGCAGCTCGTGCGTACAGTCTGGGCGGTCAGGGTCGTAATATTGATGAGTTTGAATAGATGCACAGACAGGAAGTGCTGATGCAGGGTTCGTGTGCCTGTGATTTACAAAGGGTCACAGGTCGAAGGTCAAAGGCACTGTCTGTTTGAAGTCTCTGTGGAAACATGAGCCTTGCACTTGACGGTGTGATTTAAGAGCGAACGTGTCACCAACCACCAAGGTCAACAATGTGTGAAACAACCAAGCTTGTAACAAGGCATTTTACCTCTGAATAGTCTTAAAGGTGCACTGTGGAGCTTTTCTGGTAGAGGATCAGTCACCTGTCACCATGGACATGTTTGCTTTTCTTGAAATGTTCCACAGCATGACTTGAAACATATCATATTCAATTGTTACTGCTAAAAAACTTGAAAAAAACATGCATTCATACTAAGAGTGGGGACACTTCTCCACGGATCTGAGCTGTAACTTGGCCTAGTGCCATCATTTGCTTGTTTCCACAGAGCCAGTAAGTTTAATGCCATACTGTGGGAACATTTTTGGCAAGAAAAAAGAATATCTCTATGGTGACAAGCAAGTGCACTTTTAAATGAAATGTTTCTATTTCCTGTTTGTGCATTTCAGATTGTTGGTATATGCAACATTTTGAGGATTTTTTTTTTGCAATTTAAAAGATGTAAAATTTAGTTTTCAGTTGTTAACCGCTACAGCAAAGGTCCTAATCGTTTGTCATTCTGAATCTATGGGCTGACTAAAAATATGATCTGTAGTTCTATCACCTTATACTCTGGAATATTATCTCCAATTTCTCAGAGAACCCATCGTCATTTGGGTTATATTATTTTTACATGGGGCTTACGATCTCACAGCAGATGCACTACCAGTCAAAAGTTTTAGAACACCACACTTTTTCCAGTTTTTTACTGTTTTCTAAACTTTTGATTCATGAAAGTGTTCATCTTTGGCAGATAGAACAGCTGAACACACTCATGGCTCATTCTTTTTACAATAAAAATCAAATATTCTTCAGGAAGTTCTACCCAAGTCTGTTGCAGAAGTTCCCATAAATGTGTGGCACAACTCCAGATGCACACTGCGCTTCAACAGATACATAACCCTGGTCATTCCTAAAGCCCACACAGTTTCAGAACCACCGTCAACAGATTTTAAAACTTTGTTTCTTTGTACCTCTGTCAACTTTTAAAAACTCCATACAGAGTATTTTACAGGATAATTGCACATGTTTTTAACAGTTTTATATCTTTAATGTTTCACTGTCTTATATCTCTATTCACTTTTTCATGTTATGGTTGATGTGTGAGTGTTTTCTGTTTGTGCTTCTATTTTATACTGTCCCTTGGCCAGGACGTCATTGTAAATGAGAAGTTGTTCTCAACCGACTTACCTGGTAAAATATTTAATAAATAAAAATAAAAATTCTTGGCATTCACTCTTCTGTCTAATTCATCCCAAACCAGCTCAATAAGATTTATGTCTGGACACTGTGCTGGACACTCCATGTTTTCAAGTTTACTATCTTGTTCTTTTTTCCTGAGGTAGTTTTGGCAGAGCTTGGACTTGTGTTTTATCTTTTATCTTTTTTTTAACCTCTGTCTGTTCAGTTCTTACCTTTTTACCATTTAAAGCTCTTCATTGGACTTGCATGACTTGAATTGCAATAAATAACTGGAAAAATTAGGGTGTTCTAAAACTTTTGACCATTAGTGTATGTGTAATCTATACAGACTACAAAGCTGTTTTAAAGCCTCCCAAAGAATCAGTGCAGTGTGACGTATTGGTGCACACGAACACTGAACATTTTACACGAATTAACCAACTTTATATCATAGTTTAGTGGTTTAAATTTACTCAAATTCTCAACTGACATGAATAGGATTCCCACTTAATCAGAAGTGCCACCACAAGATAGGTCATCAACATCCCCTTTTTTGTTGTTTTTTGTATTTCTGCATGAGTTTTCAGACAATCTTGAATCTTTTTTGGTAGTTATTGCTAAACATTCTGCTGTAACTGCTAAACATTCCACCACAGGCACATGTACATACAGACAGAACATCCCCGGCGCGATTCACTGTAAAGTATCAGTAGTAGGATTCAGAGGTGAAACTGAGCGGGCAGAATAAGGTCACTAGAGTGTGATGTGGCATGCAGTGGACACATAACATACACTGTGCTGTCAGCAGGGGCTCCTCTTCACCCCCTCCTCCTCTTATTTAGGAGTCTGAGCTTTTCTTAGAGCGGGCCCGGGCTCCGCTCTCAGGTTCTCTTACGTCACTTTCTTCTTTCCACTCGGCCATCGCAGATCAGGTGTAGCTTTGGCCCACACAGCAGACTGTAGTGGCTGGTTTACTACTGAGAGAATGAGCGTGGAACATGGCCCAGGAACCATTCACTATAGGCCTCTGCTCTGGCTATGTTCAAATGATCCAAGACGCTATTTTCTGATCGATATTATAACGTTATTTCCTAATCACAAACATACCTGGAGTTTTGTTTCATTCGCACATTTTTATCACACAAACCCTCATATTTAGGCTGTGTTTTTTCTCTCAAATGGAAATATAATGTCAGGTGGCAATACAGAAAGTGCTCCAGTGTGTTTTTAAACTCTACACACCATCACATTTGGATCATTTCAGCCCTGGAATTTCCAAGCTCCACTAAACTACAGGGAAAAGGTAGCTGTTAACTTGGGAACTACTGCTTCACAAGTTGGAACAGAGCATTTTTAGGTTTAGAAATGTAATAAAGCATTACTTAAACATGTGTGAATGAAGCAAAATATTAGCCTGATTCATCAGCTGGTTTCACTTCGAGAAATCGTCTGAACTTGCAGCGTTGGAATTCGTTCGCGTGACAGTAGGCAGGTATTTTTTTATTTAACCAGTTGCTGCTATTTGGTCGTGACATATGTAATGCTGCTAATGGGGCTAACTGGTATATTAAGCTTTAGGAAAAAGGGCAATAACGTCTTTCCCCTTGATAAAATTCACCAAACATTCTCTTTGTTCCGGCTTTAAATCCTCGAGCTCAGGAATCGTTGCCAACACAGAATGTATGGCTCTTTGCTGATTGACTTGCACTTCCGTGGTTTTTGTGAACTGTCTAGTGTATTCTGATTCCTGACCTAGTCGCTGGAGAGAAATGAAATTGAGCAGAGGAACTCGGTGGCGCCAGTCTGGCTACAAAAACATACCTGGAGTTAAGTTTTGTTTTATTCACACATATTTTCCACACTAACCCTGCATATTTAAGCAGAGTTCTTCTAAACAGAAAATACTCTTTTCCAACTTGTGATGTCATGTGGTAATACAAAAAGTGCTCTACTGTGTTTTTAACTCTACACACCTTTATTAGAATCAATTGGATTATTTCAGCCCTGGAATGTCCAATCTCTACTGAACTAAAGTTAAAAAGGTAGCCGTTAACCTGAAAACTACCGCTTCATGACATCACAAGTTAGAACAGAGCATTTTTAGGTTTAAAGATGTAATAAAGCATTACTTAAACATGTGTGAATGAAACAAAACACAACTTTTTAAGGAAGTAACAACATTATAACATGGCTTAAAACTCACAAGAGTTTTAAGCTCAATGTTTTGTGTCATATAGCACATTTAATACATGCATCCACTTGTTTGTCCCATTCCTGTTCCAGAAAACACTTAAAATGGTTGTGTTGTATACAAATTGTGCTCTTCAGATGAATTTCTATACCTTAATTGTAATAGTAAACTGCATGTCTGGCATTGTAGAAAAGAAAAAAACTATGCTTACAAAAAATAAAATGCTATCACTGTATGCTGAAAGTATACTGCTAAAATAGACTGAATTAAAAATATTTATCGTTTATCTTCCCTTTATCTTTTTTTTCTATTGTAGGGCTTCTGATGTAAAAGTCAATATCAGGCAAACAAAATACAAAGACAGTTAAATTAAAGCATTTATTTACAAATGTTGCAAAACACAAAGTAGAAGTCATATTTAAAAGCACCAGAAAAGTGTGATTGTACAAAACTGAAAAAGAATGGACAAAAAATCCTGGTCAGAGCTATAAAAACATGTGCATTTCTTAAATTTGTACATTTACAGTTTGTTAGTGCTCTCTGTCAATAAGTGCTGTCTGTATAAACCCTGTATAAACGTATATCACACTTATAAACACATACACTCACGCTAAAACTCAACACAGTGACATTAGATCCTCTGCTCACACTGCACAGCAAAATATATATATATACATTTAAATAAAAGAACTGAATTGTGAATTTTTACTGTGTTTCTCTCTCTTTCTTGTAGTTTTTAAAGTTATACATAGTTTTTTGATATCATAAATGGTTGGAGATATATCAAAGTTAAAATTATTGTTTTGGATACATGCAAAATTTCGTCATCAGCATTCCCTGGGGCTGTGATGGTAACTGTAGGCACTGCTGTATCTGAGGCTTGTTAGACTTGCTCGCATTAGCAGTTTTTCAGTCAGTCGCTTTCGCCTTTTTTATTTTTTTTATTTCATACATAAGGTGCACTGGATTATAAGGCGCATTAAGTGAAACAAACGGACGACACTTGAGAATGATCTGTTAGCCTAGACATCCATGATCCACTTGCAGATCGTGGCGTAATTCGCCCAGCGTTGTCTCTCTGTCTTGGTGAATGTCGATTATGAATGTGGGTGGATAATTTAAGTTAGTTTTTTATTTCTTACGAGGAGAACTCAAATGTACATTGAGTAATAATGTGTTTAATGTAGCTTTACGCACATTTGTTTACGTTTACAGAAACAAAATTTAAAACCACATGGCTAATTTGCATAAAATATAAGAGCTGAAAAAACAGGTCACTCTTTGTGCTGCTGATGCGGTCAGCTTCTGTCAGACTAAAGGACACAACTCTGTGAGGCTCCTGACTTCAGTAGCCGTAATGCTCCAACAATCCATTAAGTGGTGTGGCTTCGTAGTTTATCAAAGTTGTACTAAAACAGTTTGACAGATTTTTGAGCGCCGTATACCACATAAAATCGGTTCAAAATTGAAAAATAATCACAGGTATAAAGTGATATTTCTGCATTATTTTTGAATAATCTTACAGCACATTCAATTTTTCAAGGAATGTTTTAACACATTGATTGTCATAATAATTAATTTTTGTTATTGTCCAACTTAATGTAATAGCTGAAATCTGTACTTGAGATACTGAGGTGTTGCCGTGTGAGGAGTTTACTGCAGTGAAACTAGGCAGACATTTCCCTTTCAACTTTATGTAACATCTCTTCACTCTGTTTACAAGCCTCCTATATGACACACAGTATATTTCACAGACCTAAATAGAACTACATGTTTTAAAACCCCAATGGATTTACAGGGCTCTCCACTCTCGCTGCACCTGTTACACTTAAATATGGTTTTAATGCAGTTTTAAATATTTGAACCACACAGATCATTTACTCATATCCATGACAACTTTTTTATGAATGTAAAAAACTCACCACAAAACAGTGCTTTCCAAGACCAGTCCAAGGCCACGTGAGACTGTCTCTGGAAGGTCAAAAATCCTGGGTGTCCACAGTACTAGTATTTCAAAATATTCTTAGAAGTTCAGCTGTCCATAACATAATGTAGACTACTTCAGATTACTCCATAAATGTATGTTTTTAGATTGCAGATACAAGTAACTTTAGAGCAGTAGTTCTCAAATAGTGGGTCAATACCAGGGGGTGCATGTGACCTCGGGGAACATGCTTTTTTTTTTAAAAATGTATTTATTTATTTTTTTGCCGTACTAGAATAAAGTGTAATTGCACATCCACTACAATAGTTGGCAGTGACACTCTCATTGTCAGAGTGTGCACAGGCAGTATTAGTGCTATAGTGTCAGGTTTTTTGCACCAAACGTACACACACACAGCACAGAGCAGGAAGTGCAGAGAACAACCTGTATGTAAAGTGTATGTAGCGCTCGGCTTCACTGTGACTATGGCAGGAAATGAGGAAAGTCCGCTGTGTTTACTGTGTCTAAAAATGTTGGCAATGGACAGCCTGAAGCCAAATAAATTACAGCGTCGCTTAAAGATATTACACCCCAATCATGCTGATAAGCCACTTCAGGTTTCTCTGTGAAAATGTGACGAATATTGCCAACAATCATCCTGCTTTGTGAATGCTACTTCAGTAAACCAGTGAGCACTGTTAGCATCATATAAGGGGGTGTACTAAACAGCAGAGGAGCTGATACTGCTGCAGCATTAGACATGGTTTCTGTCATGCTGGAAGATGCAAGTGCCCCGAACAATAACATGGACATAATTTTTAAAGCCAACACTCAGGAGTGGACCGTTTCATGACGCAGGTGAGCGCACTGCGGAACACGGACAAACATGCGGTGTGTGTCCTGGGAGTCGCTTTGGAGACACGACTAAAACGTTTGCTCTTGTATGTAGGCGACTGAAGATGATGGTGTTCATTCACACAGGAGGTGGAACTCAGAGCAGAGCCGCTGTTTCTTCACGTCAAGAGGAGCTGCTGAGGCTCGGGTGTCTCTTCCTGGGAGGAGACCCCAGGGAAGACCCAAGGCAGCACTGCTGAGAAGGGATGAATATGGATGGATTGCTACAGAAGCTTTTTTTTGCACTGTCAACTTTTCTGTTAAACGCTCTTCTATCTGTTTCCATTGAGATGCTATGGCTTAACCTATAACTTTTCAATCTTGTTACTGTCCACTAATCTGACATCTTAACTTGGTGGTATCGCTGCTTGTCTCCTTCCAGTGCAGGCCATAAAAGCACTCAGAAGATGTTTGAATTGTTTTGTGTATTTGAGCTTCTGTGTCCAAGTCATTCCTCTTTTGTTTCAACAAAGTTTGTCAAAGTTTCTCAGCGTTCTCTCCTCCCCTCCAGATCTTTGACATTACTGACGGCTGATCTGCTCCGTCTCTCCTGGTCCAGCCTCTCCCTCTCCGCCTCCCTCATCCACTCCCCTCCCAGGAACGCCAGCATGTCTTCGGGCTTTCCGCGGTGCTTCGGCCTGGGGTCTAATAACGCCTGGAAGTACGTACAAGCCAGAGGGGTAAAGCAGCTGAACTGAGGGGCTATTGGAACTCCACGGATCTTTTGCCCCTGCCCCTCTCCTTCACAAGCCCAAACATCGAGCTCGTCTTCTGGGCTTTTCTCAGAGTCGAACCACTCCTTGTATTTGAGATAGGATCTGCAGTCGCTCGCCGTTTCGGACCAGGGATGGCTTCCTGTTAGCATGGCATAGGTGAGGATGCCCAGAGCCCAGCTGTCTGTGTAGGGCTCCACGGGGACCCACACGCGTTTGGGCCGCTCCTCTCTTCCTCCACCCTCTCCTCCACCTTCGGAGCTCCAGCTGTCTGCGTTAAACCGAGCCACCTCTGCCTCTGGGGGGCAGTATGGAGAGCTATACCACACCTCTGGGACCTTAGTGCCTCTGGGTTTGACCTGGTGGAAAATGAGATTTGATTTAAAAGACATACAGTCGATAAGATAGCTTCATTGTACCCAAGAGGAACATTTGTCATATAAGCTAATCACGTGTAACTTCCACCTTGTGATGTCATATGTGTTTTTAAACTCCATACACTTTCAGTAGAATCATTAATATATTTTCAGCCCTAGAATTAACAATCTCTTCTGAACGGGTTACTCAAACATGTGCGAATTAAACAAACTCACTACTCCAGGTATGTTTTTGATGAGGTAATAATATTCTAACATGGCTTAAAGCTCACAAGAATCAATTTTGTATAATAAAGACCTTTAAAAAGTACCACAGTAATACACAGTCTTGCCATAAATTTCAACTGCACTAAAATCAGACTAGAATTAATTGTTCTGTTTATTAAAGGGTTTGGAATTTTGGACACAGGGCCTCATTTCATAGTGCATGTCAATGGCCATAGTTAGCCTGTCACTAAAAACAGTCTTATCCACTCAACAAAACACCTCAAGCAGATCTGTTATTACGTCAGACTGTCGATGTAAATGTCTGTGTTAATAGAATAATGTTTGAAGTAAAACTAACTTTGCATTGCATGAATTATTGCATGTTGAGGGACTATTTTCTCATATATCAGTCCACTGCTGCCAAGCTTTCTATCGGGAAGTACAACTCACTGCTGCTGCTCACACATAAATCCTTCAAATGCAATTTTGGGTTTATTTCTAAAATTATTCTATCAACACAGACATTTACATCGACAGTCTGGCCTTATAACTGTTTTGCTTTGTGGAGTGGGTTAGTCGCAGGCTAACTATGGCCATTGACATGCACTAGCCTAGCACCAGCAACCTTTGCCAATACAAGGACGGGATGGATAGAATATTTAAAAAAGTGTCTTCAAACATCTCCAACACTCTGGCTCACTAGGTAATGAGGTCCCATGTCCAAAATTCCGAGCTGTCCTTTTAATCTCAATTGAAATTGTCAGTCAGTCATCTTATATTACACATTATATGAGTTAAAAGGCTTGCATGCTAAAATTGGTAAGTAGGAGTACAACAGAAAAAATAGTCTGAAGAAATAAATAAAAACATATTTTTTGTATATTTGTGTGTATTTTTTCATAGTCAGAAAAAGTAGCTGAAGTGATCATAATGAACAATGTTTGACTATTTTATTACAGTATTAGATGAGTAATTGTATAGTGCGTATTACTGGAAGCCCACCTTACACCTGTATCTGAGAAGAATGAAAGTGCATGAGTCAGTGGTTTCTTATGGCCCAGTGGTACAAAGAGTCTACACAGATGAATCTTTCAGTACACGAGTGCAAGTGCATGGATCAGTGTCTGTGCTGTAGCCTGTATAAAAGCCCGTATGTTTTGCACGTACCATGCCGAAGTCTCCCAGTTTGACCCAGCGGCAGGCAGCATCACACAGGAACACGTTCTCTGGTTTCAGGTCTCTGTGGACGAAGCCCAGACTGTGCAGGTGGGACAGAGCTCCACACAGCTGAGAGACCACCCTCTGACAGGTCTGCTCCTCCACACCCACCTGCACCAGAGCAAATACACAAACGGAATACTGCAGTCAGGAAGTATGGTACCACTGTGACTGGGTGATGTAGACATGGATCAGTGGTTTTAGAGTGATTCCCAAACCAACGTAAAGTCTCATATGAATGATCTGAGTGACTGGTGGGGGTCTGAGTGACAATGGCATGGATTGGCAGCCTTGTTTCTCCCAGGGCAGCTGTGGCTACACAATAGTATCTTACCGCTCCTAAAAATACAGAAGCAGGGAGACAGTAGCTCTTTTCGTAGAACGTTTTGTCCACTGATCAGAAGGCTGCAAATTCAAATGCTGTCCTCAACATAAACATCATTGGTTGAGTGGTCAGATCCTTTGATAAACAGGTTTGTGGTGCAGTTCCAGCTCCCAAGATGAATGCTGTTGTTGTGTTCTTTGGTAAGACACTTAAAGGGACAGTCCGGAATTTTGGACATAGGACTTCATTTCCTAGTGAGCCAGAGTGTTGGAGACGTGTGGAGACACTTTTTAAAAAAAATATTCCATCCAGTCCTTGTATTTGCAGAGGTCGCTGGTGCTAGGATAGTGCATGTCAATGGCCATAGTTAGCTTGACACTAAAAACAGTCTTACCCACTCCACAAAGCACCCGAAGCAAATATATTATTACACCAGACTGTCGATTTAAATGTCTGTGTTGATAAAATAATGTTTGAAATAAAACTAACCTTGCATCACATGAATCGTTCCCATGTTGAGGGACTATTTTCTCAGCAGCAGCGGAATTTTACTTTGCTGGTAAGATAGGTGCTAGGTGATATCAGTCCGCCGCTGCTAAGCTTTCTATCAGCTACTGATGCTCAGACTTATGTCCTTCAAATGCAAGGTTGGTTTTACTTCTAAAATTTTGATGTCAACACAGACATTTACATTGACAGTCTGCAGTAATAATAGATTTTCTTTGGGTGCTTTGTGAATTGGTTAAGATTGTTTTTAGTGGCAGGCTAAGTATGGCCATTGACATGCACTAACCTAGCACCAGCGACCTCTGCAAATACAAGGACTGGATGGAATATTTTTAAAAGTGTCTCCACCCATCTCCAACACTCTGGCTCACTAGGAAATGAGGTCCTATGTCCAAAATTCCAGATTGTCCCTTTAACCCACTTTACCCCAGTGTATGAATGTGTGTGTGAATGGGTGAGTTGTTCCTTGATGTAAAACACTGCAGGTGGAAAAGTGCTACATAAAAATGTGACCAAAAATAAACTGCCTGTGTTAATAGGTTTGTGTTTTTTTCATTGGCTGAAGACAGAATTAATGACATGTACAGATGCAGCAGTGTCTGGAGAGTAGAATGAAACATGAAATTTACTAATGCCAAAAATTACTCATAGTCATGAAGCTATAAGGGCAATGAAATGGAAGGTAATATAATTATCGTTACAAGTTCAAGTTTGCACAAAATAAATGAATATGACTATTTGAGAATGTGTGCAAATTTGAACCAAGTTGTGAATTTTCAGTTCTTAGCCCTTTCAAAATTCAAAATTGAACATTTTGACCAAATTGTGCAAGGTGTGTGTAGCTCTTGTATTGTTTAGTGCTATTCTTACCTCGGGTATAATGACGTCGTAGAGGTCTCCAAACAGACTGGCCTGCTGGGCGAAAACGTAGTGTGAGGGGGTGCTGTAGGCGATGCCCAGGGCGCGGGTGAGTGAGGGATGGGTGCAGAAGGAAAGAGAGAGGTTATACTCTCGAAGGAACGACACAATGGAGGTGGACTCACGGGGGAAGAACTTCAGGGCCATTGGGGTGCCTGCAGGAAACACAGATAGATAGATAGATAGATAGATAGATAGAATAAACCTACATTTTAAATCCAAAATAATGTAGCGTAACGTGGCAAAGTAAAGAGAGTAGTTTTCTACCTCTCTTCTTGTGCACAGCGAGCATGACCCTCCCGTAGGACCCTTCTCCTAACATCTTCAGGACCTGGAAGTGATCTGCCGTTTCCATGGAGATCAGAGACTGTGCCGTCAACAAGCACATCTCGTCCAGGAGCTTCGTCGCCGCCTAAACACAGAAAGATGATGATATGGTCAACACACCAGATAACAACATGTTTTATAATGTAAGCGATGAGGAAAGCTGATCTTGTGTCCTAGAGCAAGGCACTTCATTTTTGCCTGTATGAATTTGGTGGTGGTTTCGGGCCACAGACATGATGAAACCCACAAAATATTCGATAAGACTTTTAAGTTCTTCAGCCAGCCTAACCTATGTGTGGTGAACTGATTTAGGTTTTTTAAGCCAGATGCCCTACCTAACCCCAAGCCAAGTCAATATCTGAGGTTTGGTTCCCTTGTGCTGTACTGGGAACCTCTCTCTTTGGTTCTCTCCCTCTCTCCGCCATCTTTCCCTCTCTCAAACTCTCTTTCTAATCCTCTCTCTACCCCTCTCGCTCTCGCTCACCCACCCTTCCCCTTCACCTCTTTCCTTCCTCTTTCCTTCTCACTTTCTCTCTCTCTTTGTTACTCCTTCTCTCTCTTTCTATCTCTCTCTTTACCATCTCTCTCCTTTTCTATCCCCATCTTTCTCTTTAAATTCCTTTATCTCTCTGCCCCCCACCGCTCTGCCCACCCCATCTCCCTCTCTCTCTCTCTCTCTCTCTCTCGTTCTTTCTCCATCTCTCTCTTGCGCTCTCTCTTTTTCTCTCTCCCTTTTTCCCTCTCTTACCATCTCCTCTTTCTCTTTCCTCTCTTCTCTTTCCCTCCCCCTCTCACTGCCACCACTCTCTCCTCTCTCTCTCCTCGTGCTCTCTTTCTCCCTCTCTCATCTTTCCCTCTAGCTCTATTCTCTCTCTCTGCCTTCTCATCACTCTCTCTCTCTCTCCCTTTCTCTTTCTTCCTCTCCCATCTTTCCCTCTAACCCTCTCCTCTCTCTCTCTGTTCTCTTCCCTCCCTCTCTCTTTCTCCCTCTTCCATCTCTCCCTCTGACCCTCTCCTCTCTCTCTGCCTTCTCATCTCTCTCTCTCTCTATTTCTACCTCTTCCATCTTTCCCTCTTTTCTCTCTCTGCCCCCTTCTCTCTTTTTCTCTTTCTCCCTCTCCCATCTTTCACTCTCTCTGCCCTCTCCTCTCTCCCTTGCTCTCTCTCCCATCTTTCCCTCTAACCCTCTCCTCTCTTTCTGCCTTCTCATCACTCTCTCTCTGCCCTCTCCTCTCTCTCTCTCTCTCCCTCTGTTCTCCCTCTCTCTTTCTCTCTGGAGCTGTGTGGATTTGAGACTCTATTATCAGACGTGTTTATGTCCAGGGTCCAGTGTCCCCTCGGTAACCCTGTCCTCCGGGACACTGTCCAAATACCCGCAAGTCTTTAGCGTCGATTTAACACTCAAGCATTTCAATAGCTCACATTTTATCGTCTGTCATTAAAAAAGCGCTGCCAAACGGAGAGGTCATTTGTTCAGACGGTAAAAGAATACAGCGTGCCACAGGAGCTCAAGCAGGCTGCCAAAGGACCAGATGGTTGTCGGTGCAATTTCTACTTTGAGCTAGAGCATATTGTTGGAATGCACATGAGCAAGACACTTCAAAGACATAGTAAACTCAAGGCTGTTATTGCAGGATTACAGATGCCATCACAACATTCTATAGTCCAATAAGATTTAAAGCTCCTATATCATTATCCTACATTATATTAATTGACTTGTGAGCTTTAAGCCAGGTTATCATGTTGTTACCTCCTCAAAAACATAACTACAGTTGTGTTTTGTTTCATTCGCACATGTTTGAGTAATCCTTTATAATATTAGTCTGCATCTACAAAGCTCCAAATGCTCTATTCTATGTTGTGATGTCATGAGACGGTAGTTTTCAAGTTTACTTTTACCTTTGATTCTTCTCTCAAACACTTTCAATGTCATGTGGTAAGATGAAGTGCTCCACATTGTTTTTACAGTCCATACATGTTCACTAGAATATTTTGAATAATTAGAATTTTGAACAGTGCACTCTGACTTCCTGCTTAGGCTGCCTCTTTATCTTGGAAAATGTTTTACTTGTACTTGTCTGTTGGAACTGCTAAATGCTTTTGATGTACTTTTGAATATTGCTTAGTCATTGTTGTTTTTGTCTCTCTTAATCACTGGGCCTCGAGGAACACATTTCATTCTGTGATGTTTTTCTCTCACATGCGTGAATGACAAATAAAGACCTTGAACCTTGAATTGGGATGCCAGTGCAGTAAAGTGTATTTACCTTGTTGACATGTTTCGGCTGCTAGCTGCAAGCCATCTTCACTACCAACACCGGTAAGAGTTCTGAAGATGGCTTGCAGCTAGCAGCCGAAACATGTCACCAAGGTAAATACACTTTACTGCATTGTCTTTAAAAAGAACCCAAGAAGTTAAAGTATATAAGAAGACAAAATGAACATCTTTGGCTTGAATTTGGATGATTTCAGCCAATCTCTACTAAAACAAAGGTAAAAAAAAAAAAAAAAAAAAAGTAGCTGTTAACTTGAAAACTACCACTTCATGATATCACGAGGTGGAACAGAGCATTTTGAGCTTTGGAGATGTAGACAGACTAATAATAAAGGATTACTCAAACATGTGTGAATGAAACAAAACACAACTCCAGGCAAATTTTGTGTACTAACCTTTAAATATGTTTGACCTTATAGAATGTGATGTACCTGAAACTCAGCATTGGGTCCTGGAATTTTGGACATAGGACCTCATTTCTTAGTGAGTTTCCTAGAGTGTTGGAGATGTGTGGAGACATGTTTTAAAATATTCCATCCAGTCCTTGTATTTGCAGAGGTCGCTGGTGCTAGGCTAGTGCATGTCAATGGCCATAGTTAGCCTGCCACTAAAAACAGTCTTACCCACTCCACAAAACACCCGAAGCAAATCTATTATTACGCCAGACTGTCAGTGTAAATGTCTGTGTTGATAGAATAATGTTTGAAATAAATCTAACCTTGCATCACATGAATCGTTGCATGTTGAGGGACTACTTTCTCATATATCAGTCCGCCGTTGCCAAGCTTTCTATCAGGAAGTACAACTCACTGCTGCTGCTCAGACATAAATCGTTCAAATGCAAGGTTGGTTTTACTTCTAAATTTATTCTATTGACACAGACATTCACATCGACAGTCTTGTGTAATAAGTGTTTTGCTTCGGGTGTTTTGTGGAGTGGGTAAGACTTAAAATATACCTGTAATCTTTATGGATGGGTCAAATTTCTCCTTTGCATTTGACCCATCCATAAGAGCCATCACATTGTGTTATCTCCTCTCTCTGTGTGAATGGTCCTTGCATTCCCAGCCCTGTGTTTGGGTCCAAATAATGACTCGTAATGACGTTCTTGCTGTTGTTCTGTACTGACACCAGATCCCAGTGTTATCCCTGTGTGAGCCCCAACAGCTGTGTGGAAACATCCCGCTCTCTCCCCCTGCCCCCACTTCTAATTATACAACATATGTTATTAAAAGTACACACGACTGTTCTGCGTGTGGTCTGCGGGAGTTTTACTTTGTTTAATTCATGCGTGTTTGAGTAATTATATGTGAAATACCAAACTGGTCTACAAAAGATATAAAAATACATTACCTTTATTAGGATGTGTTGTGAAGTGCTTTTTTAATTTCTATTTTAATGTTATAAATGTCTAATAAAAGCAAATCATAATACTGGAATTGCAAATTATTTCAAATTAAATCTCAAAATTGGAAATACTCAAAATGTTTTCCACAGTGTTTATAATAACAGGCAAATTTGGAATGTCTAATGTGAAATTGTCCAAAATAACACATGCAGTGGTGAAGAAACAAGGACATTTATATATTATTTTTTTTATTTTTTATTTTTTTGCTATGACAACACAACTCCAGGGATGTTTTTGAGGAGGTAACAACATAATAACATGGCTTAAAGAATCAATTTTCTGTAATATAGGACGTATAAATGTGTACTGTGTAACTTTTTGGTTGAGGGTCTGTCACCTGAATGTTTCTATGGATACGTCTGTCTGGAATGTTCCACAATATGACATTAAACAGCTCTAGCATTTAAATAAAGGTGGTTTTATAGCTCAAAAACAAGCATTCTGACTGCAACCGGGGTTCCCGCTCCACAGATCTGACCTGTAATTTGGTCTGGTTTAGTTTCCTTGAAGATAGAAAGAAAAAAATAATAATTGAGGGGCAACCAAATTTGAGATTTTGGGGGCCCACAGCACCTCCCTTCATAAAGGCAAGGCAAGGCAAGTTTATTTGTATAGCACAATTCGTACACAAAGTAATTCAAAGTGCTTTACAGAATAAGAAATACATTAAAATCATAATAAAAACAAATCAAAACATAAATAATCATGAAGATTAAAATTAAAAAAAAAAGAGAGACATAAATTGGAGAGAAGAGTGTGGAATGAAAACCTTTCAGTTATATGCACAGTTAAACAGAAATGTTTTGAGTCTGGATTTAAACAGCGTCACAGAAGAGTCTGTCTCACATGTTCAGGAAGACTGTTCCAGGTTTTAGCTGCATGAACCTGAAACTCTGACTCCCCTTGTTTAGTTTTGACTCTGGGCACCAGCAGGAGGCCGGTCCCTGAGGTCCTCAGAGTGCGAGATGGTTCATATGACACTATGACACATATGACACATAAAGATACCCAATATTTGACAACAGATTTAGAATCTATGACCGAGAATCTACAATAATACAAATATAATAATACAAATTTTCAGCTTCCTAGCTCTATTTTTTATGAAGTTATGATCTCTCCAAAATGCTTATAAATTAAGGCTTCAGAAAAAGTGATGGCTCCAAATTTCAACAGGCCATAATTCAGAAATGACTCAAGGGATTGAACTAAAATTTTAGATTCTTTCATTTGGTCATTTTAGAAATTTTTAGAATTTTTTTCAGCCAAATCTGAGATGGCTCATAAGGGAGATTCCTTGAAAGCAGCTGATTTCATACGGACTGACCCAAGGTGTAAACATTCCAGACAAAGCAATAACATCTCCACGGAGAAAAGCATTTGCCGGACCCTCCACCAAAAAAGTTACACAATGCACCTTTTAATAGATCACCATCAACAGATTATTATGGTCTGTCTGTCAACATACTACGACATTTGTTTATGATGGTTTGAACATGAGTAACACTGAGACACTATTTTGAGAGATAAACAACATTCCTTCACACTTCAATTACAGCTGACGAAACAAAGCTCAAAGCATCGCGGTCAATGGACTTTTCCGAAATAGGAAACTCAATTAAAACCTAATGTACGTGAGATAACAGATAGAACCCACAGATATAGTACAGTGTTATGTCATTTGCAGAGGGTCTAATCTTCTCATCAGTATAGGGGGTATAGGGGGTCTTAGTGCTGCGTGACCTTTGACCTTCTCAGTATTTCGGCCCTTCTCTAATGGGCCAGTTATTCACACTCCACAAGTGCAGCTGGGAATGTACTAAACTAGTGTCAACAAAGTGTCAGTATATGTTAATTACCCCAAACAAAGTGCATGTTTCCAAGTCTACACATTTTACTGTAATTTGAAAAATCAAAGTAAAACGTATAAAAACATTTACACCCAGAGTTAATGGTATGCCAGCTTTATGCAGCTCCGTCCGTTTATATCGGAATTTGAGTTCACTGCACACTCTAAAAAGTTATTACTTAAGAAGATTTATAATGTCATCTTTTCCACCTGCATTTTATAAGTAGATTCACATTAACAAAACATAAGTAAATCTAATCAAAACAGTTGCTTTTAATTCACTTTAAAAATGTGAAATGGATAAATACGGACCATTTTTATCTTTGTTTTTTTATGTGGCTTAGGTCGTTTTCACACCGCTAGTTCGATTATTTGGTTCGCACCAGGCAATAAAGTTGTTATTATGTAGCAGATACACTCCAGTGTGGTCCGCTTTCACACCGGCAAACAAACCAAAACTGGTTCGATTCACGTGTCTCTGTTTCCCCGGTAAAACAGCGATACTCCAGTTATCCACACCGATGTTCCTGTTAATACCACGGGCCATCCTCATCTCAAATTATCACCATGAACTCATAAAACAGCAACATGTAGAACTTTGTACAAACTCACCGCATCAGCCCAGAGTTCGGGTAACAGCAGCAGCCAACAGCGCTCAAAGTAGCGTGCAGCTCCTTAGGACGGGACTGGGGTCTGGTCCTTGGTCTTCTGTTACAAGCTCGTTGGTCAGATGGTCCGGAGGCTTCATCCTCCATGTGCTGGTTCCAAACGTTGGCGAGAAAGACCAGTGTTTGATGGACTGGGTCTGAGCGGGTACGTTCAGTCGTCTGCGCGCTGTTTCCGTGCGGGAAAAGCGCTGTGGACTACAGGTCCGGGCGCGCTGCTCCTGTCCTCCGCGCTCAAGAACCGCAGCTGGTTCCGAGGTGGTGCAGCATCCGGACAGAAGCGTGAGTCCAGTTTGGTTTGTTATATGTTGTTCTGAGCGTTCGTCCTTGGCGCATTTGGTTCTTCCCGGGGAAAGCGCTTCCTCAGGTCGAGGCTCCCCGCTCCAGCTCCTCTGAGCCCGGCCTGAACCGGAGCTGCCCCCGCTGGTTCGGGACTCTGGTTTGGATCTAGTCCGACTGTATTTCTCACACTAGGCTAAAAGCAGGGACTTTTTAAAGTTGTATCAATTGAATGGGCGATTGCCTATTGCCATAAAATTATTTTGGTTAATTAAAGCCTAAAATAACAAATGTTGGTTGCTGCGTGATCACGGGGAACACCGGGTCGTCTCTGTGGTCGTGTGTGCGCACCCCCAATTTTGACTCACTCTGGAGCCACACGTTCGCACGTACTTGCTCTGATCTTCGTGTATTACGTTCTCAGTAATGGCCATTGTTGGTAAAATGAGATTGAGGATTTCATGCCAGAACAAAAAGAATGTTTGGTGAATTTTATCAAGAGGAAAGACGTTATTGCCCTTCTTCCTACGGGATTTGAGTTAACCCCGTTAGTGGCGCATTACATACATGACTACCAAATAGCACCGATTGGTTAAATTAAAAAGTACCCACCTACCGTTGAGCAAACGAATCCTAATGCTGTGAGGTCAGACGGTTTCCACAAAGTGAATCCGGCTAATGAATCAGGCTGTTTTTACACCTTGTGTGGCAGCAAATGTGGTAGAGGACCTTCCAGAGGAAACACTGAGGGAATGGATCATTTCTTCACCAAATAAAACACCAGAGCGGAGCAAGAATGAGACCATGAGACCTTCCCTGTTGTGTTCACCTGTCTCCCCCTGGACACAGCTGTGATGCTGCAGGGCACAGAGGAGGGAAACTTTTTGTTCTTCCTCTCCCCAAATGCCCTGACACAGATCTGCTGACCCTACCTGACCAGTCCTCCTGTCGAGCTGCACTGAGAACTTTGACTAAGACCTCAGGATCAACAAAGTATCTCTTTGTCTCTCTCTTATCATTATCATTTCATGCTCCACAGAAACTGTGTTTCATTTCAACACTGACATTCTTTAAGCAGCTACAATCAGTCTGTAGCTGTTAGTGCCCCGTCTGTCTAAGCCTGGCATACGAGGAGTTAACCTGGTATTCAGTGAGCTAAATGTCTCCCATACTTCGAGTCGGTGGGGTTTAAGTGCGGAGAGATGAGGTGACCGGGGCCCTCTCTCTGCAGGACGTCCCATTGCGGTCTCCGTTACATAAGACCCAGACTGACCGGTCCAAACTGGATCTACGTAACTGCAACATGCCCTGAATCTGAGCCTGGAAATAGTTAATCTCTATAAACAAAGCCATAAACAAATAAGACCATAGGGAGCCGGTGTGTGGATAGAATGTCTCTGTGAAGTCCAGCGCCCAGACTTCACACCGTAGACTTTTAATGAGCGCATAAAATTATACTGTGGTATGTGTGGCGTTTGGTTAATAAAGATTCTGTAACTTAAAGCATGTTACAGTTTGCAATGTAGATTCCTTTTCAACTAGCAGCTCAACTATATAACTTATTAACTTATGTATGTGTATGCAAATATTTGTTAATACTAGTTGTAAAGCTTTGAGTACTATGATTTTTAAAGTTGCATTGTGTAATTTTTCTGGTGGAGGGTCTTTCTTTTGATTTTTTTTCCCCATTTCGAGTAGCAATAAATTCATCTATCTTGCGTTTATTCAGTTGCAGCCAGGCTTGCCTCTCCACAGACCTGATGTGTAACTTGTCTTAGTGGTGTCAATTTTCGTCTCCATGGAGATAGATTTAATGCAATACTGTGGAGCATTCAGGACAAAACAATGGCATATCCATGGAAACGAAGAGGTAACAGAATCCACCAGAAAAGTTAAAAAGTTGCAATTCAAAACAAATTTTCATATCACAGAACTTTTTTTTTTTTTTTTTTTTTTTTTTTTTACAATTACAGATGTGCTATGGGGACAAGCATGTGTATCTTAGAGTTACAAGTCAGATCTAAGCAGAGGCGACCCAATGCAAGGTAAGAACGCATGGTTTTCAGATTTGATTTTAGCAATAACAACTCGGGTAACTGAATATCCGCAAGCTGGATACGTTTAATGCCATACCTTGGAACATTCCAGTCACAGCAATAAACTCTTCATGCAATAAGCAGGTGGCTGATTGACCCAACACCAGAAAAGGTACGCAGTGCAGCTTTAAATTACTACAACAACTCTAAACAACATGAACTCTACTGCAAAGTTAATACTGGTCCATTTGAAACATCTGCGGGTACCATGGCAACCACACACCACACAACTTTATGTTTATTATAGACACAGTGGAAGAAGTACTCAATTTTGTTACTTAAGTAAAAGTACAGACACTGGAGCAAAAAATATGCAAGTAAAAGTAAAAATACTGCATGAAAAAAATCTTTTTTGCACAAGTTTGCTCAAAATGTAGTGATTTTGAGCGAATTTTTGAGCAAACAATTCTGCTGAAATTTGTTCAACAGAAACAACTGAAGTTTTCTTAGGTTTTTTTTGTATTTTTTGTATTATTATTATTTTTTTTTTTGTTTGTTTGTTGTTGTTTTGTTTGTTTTTTTGCTCAGCTTGTGGACATTAAACCCCTCAGCCTTTTCAGCAGGTCTCACACAGTAATCAAAATCTACTTTTACTTTTTCAATCCTGTTCAAAAATGTAGTGAAGTAGAAATCTGTAG
The DNA here is from genome assembly GCF_026225935.1 of Boleophthalmus pectinirostris. NCBI lineage: Eukaryota > Metazoa > Chordata > Actinopteri > Gobiiformes > Gobiidae > Boleophthalmus > Boleophthalmus pectinirostris. The sequence goes on from NW_026571175.1 coordinate 7,829,199, forward strand.
TGAAGTAAAAGTAAAAAGTATCCCGTTCAAAATCTGCTTTAGTAAAGTACAGAAACCTAAAATACTTCATGACATTCCATCACTGATTATAGATGTGTTTCATGTAACACCAAATCAGTTCTGCAAATGTCTAATGTTTTGATGTCTGAATCTGAGTAATCCAAAAATCACCCACAAACAGACTCCAAAAAAACCTCAACCACCATCAAAGCTACACATATTTTTACACTTCCAAGATTCGACTGAAATTTGAGTCACCTTAAGCAACACCACTGAACCGTTTCCGCTGCTGTAAACCTCAAACACGCTCAAAGAGATGAGTAAAGTGTTGTTTTGTGTGTTTGAAATTGCGTGCGTGCGTCGGCTGCGTCTTACCGTCATCCTGTTGTGATTCACGGGGTCCTGGCGGAGACGGGGCAGGTGGGCAGGTGCGGAGGGGTCCTGGCGGAGACTGGGCAGGTGCAGAGGGGTCCTGGTGGAGACGGGGGTGGGTGGGCAGGTGCAGGCGGTCCTGGCGTTTTCAGACACTGGTGACTCAGACCCGTGTGTGTCTCTCTTCGCTGCTTCAAAGCTTCTCCGTCTGTGTGTGTGGTGAGGTTTTTCGAGTCTGCAGCTGCACCGCTTTAGATCTGTCCTCCTCTCCTCCTCCTCCTCCCTTTCTCTCCCTCCTCCCCTCTTCTCCCCCTCTCTGCGTTTCCCCTCCCTCTCTTTTTCTCTCCCTCGTCTCCCCTTCTCCTCCCCCCTGTCTCTTTCTCTCCTCCTGTCCTCTCTATCTTTCTCTCTCCGATTTAAATCTGTCCTCCTCTCCTACTCCCTTTCTCTCCCTCCTCCCCTCTTCTCTCCCTCTCCTCCCTCTCCCTCTCTTCTCTCCTCCTCATCTCCTCTTCTCTTCCCTCCCCTTCTCCTCCCCCTGTCTCTTTCTCTCCTCCTGTCCTCTCTATCTTTCTCTCTCTCCGATTTAAATCTGTCCTCCTCTCCTCTCTCTTTCTCTCCCTCCTCCCCTCTTCTCTCCCCTCTCCTCCCTCTCCCTCTCTTCTCTCCCTCCTCATCTCCTCTTCTCTTCCCTCCCCTTCTCCTCTCCCCTGTCTCTTTCCTCCTGTCCTCTTTATCTTTCTCTCTCTGCTTTAGATCTGTCCTCCTCTCCTCCTCCCTTTCTCTCCCTCCTCCCCTCTTCTCTCCCCTCTCCTCCCTCTCCCTCTCTTCTCTCCCTCCTCCTCTCCTCTTCCCTCCCCTTCTCCTCTCCCCTGTCTCTTTCTCTCCTCCTGTCCTCTTTATCTTTCTCTCTCCGCTTTAGATCTGTCCTCCTCTCCTCCTCCCTTTCTCTCCCTCCTTCTCTCCTCTCCCTCCCCTTCTCCTTTCCTCTGTCTCCTCTCTCTCTCTTTCTCTCCCTCTCTTCTCTCTTTTCTCCTCTCTCTTTCTTTCTCCCCTCTCCTCCTCTCCCCTGTCTCTTTCTCTCCTCCTGTCCTCTATCTTTCTCTCTCCGATTTAGATCTGTCCTCCTCTCCTCTGCCCTTTCTCTCCCTCCTCCTCTCTTCTCCCCTCTGCTTTTCTCCTTCCTCTCTCTTTTTCTCCCTCCCTTCTCCTCCCCCTCTCCCTCTTCTCTCTTTCTCCTCTCTCTCTCCCCTCTTCTCCCTCTCCTTCTCTACCCCCTCTCCGCTGTCTCTTTTCTCTCCCTCTCTCAATCTTTCTCTCTCCACTTTAGATCTGTCCTCCTCTCCTCCTTCTCTCTTCTCCCCCTCTCTGCTTTTCTCCTCCCTCTCCCTTTCTCTCCTTCTCCTCTCCCTTTCTCTCGTTCTCCTCTCCCTTTCTCTCTCCCCTCTTCTCCCTCTCCTTCTCTCCTCTCCTCTCTCTCTCTCTCTCTCTCTCCCCTTTCTCGCCCTTTCCCTCTCCTCTCCTTACTCTCTCTTTCTCCCCCCTCTATCCTCTCTTCCTCCTCTCCCATTTCTCTTTCTCTTCATCCCTATACTCCCTCCTTTCTCTGTCTCTCTTTCTTTCTTTCAAGCCTCTTCTTCTTACTCCCTCACCCGCTCTTTCTCTTATCTGTCTATGTCTCCCCCTCCTCCCTTCTTCTCTCCCTCTCTTTCTCAACCTCTTCTGTCATCCTCTCTCCCTCGCTCCTCTCCCTTTCTCTCCTCCCTGCTCCTACTCCCTGTTTCTCTCACTCTTTTCCTCCTCCATTTTTTGTCTCTCTCTCTGCTTTCCTCCTTCCTCTCTCTCCCTCTCCTCCTCCTCTCTCTTTCTCTCCTCCCTCGCTCCCTCGTTCCTGAGTGGGACAGTCCAGTCGGTGTGTGTGTGCTGGTGTTGACATGAGCTCCTCTCATCCGTCTCACTCTCTGCTTTCTAATAATAGAGACCAGAGACTTTTCACATGTTTCATTGTCTGTTTGTTTGGACATTTCTCAAAATATAAGTTTGCATTTTAGTTCATCTTTTTAGTTTATTTTTAGTTTGTTTGTTATTATTTATTTGCATAAAATAACTGTGTCAAATAAATTTGGCTTTAATTTTGTTGAAGAGATTTAAACCATGTTATAAAATTTTTACCTCCTCGAAAACAAAACTGAAATTTGTGTTTTGTTTCATTCACAGATATTTCAGTAACACTTTATTATTAGTCTGTCTGCATCTCCAAAGCTCAAAATGCACACATGTACAAATAACTTCAAAAGGCAATCAAATAAATGATTATGACTAAACTTCTAGCTTTATTCTAGTGTTTCTCAAAGTGTTTCTCAAAAATGGTTTGTTTTGCATTTGCATTTTGCCTCTAGTCCGTACAAGACACTATGATGAAAGCGATGCCACCCTCGCTGAAACTAACTCATGAACTAGAGCCCTGCATAAAATGACCAAGTCAAAATGATCTGCCTACTGCAAAGCCAAGCAAACTGTACTGCACTGAAACACTCTGCACCCTTTTTTAGGCCCTCACCCACAGTTTGAGAACCACTTCTTTAAGAGAACTTCCACTGGCACTTTACACAAAACTGTGAAGAAGGAGGGTAGGATTTTTTAACCTGTTTTTTCAAGTTCCTAACTGGAATGAAAATGTAACATTCTCTTACTGGTGTTGGAGTGGGATTTACCTCTGCACATTATCAAACCAAATGCACATCGACCAATGAGATTAATTTGGTCTTCCAATATTTTATGTTATTAGCTTTTGTTTACAGACCAAGAGTTTGCCAAGCCAGTCTTTTCAAGTCTTTTGAACTATATCGCTTTTGTTTCTGGTTCTGATATTGTCATATTTTAGTTTTGGGATTCGGACATCGTAATTGTGTGGTTGTTGGATCCTAACAGCGAAAACCAGCTCGAGAAATTTATTTGCGAACTCCATAACTGCAAAAGGGAATCAGATCTGTGTGACTGCAAACCTCCATTCAAACTGTTTCCCTTCCCAACGGAATTGAAAAATAGTGAACTGTGAAGGATGAAAAAGGAAACCTTTGGCTGTCTAAGAAATCATCCCGAGTTTGCAGTGAACATTTTGTATGTGGAGCATCATCAAAGCAAAATCCCGATCCCTCACTCAACCTCGGTTACAAATTTAAAAACTCAACGCCAAAGCAAAAGGCACCAGCTGTTCACCAAGAAACACCTTCCACTGCAAAGAGACCAAGACGTGATGTTGCTGTAAAACCACAAGAACAAGAAAGTGCGAGCTCAGCCTGTTTGTCTTCTGTACCTCTCGCTTAACAAACAGGATCCATCAACCACACAATTACAATGTCTGAATCCCAAAACTAAAATATGACAATATCAGAATCAGAAACAAAAGCGACATGATTCAAAAGACTAGAAAAGACTGGCTCTGACAATAGACTCATCCCACTGGGAAAACAAACATGGCGGTTTGATGCTCACTTTTTCAGAAAATCCTTCCCAGTATGCATTGCACGATGGCCGGAAGTCCGAGATTCTTGATGCGTGTATGAAAACAAACTCTTGGTCTGTAAAAACTCCCTAATATCATACAAATACACATCATGACAAACCCAGATGCATTTGTGAACTTTTATTAGACGAACTGCAACATAAATTTTGATTAGTTTTTGCTTTGCGTTTCGTCTTGCTCTTCAAATCAGCGCGTTGAGGAGGGAGCCTGTGTGCGCTGTACGTGGAGAGGAGTGAAATTGCGAAAAGACAAGGAGTGAGGTAGTAATTTACCACATGACGTCACAAAGTGGAACAGTGTTTTCAGTTTGAGAGAAGAACCGAGTCTAAATGTGCAGGGTTTGTGAGTTAAACATGTGAATGAAACAAAACCCAACTCCAAGAAACATTACAACATAAACGGGGAAACAGAGTATTTTGGGCCCTTTCACTGTTTTTTGTTTTTGAATGAGTTTTTGCTCGCTCATCAAAAACGTTGCTCCATCCGCCCCCACGTACAAGTGACCCATAATGCAATCAAAACAAAAGTGCAGAAGTGGGTCACATGGTGTTTATGTCTCAGACCATGTTTCTTCATCATTCTCTTTGTCCCTGTTTATTTTTACTCCACAGAATTCCCTCAGAGTCACAGAGCGCCTCAGCTCTCCCAAAAACAACACGGAGCCTCTGCTGTGGCCCCGCTCCTCCAGCCTCCTGTCATCTGCTCTATCTTTATACTCTCCAGCTCTGCTCTGTCGCTTTTTCTCATCCTCTATCTCCCCCTTTCTCCCCCCTGCTTTTCTGTCCTTCCCCCTCTCCCTCTCTTCCTCTCTCTCTCTGTCCCCTCCTCTGTTTGTTTTTTTTTCTACCAACATGCAAAGACAATTAAAAAAAGAACAAAACATAGAACATACAGGTCCCTCCCTCTGCTTTTCTGTCCTTCTCTCTCTCTCTCCCTCTTTCTGTCTCTGTCTCTCCTTCTCGTTCTTTTTCTCTCTCTTCCTCTCTATCTCTCTCTCTGTGCCCCCCCTCAGCTTTTCTGTCCTTCTCTCTCTCTCCTTCTCTGCCCCTCTCTCCTTCTCTCTGTCTTCCTATCTCTCTATTTTCTTTCTTTCTTTCTTTCTGTCTTTCTGTCTCTCTCTCTCTCTCGGCCTCACTATTCTTCTCTCAATTCTCTCTCTCTCACTCTCTGTCCCTCGCTCCTTTTCTCTCTCCCTCCCTCTCTCTGTCTTCTCTCTCTCTCTCTCTCTCTCTTTTCTTTCTATCTCTCTCTCCCTCTCTATCATTCTCTCTAATTCTCTCTCTTCCACTCTCTGTCTCTCTCTTTTTCTCTCTCCCTCTCTCTCTCTGTCTTCCCTCTCTCCATCTCTCTCTCTCTGCCACTCTCTCTCTCTCTCTTTCTTTCTCTCTAATTCTCTCTCTTCCGCTCTCTGTCTCTGTCTTTTCCTCTTACCTCTCTCTCTCCATCTTTCTCTCTCTCTCTCTCTCTTTCCCCCTCTTCCTATCTCCTTCTTTCTTTCTAGCTCTCTCACCCTCACTATCCTTCTTTCCAATTCTCTCTCCCGCTCTCTGTCTCTCTCTTTTTTTTCTCTCTCCCTCCCTCTCTCTGTCTTCTCTCTCTCTTTCTCTCTTTTCTTTCTATCTCTCTCTGTCTCCCTCCCTATCATTCTCTCAAATTCTCTCTCTTCCACTCTCTGGCTCTCTCTTTTTCTCTCTCCCTCTCTCTCTCTGTCTTGTCTCTCTCCATCTCTCTCTCTCTCCATCTCTCTCTCTCTCTGTCTCTTTCTTCTCTCTCTCTCTTTTCTTTCTATCTCGCTCTCTCCCTCTCTGTTATTCTCTCTAATTCTCTCTCTTCTGCTCTCTGTCTCTCTCTTTTCCTCTTACCTCTCTCTTTCCATCTTTCTCTCTCTCTTTTGCTCTTACTTTCCCCCTCTTCCTATCTCTATCTTTCTTTCGATCTCTCTCACCCTCACTGTCCTCCTCTTCAATTCTCTGTATCCTGCTCTCTGTCTCTCTCTCTTTTTCTCTACCTCTCTCTGTGTCTTTTGCTCCCTTTTCCTATCGCTCTCTCCCTCTCTTTTCCCATTTTTATGTCTTTCTCTCTCTCTCTCTCTCTTTCTTTCTGTTTCTCTCTGTGTGTGCAGAGAGCATAGAGCTGTTGAGTTGTATCACCTCCACACAAACACGTGAGTGCCCCCTACAGGCCTGTGGTAGATGACACTGTCTGTCTGACTCACTAAACATGATTGACAGGTCTATCTACAGTCCACTCTCTTTGCAGAACCCCTCAGCACTTAAAGAAAACAAAACACACTGACTTGATTGTTTTGTTGTTCACTTTTTTTTCCCCTTTAAGGCGTCAGAAGCGATGAATGACCTCAGAACAGGCAACAAAAAGGAGCGCTTCTCCAGATCTGAGCCCTTCTGGATTTCGTCAGGAGTACTTTGTGAAATGCAGTAACCTTTGTGTTTTAGGGTGGGTCAAAGGAGGAGGACATGACAATAAACAAGGACTCAGTTGTATTAAAAAGTGTTTATTTGGGTAAACATTTTGGTTACTCTTTCCACTGCAAGTCTACAAGCGTTAGATCAAGTCCTCAATTTTGTTAAGTAAATTAAGTAAAAGTACAGATATGCAGGTATAAAGTTACTTGAGTAAAAGTATCACATGAAAAAAATCTACTTAAGAACCTGTTTAAAAATGTACTTTAAGAGTAAAAAGTAAAAGAACTTCACTCAAGTGGTGTTATATATTTTGGTCAACACAATTCAGTTTCTTCATTTTCTTCTTATGAATTTTGTGTGTTTATTTTTGTTTGCTCCACTCCGAACTTTAAACTCAAAAACTCTTAACACGGACATGGTAAAAGATAACTCCTAAAATCACATGAGAAGTACTTTTGACTTTTGAGTCCAGTTCAAAAATGTAGCAGAGTAGAAAGTACAGATACTACATGTTCTCAAATGTTGTGAAGTAAAAGTAAAAAATATCCACTGTAAAACGTACTTAAGTAAAGTACAGAGACCTAAAATTTTGACTTAAGTACAGAACTATTTGTACTTTGTTAGCTTCTACGACTGTCTAAAAGTGACAAGATCTTTTGCTGACTATGAAATCATTTGAATATTTGTGTTTCGTGCACTTTCTTCTTTGGTGTGGTTTGTTCCAGATTGATTTTGAAATCTTTATATCCTCAGTTACATTAAGTTCATCTGAAAACATGAATCACTTCAGCAGATGTTACAGTCACACACTTCCTTTTTCTGCTTGATTAATATATCTATGGCTATTTTTAGATACTCAACCCACCCAAATTTTTATCTCCTGCCTCACTGTCTCTTTCTATCTCTGTCTGTCACCCCCCTCTCTCAGTCTTGACCTCTCTCTTTCTCTATTTCTCCTCTCTCTTCCTTATCCTGCCTCTCCCTCCCCTCTTCTCTCTTTCTCTTGGTGCGCTCATCTGTCTCTCCATCTGCTCCTCTGTACATTCCCTCGTGGGTGGACCAAAGACCACAGCCGTAAATCCAACTCTTTCAGCATTTTACAGAGCACTCCTCAGCAGCTTTCTCTCACATGGTTTTTCTTTGTAAGAATCTTCAGCTGGAAATAGACCAGGGTTTCTCAAACTGCGGTCCACCTCCCATCAGTGACGCAGACCAGCTAGAAAATGTTACACTTTATAATTCATATATAGTTCATTATGAATGAAGTCGTATTAAAGCCACAGTATGTAACTTTTTGGTCAAACATAGACTAAAAGTGTGGCATAAGATATAAATCCATCTCCATAGTTATGGTTTTAACTTTCTGTTTCCATGGAGTAATGTAGGTGACGTCGCCTCCAGAAAGTTACATACTGTATCTTTTATGCTTATTACTTTTATTATTACTGAAGGGGTGTGGGTTGGGTTTCTTGTATTAAGTAGTTACTAACCATCCATCCATCCATTTTCTTCTGCTTATCCAGGGCCGGGTCATGGGGGCAGCAGTCTAAGCAGAGACTCCCACACATCCTTCACCCTGAACACTTCCTCCAGCTCCTCTGGGAACCCTAAAGAGTTCCCAGGCCAGCCTAGAAACATCCCAGCATGTCGTTGGTCTTCCCTGGGGCCTCCTTCCGGTGGGACATGTCCGGAACACCTCCCAATGGAGGCGCCCAGGAGGCATCCGGAACAGATGCCTGAGCCACTTCAGCTGCTCCTCTTGACGTGGAGGAGCAGTGGCTCTACTCTGAGCTCCTCCCGTGTGACTGAGCTCCCAGCCACCCTGTGAAGGAAACTCATTTCAGCCACTTGTATCCGTGATCTCGTACTTTCGGTCATTACCCAGAGGTCATGACCATAGGTGAGAGAAGCCTGCCTCAAGTGAAGGAGTTCAACTATCTCGGGGTTACTAACTATTAATATACTTTTTGTTAATTATTAATTAACTTTTTGTTAACTATGACTTCAGTCTTTATTCATGTTTTATTATGGATAATTAGTTATTATAAAGTGTTGCCAAAAATTATGATTTTACAAATGTCTTTTGTGTTCAGTCTATGTTCAGTTTTGCAATAGTTTGTACAGTACAGTAAGTGTATAATTTCTTGCAGTTATCAGTACTTTAATTTGTATTTTTGGGAGTTTGGGTTGTCTCAGTTAAAACTTGAAACCTAAAGCAATCTCTGCTAAATTGTGTGAACTATTTATTTTCAGCTCTATCTCTGAAACTCTATATTTGCATTTTGCTTGGGTAAGAAAGATGACTTCATTTCATTCTGAAGTAATCTTAGCAGACTTGTAGCACTTCTGTCACGTATCGAGGCCAGTCTCTGAAACTGGACCTGGTCTGAGCCTATGGACTTAAAGACACTTACATAAGAAGTGTGGGTGATATGGACATGTCAACACTGAGCTCTGGGACATCTGACAGCTCTATGAGAGACACGGCATTCTTTCTTTCTTCATTTATGGAGGGTTTGATTAAGAATTCTTTGATCAGTTTTCTGCTTGGGAGTCTGTTTTGGATAATGTCTGTTTGGTTATAAATGTAGAGAATATCCATAATGTGCCCATTATTTTCCCGTAATGTCTTTATAATCTGCTTCAATAATTTGCAGTTGTTTTTGTTTGTTTTTTTCTTACTATTAGTTCTTGTTGTATTTATGTAGTAAGTAATGTTAAAGTTTGCAGCTCAGGACTCCCTTGAGAAATAAGTGTTAATATCAGTGAGATTCTCCTGGTAAAATAAAATAAAATGTGGATACGCAAAGACTGTCCTGTGAGTATTTGGAATGATTTCAGTTTTAAAAGAACCGTGAAACTGAACTGTAACTGCATTTGACCATAAAAAAAACTGTACATTTTAAATTTTTAATAATGTTCATGTTGGATAATGTTTGAATGAACACCTTTAAAGTAAGAAAATATAGTAGTTATAACTGGTAATATACTAATAAAGTGTACTAGTAAAAAGGGGGTACTCAGTGTACTTTGAACAATCCTGGAGTAAAACACAACACAGTACAACATGGTGCAGTTTTCTTGTAAAATGTATTTATCTTCATGAAACATATAAAAACAGAGACATATAAAAACATAAATAAACCTTAAGCATTACAACAATGCTAATATTATTAATATTATTATTAAATATTGCATATTATTTGACTGATATACAAAACGTGAGATGCCTGCACCTCAAACTAAACACTGATGCGAGTCATAAATAACATCCTAAAGAAACAGTACAAAAATATTCCTGGAGGCACCGTCAGTGTAAACAGAGGGAGTGAACTGGCCCAAAACAGTGCATAATCTCACTCAAAATCCACACGCCCAACACATTTCAATATAATATATACACTTTACATTTAAATATATATGTTAAATGATTGTTATACCTCGAATGTTCCACAGTATGACTTTAAACTCACCTATGAATTATTATTACAAGAGTTTTTATTGTTCAAAAACCTTGAAAACATGCATTCTTACTCTGAGCAGGATCACCTCTCCACAGATCTGACCTATAATCTAGCAGGTTGGCCTCACCTGCTTGTATCCAAATAGGATGGAAATGGTTCAATTTTAAATTTTAAGTTTTAAGTTTAATGCCATGCTGTGGAATATTGTAGGTGAAGCAACAACAACTCCTTGGAGAGTCACTGCTAGAAAAGTTACACAGTGCAACTTTATACCAGGCCTTAAAATGAAAATGATTTGCTTTGGATCCATATAAAATGATAAATTGCGAGAGGTGACATAATCTATTGAAATGCGACGGACGTGTGGTTGTTTTGAGTGCTCTTAAAGGCTTCAGAAACTGGACAGTCGTACATTCAGCTGTGATATTCCTATAAGATACATGTGAACAGTCCCTCCTCACAGTAAGAGTCCAGACCCTGTGTCCGTGGCCACTGCAGATGTGGTTTCCGTGGTAACAGCAGATGTGGTCAACGTCTGGGGCAGCGTGAGTGTTTCAGTATAAAGCGGATCCACCTCTTGGTCCAGAAACTGAATGCTCGGAGCTTCTCTGAGACCTCCACTGAAAACCTGAGGGCGTCAAACGCCGATGACACCAGAGGGAGCGAGGGGGGAGAGGAGGAAGGCACCTGGACCACCTCGTCCTGCACCTGGGGACAAAGGGACACAAAACAGTGTGAGAAATTATTCTTTTATTTGTTTAAGACATATACTGTGTTCACATATTTAGTATACATTTTTTTTTCATTCTAAATGGCAAATATAGATCTAAAACAATAATTCAGACAGATCTATGGACGTCTTTTTCCAAACTTCAGCTCTGAGAAGTTTTGCTTCTAGTGGCATTTCAGAGTATAAGCAGTGAAAAATTATATTTTTAACCTGATCAAATTGGAATTTTACTGAATAATTAAGTAATGGGTGGAGATAGGTGTATGTGAAAAAAAAAAAATCAGAGTGAGTACTCAAGCCTCAAATGCAGGACTGTACAGGATTACTCATACATGCCTGAATCAACGGAAATACAACTCAGATTAAGAAAATGATAAGAAGGTGAAACCATTACACCATATAAAAATATTCCTTTTTCAACACGAGAGATAAGTTAATATTTGATGTTGTGACACTATCAGTTATTTTCCTGTCTACAAGGTTATTACTTTATGTCTTTTCTCTTTGTTCCACTCCCTGTCACACATGACCCTCACCTGGCTCAGGCTGGAGTTGAGCAGGTGCGTGAGCTGCTGCAGGTGTCTGCTGGCGCCCTCTGTTGGCTGAGTGGGAAGACTGACATTCTCTCTGGCTGCTTTTAACCATTCCATGTGGAACCTGTACGACTCTGAGTAGTTATGCAGCTGAGACAGGGACTCGTTGATCTGTGGAGCAGAGCGCAGCACGTTAGGGTTTCATATACAACACTTAATAATATAGATTCACTGAAGCTTAAAGATGCACTGTGTAACTTTTCTGAATTATCTCCACAGATGCAATTTATTTACGGCTTTAGATTTGCAGGTCAAGTGACAGGTTGCAGGTCAGATCTGTGGAAAGGCAACCCTATATACTCATAGTAAGAATGTATGTTCTCTAATGTATTTTTGGGTGCTAAAAATAATCATCATGAAAGAAAAAAATGCTGAATAGATATGAAATACTGTGGAACACTCCAGGTAAAACAATAACATCTTCATGACATGAATGAAAAAGTTACACAGTGCATCTTTAACATACATTGGCATATTGATTGTTAGTGATATTTCAAATGTATTATTGTTTTTGTCTTTTTCATAGGATCTAATGAAGTGTAGTTGTCAGGTTTGGTGACAGCTAAATCCAAATCCACATTCACATATGTTGTAAGTGTGCTGTGTGAGTGTACCTTGATGGAGGTGAATGCTGCTGCTGTGTGCTGGATCTCCAGGAGAGAGTCCAGTCTGTGATCTGCAGTAGCCAAATGACTCAGGTCTTCATCTGACTGTAGACACATGGGAAAAATACAAGGTTACACAAGACATCAGGCTTTTTATGGGTATTTTATGGGTAGTATAACACACAGAGATCATTATTTTACATGTTATCAACTGTAAACAGCAGTACTGATTGAAAATGACTTGATAATAGAAGCAGATTTACTGACTTCAAAACTGCAGAACTGACACAACCGCTTCAGAGTGCAATTTTATCACAGCAAAGAGTTTTAGTTACACATTTTTATTTTTGTCCAGATGATTACGTGACATTTCTGGACTCTATATGCACACTGTAAATAAAAATAGTCCTTCTAACTTAATTATGTCAAGTTGCTGTAACATGTTCTTCTTTTTGAGTAATTTTAACTTTTTTCTTTTTTTTTTTTATTAAAGGGAACTATTGTGGGTATTATTAAGCATGACTTAAAAAATAGATGAAGTATAACTTAGGAGAATGAAGTAATTAAACATTGGGAATAATAATAAAGTCCTGTTATTTATATTGTTCAAATTGGGATGATTTAAAAATAAACTTAATTTATATAGTACATGCTAAAATATAAATTCAAAGCACTTCACTAAATAAGTACTAAATTCTTTCATAACAAATAAACTGGAATTACATGGGACTAAATGCATTACTTTATTTTATTTTATTTGTATTCTTATTGGTTATTTTACTTTTAAGGTTTTATTTTTAACATGGTGTCCCCAGGTTTGACTACCCCATATTTAAAGTTTTAAGACCTTTTTAAGATCACTTAAATGAAAATTAAGACCAGTATCGCACCCATTATGCGGGCGAAAGATCCAATTCTAATAATGACCATTACTCACGGCTTTAAATAACAAAAAATACTTTTATTATAAAATCTCATTCAGAACTCATTTATAGTAGTATGCACTGCTTGGAAAATGGCCAAAAAATCATTTATAACATTCTAACAAGACAAACTAAGTAATGTTTGCGCATAGTCCAAATTATACTTGGACAACATAATTTCAGACTTTTTAAGGCCTTAATTTAAGAACATGAAATTTAAGACCTTTTTAAGACTTTTAAGACCCCATGTCTACCCTTTTTAAGTAATAATAAATGAAAAAAATAACTGAGTCAGTTTAACAGAAAACTATGAGTCAAATTCCCTGCAAATATGTGACTTTTTTTGTCAACTTAAAATAATTGATGCAATCGCTTGCCTCAATTATTTTGAGTTCTGGTAACTTATTTACAGTTTACAGTGTATGACCCAGAGTTTTAGTAGAAAAACCACATGTACGTAGCACTGGGCGGAGATAAGGGATAGGTGAATTGTCAGAGTATTGAAGCCTCAAATGTAGGACAATACAGGACATGGTTAAAAGTTAATTCAAGTAAATTTGCACAATATATAGCATGTATGTCAGTGAGGACTATTTTCCTTGTGTATGGAAAAATGGTAATAACTTTTACGTATTTTTTGCCGCTCGGGCCATTTGATTTTAACATTAAACGCATTTTTACAAGATCTCTCACCAGCTCGTGCAGTTTTTCGGAGAGGCTGATGAGCTTCTCGACGTGAGGGAGCATGGAACCAATCAGAGTGCAGAAGGTGGGGTTGTGGGCGGGACGAGACAGGGACTGGCCAATCAGCTCCAACAACAGCAGCACAACAACGAAGGATGTCGAGTCTGGGATTACTGAAAAGACAAAGCGACAAAAGATTCAAATCATGTCCAAAATTTCCACTTAGATTACGCAAAATTTCTCATACAAAATTACAAAAGTATTTTTCTTTTTGGGGGGGCTACCACTTCTCTCAAACTATTTAAAACCTAAAATACATTGATGTTCATTCAGTTCTGCACTTTTAAAGGTGCATTGTGTAACTTTTCTGGTTGCAGATGCTGTTTTTGTGTCTGAAATGTTTCACAGTATGGTTTTAAACCTTTCTATCTTCATGGAAACCAAACCAGACCAAGTTACAGGTCAGATCTTGTGGAGAGGCAGTCCCACTAACAGTCAGAATGCCATTTTCGAAGTATTTTTGAGCTATTAAACAACCTGTAAGTAATGACATATCCAAAGAAACAAGCAAAAACCAAAAAATTACAAAGTGCACCTTTAAATACATTTAAAAAAAAAAGATGACTGAACAATATAATAATAATAATAAGGTAGAAAGTTAAATGTTTCTAAAGTTGCAAAGCGATAACTATGCACTGCGGTGTGTTCTTTGTGCATTAAATTGCAGAGTTGCACATTCTTATCAGATATTATTGTCAGTAAATTCATATTGAGGTCAGAGCTATTGTCATATATATTCTCTGTTTGTGGTTTGTGTGTTAATAATACAGAGGAAACAGGCCACACTCCCACACAGTCTGAGCTTATCTGTACATTACATCTGAAAAAGTCAAAACTGAAGCTCACAAACTCTCCAAATATGTGTAGAATTATATCATATACTGTTGAGAATAATACAATAAAAGCATATATCATTGCAAAATGCTGCGATCTAAACTCGAATTGCATATTTATTCCTGTTTTGTTGTGTTGTAAATACAAGCGCAGCATTGAAATATCCATAGAAACAAGCAGGAAGAGCTGCGATCAAATAAAAAACTATCAACCTAAATCACGCACAGCCAATTCCGATCTAACTTTTATTTGTGTTGTATTTACATGTATTTTGGTGTTCTTCAATCGTAGCACACTATTTCTTCATTATTAAGTCTTTATCCATCCTTTACTAATTACTAAAAGAGTAGTTTACTAATTACTAGCAGTGTAACGATATCTGAGTCTCACGATACGATATATTTATTGCGATATCATGGGAAAGCTCACGATATGGTGGGGAGGCTCACGGTTGGGAATGTTACAATATCCAAATCTGTCGGTACGATATTTTCACGATACACAGTTCACGGTACGATATTTATTGCGATATTTTGTGGAGCTAACAAAACTGTTAATACACATTTTTTTCCTCTTAAAATGCCTTGACAAGACTTCCAAATCCAAAGAACTAAGACTTAAGAGTGATTAGAACTGTTATTTCTTCATGTAGTCTGCACTGAAATGGAGCAAAGGGTCATGGTCTATGTAGTTCCCTCTATTGCTACACTATCTCCAATAAAAAAGTGACATGGTGCACCTTTAATGATCAGATTCAACTTTTGTCATTATGTAATTATCATCAGTATATGCCATAAGAAAAGCATTGTTGTGCAGATTAAGATACTATTTATAACATGTGCTGAGGAAACAGGTCAAAGGTCACGTGCTGTTAACTCTGTGATGGGAAGGAAGTTGCAGCGATAGTGTTCAGCCTACTTCACAGAAATACGTCAACACCTCATCGTGATCCGCCCCCACAGGTGTTGGGAACTCAATCAGCGTTTCGGTTTTACACCTTTTCTCCGTAGTTTTAGCACTTTTTTTGAGAGTTGGTTTAGTTTGATCATTTCAAACTGTGTCTGAGGTGCTGACATCATTTGGAGCGTTTGTCATGAGTTCACACAGTTCTCAGGCTCTTTCTCAGAACAGGGCGCAGCTCTCATTCACAAACACACATGATCAGAGAACTCAGCTTGTTATTAAAAAAAACAAGCTGAGTTCTCTGATCATGTGTGTTTGTGAATGAGAGCTGCGTCCAGTGTTCTGAGAAAGAGACTGAGGACTGTGTTTTTTTAATGCTACAGGTTTGAAAAATCTACTTTGCAATTGTACTACAGTATATACTAGGGGTGTAACAATAACCGAAATATCATGACATTGTATCATCAAAGTTCGTGGTCCATCAAAATATATCGAATTACAAGTCTCTTTGCTTAAATTAAGAGTTACAGGCAGCAATAGGGAACTACAACAAAAGACAGAGAACTACATAGACCATGATCATTTGCTCCATTTCAGTGCAGACTACAAGAAGAAATAACAGTTCTAAGGACTTTTAAGTCTTAGTTCTTTGGATTAAGTCTTGTCAAGACATTTTAAGTGGAAAAAGTCGCATATTCACAGTTTTGTTAGCTCCACCAAATATGGCAAAAGATATTGTACTGTGAGATGTATATTGTGAAAATATCGTACCAAGAGATTTGGATATTGTTACATTCGTAATCGTGAGTTTTCCCATGATATCGCAATAAATATCGTACCGTGAGGTTCATACCGTGACGATATCGTATCGTGAGACTTGGATATAGTTACACCCCTATGTATCACAAAAACTATTCTAAATTAGGGATGCACTGATCAAGATTTTTCAGTTCCGATACCAATTTTGATTTTATAGTTTCGGCCGATAACCGATATCAACCGATAGAAGAAATAACAGTTCTAAGCATTTTTTAGTCTTAGTCTTAGTAAGTCTTGTCAAGGCGTTTTAAGAGGAAAAAGTAGCAATTAGCCTCCACAAAATATCGCAATAAATATAGTAAATATATATCATGAAAATATCATACAGAGAGATTTTGATATTGTTACATCTCTAATCATAAGTCTTCCAGCAATATCGTGAGCTTTCCCACGATATCACAATAAATATCGTACTGTGAGGTTCATACCGTGATGATATCATCGTATCGTGAGACTTGGATATCGTTACACCCCTACTATATACAAACAGGTTTTAGTCAAAAAAAGAACAGCTTTTCCAAAATTCAAAGTGTGTAAAGCATGGCCTCTGACACATGAATGAAAGAGCACAGAAAAACACATGATCAAAGTGTGAGTTTTGACGGTAAAACTGCTTTGGGGAGATAATTTGTTAATCAGTTCTGAATGGAAAAACTGCATTTAGCTGACATTGAAATTTCTTTAGGAAAACTTAAATTCTGTTCAGGATTTTGTGCGAGCTTGCCAGTGTCAATTTTTAATAGATAAAAGTGCCAAAGAGACTGGAAAAAAACTGTCAAGTGCACTGCAGAATTTTTCCGGGGAAGGTTACTGCCCCCGCTCGCTTCTGTGGAGATGTTACTGCTTTGACTGGAATGTTCCACAGTACAACTTATCATAAGACAGACAAGGTCAGGAATACAAAAAGAAAAAAGAAATGGAAACGAAATAGTGCACCTTTGACCAAACTATTAGACAAATCTTTAATGAGTTATGTTATTAAAATTAGAACATCTTTAAAAGCGAAACTTGCTCTACAACATTCAGTAGTCAGTGAGTTTATATCTCAAGGCCACAAGGTGAGTGAAGTGTCTGGTCCAAGGACACAAGGGCAGCGTCCATTAACAGTAGTATTGGGATCAAACGCTCAACCATTGGGTTAATGACCTACAATAGACTCCACTGTCAAATTTATGGCACCGAATGGAGGCAAAAGGTTATCACAGTTCAAGCTCATCCCTCAATTTATAATTGATCTACAAAATATGATTCCTGTTAAAACTGCAGTTTCCTGATAGCGTGAAATAAAATGCAGTGTGTACATGTCCAGCTCCCAAATGACAAAGCAGTTTCACCAACAATGAGTCGCTACAACAAACACAACGCTCACACAATGCTTTTCCTCTGTGTCCCTGTGACGTGGGCTCTGGGGCCAGCAGACCTTTTTGTGAATGGGCCGCAGTGATTTTAGTGCATTCCCCGAGGAAGTGCAGAAAGCCCATAGGCGTGGATGGAATCTGATCCAGGTCTTTATGAGCACTTAGCTGACATTTCACGGAAGTTTCCACTGGCACACAAAAGCAACAGGTGCCTCTTCCTGGTCTGGGCTCTCTCTATCGATACTGTTTATCTACTACTGTGCTTTTTAAATATATTTTCATTATAATAGGGTTAAAAAGGCTTTATCCTGCTAAAAATGGTGAATATTATGGTGCATTGCAACTTTTTCTCAAGCTATACATCACGTTTCAATTTTTATATTGTGACAGGCCCATTAACTCACTAATCTTTACTTATTATGGCGTTATTGGATGGTTCTTGCACCTTTTAAATGTAATTTTGTTGTTTTCTGTGACAGTAACAATAAAATCTTGAATTTGAATCTAATATTTGGCTTTTCAACTCAGCATTTCCTTAGCCAGGCTGGCGCCACCTAGTGCCTCCACTCAATTTCATTTCTCTCCAGTGACTAGGTCAGGAATCAGAATACAATAGACGGTTCGCAAAAACCCTGGAAGTGCGAGTTCGGCACCAGCCAATCAGGGAAGAGCCGTATATTCTGTGTTGCAACGATTCCCAAGATCGAGGATTTAAAGCCGAAACAAAGAGAATGTTTGGTGAATTTTATCAAAGGGAAAGATGTTATTGTCCTTCTTCCTACAGGATTTGGGAAAAGATTAATATGCAAGTTAGCCCTGTTAGTGGTGCTTTACATACGTCACGACCAAATAGCAGTGATTGGTTAAGTGCAAAAAAATAACCCTAACCTGAAGTGAAACCAGCTGATGAATCAGACTAGCATTTCCTTACAGATCACCGAAATGCATCGAGGCACAAGTCACTAAAGTACAGACGCCCAGCGATGGCTGCCAGTCTGCGCCAACAGCTTCTCCGACCAACACCAGTCACTCATTTAACACAACAACATTCATACTTACATTAATTCATTCAGGTTCGGCAAAGTGTCATGCCCAAGGACACAATGGCAGCAAGTATGTGGGCCAGAGCTGTGATCAAATCTAAAGCTATCAACCTAAACCACACACAGCCATTCCCAATCGAACTTTAATTTGTATTATATGTATTTACATATATTTTGTTATTGTTCATTCTTAATACACTATAATATTAAGTCTTTTTTCAAGCTTTACTAATAATACTAAAAGAGTAGTAGTAGTACTAAAGAGTAGTTATTACAAAATGGTTCCATCAGTCATTGCTCCTGAGTTTGGACCAGTGTTGGAAGAAGTACTGTCTTGTTACAGATACTGGAGTGAAGTAAAAGTATCACATGAAAGAATCTACTGAAGTAAAAGTATTAAAGTACCTGTTTATAAATATGTATGTATTTAAGTATTATTCGTGAGTTTATACGATCTAACAAATAGGGATGTAACGATATCCAAATGTCTCAGTACGATATTACCACGATATGCATCTCACGGTATGATATTTATTGCAATATTTTTGAAAGGCTGATATAATTGTAGAAAATACTTTTTTTTTTTTTTACTTTTAAAACACCCTGAGAAGATTTTGGTGTGAATTATTACTGTCATAATCTCAAAAATTCAAGTAAAAAACATATAACTTCATGTTGTCTGTGCTGAAATGAATCATGGGATATGTAGTTCCCGATGTTTATAAGCTATTGCTACAATAAAACAATGTATTTAAAAAAAGGAACTTGTAATTTGATATATTGTGAGACTTTTGACGATACGATATCACGATATTTTGGTAAATATCATATCACTACTAACAAAACTTCAAATGTAGTGATTTTGATAAAGAATTTTGTTCAGCAGAAACAATTAGAAACGTATTCATTTTAAAATGTACTCAAGTAAAGTACAGATACCTAGGTTTTTTTTTTTTACTTAATTACAGTACTTTACTATTTTTACTTTGCCCAGACACAAGGTTTGAGAAAGTAGTGATAAATCTTTTGTAATCTTCTTCGTACGTAAGACTTAATATGAGTTAATAATGAGTGAAGTGGATGAATTGTCTATGATTTAAGTGTATTGCTCAATAACTATTGGGAACACCCCAGTCTGTTGGCATACGTTTATCTAATCCATCTGGTCCAATCTGCGAGTCAAACCCTCAGAGCTTTGTTTTGTCTTGTCTCGTGCGTCTTTGCTGGAAAACAGATCTCCACTCTCAACAGTAACCACCATTCAGCAGGGTTTATGAGTAAAACTATCCAATCATTTATTTTAAAAAAACTAACTCGGGCCCACAAAGACATGCTCAGAGACAGCGTTACACCAGGCCAGAGGAATGGGAGGAATGCAGCGGAGGTTTTTTCCCCATCATGCCTCGGGAGCAGCCGCCGTGAGTCAAAGCCCTGACATCACCGGGCAGACGCTGTGGGACGCCGCTTTCTCTCAACGCCGTTCAAACGCTTTTACTGCCTCTTCATAACGTGAGAGAGAGGCCCCATGGTGTGTGTGGGGGGGTCAAAGGTCAACCATGAGGAAATGTCTGATCCAGGGACGCCTGTCTAGTCACAAATCAGTGGAAATGTTCTCAGAGTTTGTTAGAAATGTCATTACTTCATGTTAAAACACTTGAGTTATAAATAGCACCCAGATTCTAGTGTAATGTGTAATGTGAAAACTCATATTGTTTTGAAAAGTCACATGAAAAGTAATGCATATATGTCATGCACTTATCCTGATACTTTGCAGTAACATCATGCTGGGGCTGTTCTACATGTATGTGTATGGCTGAATGTTCGGTAGCTACCATGATGACACATTACACACATTAGTGATCACAGATAAAAACATTTTAAGATGATCTGAAAAAATACAAAATGGATTTCAACAACACATTTTTTCCAGACTTGTTTAACAGCACAAATCAGCTCATCTGTCATAGTTCCAAATAAATCAGCTCTTTATGTTCAGACTGTGTTCAAATAAAGCTCAGATTAAGTCGAACCTGAGTAACAAAGCTTCAGACAGAGTAGTGCTTTTAGTTAACTTCACACCCCCAGGGTATGTTGATGACATCAGCAGCAAAGTATTAATCCCACATATGGGTAAACACATTCATTTCAGTGGAAAACAAGAGATAAGTCTTTCCACTAAAGTATGATGTAAAGTAGGTTGATCTGAGATCATGTTCAGTGTCTGTGTGACCATAAGTAGCACCAGCTCCTGCATCAGCACTGGTGAAATCATGTAAGTATTGATCCTCTGAGAGTCTGAAAACAGCATGTTATTTGTGTTATGCAAAATCACACAAACAAAGTTGTTGTCAAACTGATTGTGTTGTGTGTTGCAAGTTTCTGAAAAAGGTGAATTAGGCTTTTCACAACTTTCAGAGACCTGAGCAGACTTTCCTATCATGGCAATGATAACAAATGACTAGCATGCTAACCATGCACTTCTTGATTCTCAGACAATAAAGTGCTTCATAATTAGATGGAGGTAGTGCACAACAAGAGCTGCTTATACAGGACAGCTGCTTATACAGTGTCCTGAGGCCAGACAAAATGTGTTAAAATCCATAGAACATGTGTACAGGCCCTTTATTTGTTTATGAATACTCTAAAGATAAAGATCGCTAACCAGCAAATTCTATTTCCTCATTACATTGTGAAAGTTTATACCAACATGTTAATGATTGGTTCTATTGCCATAAATGTGAGTGTGTGTTTCAGTGCATATGAAGAATGTAAACAGTGAGTGAGACAGACTCAGACAGCCTCAATGACACAGTGTAGTCTGCAGACAGCTGTGGTCAGAGCAGGTGAGAGCTCGCTCACATGTGGGTGAGAGATACATCTCGCCTGCTCCTCTAATCAATCTACACACACATGTACACAGCACTATGGGCTCATGGGAGAAGTCTGTCTCTATTTTCATTTCATATTTATATTAGTAGAGTTTAAAATCACACCAGCAGTCACCTCATAGCTTCACAGAAAATCCAACAGTGAAACAATGTAGAGACTGTTTCAAGTGTCGACATCTGGATACTGTATTTGAAATCAAGATGTTTAGACAATCACATCTGATGGTACTGTTCTGAGACAATAGGATTTATACTACTCTCAGCTAAAGACGCCCTGCCCGAAAAGAGAGTGAAAAAGTCATTAGTCAACAGACGAGAAAGGATTGACCAACATTTACAGGAACAAAACAACTGTACCATTGTGAATTAGTCTTGGCTGCGGGTTATGATGACAACATTATAATAATCAAATCAAAATCAAAAAGAAGCAACCACCTGTATTCAACCATACAATTCAATTCTGTGCTTCAACATATAGTTAAAATGCATGTGACAGGCTTTCATGTTTTTCAATTCTGACTGGGTTTGGTGGAATAGTACATGTGGTAAATATATATCATAGTTTTACTCAGTGAAGTGGCAGTTTGAGGGAAAAAAGTTGAGAAGAAAAGTACCAAATTACAGGAAGTAGCGCTGAGACAGACACAATTTATGCACGAGCAAGGCATTTTTCTGACAGTTTAAACCAGATCAGCCAATCAGAGGGCCAAATACTGGTGCTCAATACAGTGAATAAATCAAATATGTGCATTTTTAGCAAATTAGAATGAGACAGCGGACCTTAGAGTCAAAAGATTTGCAGTAAAAAGTAGGCTACTGCTTAAGATAATTTGGGCGAATTCACATGAAACCCTGAGGACCACAAAAAAAATTGTTCTCGGGACCACAGTGGCCTGTAGTTTGGACATGTCTGAATTAAACCTTAATCTAACAAAAGTCTAGTCAGTTAGTCTAATCAAAACTATATGCAATTTAGATAAGTTTTCGGCCTTGATAATCTTACTGTTGCTAGATAACAGTTGTGGAATTCCTTTCCTAATCTGTCACCAGTGTCCAACCGGGAAATAAAATGATCAACTAAAAACAAAGATTAGACAACTGCAAACAACTAAGCGAGATTTTGTGGTAAATTCTCAAATATAATCACGTTAACTGTGTTTTAGTGAAATAAAGTCAAATGCATGTTAAGCAGTTATAGCTTAGTGGGGTTTTGTCCTGGTTGAAAAGGTCAAATAAATAAATAAGTTATTAAAATTAATGAGGCTGGAAAATGACTAGAAGACATGAGCAGGAAGGAGGTGTCAAAAAGAGAGAAAGAAAAACATCCTTCAGTATTACACTCTCTGGCAACACTGCAAACCTCTCAAAAGCTTCAAGTGCTAAAAACTCAGAGCAAATCGGGCAGTTTGGATGGATCGGAAATTTCTGGAACATTTTTGCTGAGTGAAGAACGCAGTAGTTTCCAAGATGCTTTTTTTTCTTGCATTTTAAGTGATTTTTTTAGCGGGGGAGAACTTGTGCTGAACCTTGAAGCCATGAGAAGGGGGCACTGTGCTGGTTTCACGTCATCTGCTCTACAAACTTCCTCTGAACCGGGCCAAAAACTGAGACTGTTTGTTTTCCACAGCGGGCACAAGAAGACCATAAATCACAGAGGCCCCAGACCCCAACACGCTTTAATGTACACATTCAGAACACCTCTGCACTACACCATCACAAGTATCACACGTACACAACTACAAAAACGAAGCAGGGCCTGTCACAGTAACACATTTTGAAGTATGAAGTAAATACGTGATAAAAAATCATATTGGAAACACTGATACAATAACTCTAGGGAAGATGTGTCACTAGGGATGTAACAATAACCGAAATATCGTGATATTGTATCGTCAAAGTTCTCACAGTAATATTGGGGACCATCACAATATATCAAATTACAAGTCTCTTTGCTTAAATTAAGAGTTATGATGCAGCAATAGCTAAAAAAAAAAACAGAGGGAACTACATAGACCATGATCCTTGGCTCCATTTCAGTGTAGACTACAAGAAGAAATAACAATTCTAAGCACTTTTAAGTCTTAGTTCTTTGGATTAAGTCTTGTCATGGCATTTTAAGAGGAAAAAGTAGTATATCCACAATTTTAGCTCCGCCAAATATCGCAAAAGTATCGTACCGTGAGATGTATATCATGAAAATATCTTACCGAGAGATTTGGATATAGTTACATTCGTAATCGTGAGCTTTCCCAGTCGTGTCGTGAGACTTGAATATCCTTACGTCACTATGTATCACAAAAACGATTCTAAGTTAGGGATGCACTGATCAAGATTTTTCTGTTCTGATACCAATTTCAATTTTATAGTTTCTGCCGATAACCGATATCAACCGATACCAGAGCAAGTTTTATGTAACTGTTATTAATCTCAAATAACTACAGAATAACTTTGTGTAAATAAAAGTTCAAACATTCTAAGACTTTCTGGGTTGAGTATGACCAGTAAAAAATCTAATTTTTATGTCCAGCCAGGATATCTGGTGAACCAATATTTGGAAGCTGATATCTGAGCCATCAAATTGTTCAATATTGGTTCCGATATCTAAGACCAGTATCAGATTGGTGCATCCCTATCCTAAATGTAAAATATTGTTGAAAACATTCTGAGCTGCAATAAATAAATAAAATAAACACTTTAAGGTTTAGTTTGCATCTATAGTGAGTCTTAGAGGTTATGTATTCAACCTTTTATGGCTTAAATCTTGTAGTGAAAAGAAAAATACTGATCCCAAAAAGAATATTTCCATCTTTCATATACTGAATGAGTCGATATAGTAATTATGGTGACAGGCCTGTGACTTTTGGAGCGTGTGCAGAGAGGGAAAGAGGCTGGACACTAGGAGCCAACTGGACTTGTTTCTGTCAGTGCAAATTTAAAGGTGCAATATGTAACTTTTCTGAAGAAGGTTCCATTCACCTGCTGTTTTTTCCATAGAGACTTATGTTGTTGCTTACGTGGAATGTTCTAGCCTGATTCATCAGCTGGTTTCACTTCGTAGAAACCGTCTGACCTCGCAGTGCTAGAATTTGTTCTCTCGACGGTAGGTGGGTACTTTTTTTATTTAACCAATATCTGCTATTTGGTCATGATGTATGTAATGTGCCACTAACCGGGTTAACTGGTATATTAAGCTTTTCCCAAATCCCGTAGGAAGAAGGACAATAAAGTCTTTCCCCTTGATAAAATTCACCAAATATTCTCTTTGTTTCGGCTTTAAATCCTCGATCTCGGGAATCATTGACAACACAGAATGCATGGCTCTTCGCTGATCGGCTGGTGCCCGAACTTGCATTTCCAAGGTTTTTGCAAACCGTCTAGTGTATTCTGATTCCTGCCCTAGTCACTGGAGAGAAATTAAATTGAGCGGAGGCACTAGGTGGTGCCAGCCTGGCTAGGAATGTTCCTCAGTATGACTTTAAACCTATTTGAATGGTGATATGTGGATGAAGCTACAAGATTAAGTTACTAAAAAACTATAAAATTAATAAATATGTAAGTTTAATGCCATACTGAGAAACATTTCAGGCAAAGGTAACAAACCCTCTCATAAAAGCTACAAGTGCACTCATAAAAATATATTCTTTCTGACAATTATGCAACTTCTGCTATTGCAAAAATCTTTAAAAAGTAGTAATAGTAAAATTTATAGCAACATGGTTTTGTTGTTGTAACTAGCATTTAGTTGGAACTTCACCCACTAACTGGAAGGTCAGTGGTTCCGTTTTTGTAACCTAATAATAACAATATTAGTAACCACTTACAGAGCATAGAGAAAAAGTTCTGCTTTCACTTGACTATACACTCAACACATGTTTAATCAAATCAATTGCATCATCCTTTTTTCCAACAAACTTTTTTTTTTTTTTTTATAGTAAATGAATGTGTAAGTGTATGTATTTTCCCTTTTTCTGAATAATTCTACTTCATTGTACTATAAAGTCAGAGTATGTTTAGAGAGCACCTTCCAATCTGTGTTAAAAGTAACTGCTAATGCGCCCTCTGCGTGTGATTTGAGCCCGTTTGAGGTGTGAAGCTGTGAGTGAATGACAGTTTTGGGTACAACGCAGTCCCTCCTCTAACCATCACATCATGTCACTTCTTCCACAGCCTCTGGAACAACCCTGGACCCTGCAACCCAGACTGCCCCGAGCCAAAACCAACAAACATCTGCCCTATTTTTGTATGGACTTCTATACAAGCCTATGTTTAGCTCTACAGACTGCATATGAACCAACTGTGAATGTGTGCAATAGGGTAAATCATAATTATATAGTCCAGCTCGGTGGTCAGTGGACAGGTTTCCCATTCTCCTGGAACAACTTTGGAAAATTCTTAAGTTGATCGTGTAGAAGTTGTTCATGTTTTGGCTTGTTGGAAAGTGTGGTAATTGTATGTAATTTCTGCTTTGATCCGAATCCAAGCACTTATTGAGAGCTGGGAGTGGACCAGACTGTGCATGGGTCTAACCTCAGCAGACACCTCCACAGCTCAGCTAAAGGGCAACCAGGCTGGTCACATGACGGAAGAGCCACAAAACACACTGTAAAAAAATCAAAAAGCGTATATCTTACCCTGACATAGACTGGTGTAGTTATAATCTGTGACGCATGTGGATCATATGTTATATTTGACGTTTTAAAGGGCCTAAATTACGCAAAATGGACTCTTCTGAGGTTTAAGCCATGATCTGTGATTTAAAGGGAGCATGTTACACTATTTTTTATCTATGTTATAATATTGCCACATCAAAAACATGCCTGGAGTTGTTTTTTTTGTTTCATTCACACATGTTTGAGTAATGCTTTATTATTAGTCTGTCAACATCTCAAAAGCTCAAGATGATTTGTTACACCTTGTGATGGCATGAAGCAGTAGTTTTCAAGTTAACAGCTTCTTTTTACCTTTAGTTCAGTAGAGCTTGGTATTTCCAACACAGAAACAATCCAAATGATTCAGTCAAAGTGTATGAAGTTTAACAAAACAGTGGAGCACTTCCTGTCTTACTGCATGACATCACAAGGTGGAGCAGAGTGTTGAGAGAAGAACTCAGCCTCAATATGCAGGGTTTGTTTGTTACACTACTATTCTGACATTAATTTAGTTACTAACTCTACTACTACTACTACTACTACCTCTACTACTACTTCTTCTACTACTACTTCTTCTACTACTACAACTTCTACTACTACAACTTCTACTACTACTACTACTACTACTACTACTATACTACTTCATCTATTACTACTACTACTACTTCATCTACTACTACTACTACTTCATCTTCTACTACTACTAGTACTACTACTTCTACTTCTACAACTACTACTACTTCTTCTACTACTACTGCTTCTACTTCTTCTACTACTACCTCTTTTACTACTACTACTACTACTACTTCTATTTCTTTTACTACTGCCACTACTATTACATCTTCTACTTCAACTTCTTTTACTACTACTACTACTACTACTACTACTATTATGTCTTCTACTACTACTACTTCAAGATTATAACATACATCAGAACGTAGTGTAATATGGGCTCTTTAAATAGCAAATTTAATTTAAAACAACGTAATAAAATAACCAAATCCACTGATTTCCATATTAGAAAATTGTTTGATTCATTTTGGGGGTTTTTTTGTTGTTTTTTTGTTTTGTTTTTTTCTACACAACCTTGGCACTGAAAATGAGAACTGATAGTACTAAAGATTACTCAAACAGGTATGAATCAGTTCGAGAGGGTAAAAGAGAAGGGGAATCAACTACAACATGGTAAAAAAAAAAAAAAAAGCTAGAAAAAGTGGATTTTACATAATAGGCATTTTGTTGGATATGGCCCCTAAGGAAACAACTGTCAGGCAATCATCCAATAAGAAATACTGTTGAATAAATTGGAAGACCACGTGGAAATAACTGACAGTGACCATTCCAGACAGGTGTTTCTTCGTCATGGTTCAACATCAGAGTGAGAGTCTGAGGTAGTTTTTTTCTGAAACACTGAAACGTGCTCACTCGTGGTTCAAATGAGTTCATGACCTTTAATGACCTAAAAGTGGTAAGAAAAAAAACCCCAACAACAACAACAACACATTTCAACCAGTACAATAGTAATAGTACTTATTACTCAAATAGCGATTAAACAGCCTGTATTACGTTACATTGTGATCCATGTTATAAAGTTTCCTCACCAAAAACAGATCTGGAGTTGTGTTTTGTTTCATTCACACATGTTGAACACATAAACTCTGCATATTTAGGCTGAGTTCAAACAAAACACACTCTGTACCACCTTAGAATATCATGTGGTACTACAGAAAGTATTGCACATTGCTTTGAAACTCCACATACTTTCACTAGAATCATTTGGATAAATTCAGCTCTGGAATTCCCAATCTCTACTACACAGAAGATAAAATGTAGCTGTTAACTTGAAAACTACTACTTCATGACATCACAAGGTGCAACAGAGCATTTTGAGCTTTGGAAATGTAGTCAGATTAATAATAAAGGATTACTCAAATGTGTAAATGAAACAAAACACAACTCCAAGTATGTTTTTGAGGAGTAACAACATTTTAACCATATTTTTTTTGCAGTGTAATGCTTGCTAAGTGTCAATTGTTGTTTTGCGATTAGAGAGTAAAAGTACCTCTATCTCTTATCTCTAATCGCTTTATTGTGACCAGTTGTTTACACAGTACTGTCAACAATGCACTTTTTCCATCTAAAAGTATTTGTCTTTCCAAGTAAAATCTGTAGTTTACTAGGTCAAGAAGTAATAAACCAGGACAAAACTTTATCTCAACTATATGACTAACATAACACACACACTTTTTGTATGGACGACTCTGCCCTAAATTAATGTGAGAATAGTAGTTTGACAGCAGTAGTAGCAGTAATAGTAGTATTAGTTGTACTATCAGTAGTAGTTAACTAACATATAACTTATGTTTATTGTAATAGGAGCAATATCAGTAATTCAAATTGTATTAAGTAGTACAATTTGTAGTAGTTGTAGTAGTATTAATAGCAGCACCAGCACCGGTAAGATTTGTAGTAGTAGCAGCAGCAGCAGCAGCAGCAGCAGTAATAGTAGTAGTAGTAGTAGTAGTAGTAGTAGTAGTAGTAGTAGTAGTAGTAGTAGCAGAAGCAGCAGAAGCAGCAGCAGCAGCAGCAGCAGCAGCAGTAGTAGTAGCAGCAGTAGTAGTAGCAGTAGTTGTAGTTGTAATAGTGGTAGTAACTAAATTAATGTAAGAATAGTAGTTTTCCAGCAGCAGTAGCAGTAGCAGTAGTAGTAGCACTAGTAGTAGTAGTAGTAGTAGTAGTAGTAGTAGTGTTCGTAGAAACTAAATTAATGTAGGAATAGTAGTTTTCCAGCAGCAGCAGCAGTAGTAGTAGTAGTAGTAGTAGTAGTAGTGATAGTAGTAGCAATAGTAATAGTAGTAGTAACTAAAGTAATGTAAGAATAGTAGTTTTCCAGCAGCAGTAGCAGTAGTAGTAGTAATATTAGTAGTAGTAGCAGAAGTAGTAATAGTAATAGTAGTAGTAACTAAGTTAATGTAAGAAAAGTAGTTTTCCAGCAGTAGTAGTAGCAGTAGTAGAGTGGTAGTAGGAGGTAGTAGAATAACTTATATTTATTGTCTAATATCACTAGGTCATACTGTATTAAGTAGTACAATGTGTATGCAATTTGTAATAGTTGTAGTAGTAGCAGCAGCAGCAATAGCTATAGTAGTAGTAGTACTATCAGTAGTGTTGTTCGGGTTTATTGTTATGGGCCAATATCATTAGTTCAAATTGTATTAAATAGTACAGTTTGTAGTAGTTGTATTAGCAGTAGTAGTAGTAGCAGCTGCAGTAGTAGTAATAGTGGCAGTAACAAAATGAATGTGAGATTAGTCGTTTGCCATTACCCGCTATGAGCCAGCTTAATTCAACTTTCTTTCTGGTGTTCTAATCAATTATTAACAAATAAAATCAGCATAAATGCGGTGCCAAATAGGTCAGAGACAGTTAACCATTGTAAGTAAGTGCAGCCAAAGTACTTGGAGTGCGTCACCTTGACCTCTGTGTGGGGTATTTATCAAAACAATCCACACAGTCATTGGACCAGGACACAACGAAACTAAAGGTGAATATGTAACAGGGAAGCAAGTACATCACAAAGTACTTTAGGTAAAATAAAACAAAAAAATGAAACAGATTAAAGCCCATGTGCCCAACTTTAGCTCATGTTATAATGTTGTTTCCTGGTCAAAAACATTCCATGGTGTTATGTTTTGTTTCGCCACACGTTTAACACACAAACCCTGCATATTTAGGCTGTGTTCCACCTTATGACGTCATGTAGTACTACAGCAAGTGCTCCATTGTGTTTTTAAACTCCATACAACTTCACTAGAATCATTTGGCTGATTTCAACCCTGGAATTGCCGATCTCTACTGAACTAAAATTAAAAGGAGTTGATAACACGAAAACTACTGCTTCATGACGTCACAAGTTGCAACAGAGCATTTTGAGCTTTGGAGATGTGGACAGACTAATAATAAAAGAAAAAAAAGTGTGTGTGAATGAAACAAAACACAAATCCAAGTCTTTTTTTTTACGAGGTAACATTATAATACACCTTAAAACGCACAAGAATCAATTTAACATAATATTTTTTTAACGCAATACGGATACATTGCAGCTTTTAAGGTAAAAATAAGTCTGCTGTAAAAATGTTTTATTAATCAGGAAGTGTATGATTTGCATGGTAGTTGTTGTTAGTTTTACTGTCAAAACAAAAGTCCACTTTGAGATCTGAAAGTTGCAAAAAGAGCTTATAAACGCATCATTGTGAGTAGTTACGATGTTCTGAATGCATAAGGTAAGTGAGGAATATCTTTGGATCACTGCAAACTGTACAAAATCTATAAAAATGGACCAGTTTTTCATATTTTAAGACAGTACAGATCAGCACTTTTAAGAATATGTGGTAAAACAGTTTGTGCTAATATAGACTGGTTTATATGTATGCAGCGGGAGGCAGAGGGCTGAGGTGGAAAAGCCAGTAAACATGGGGACTTCCTTGTTTCCACTGGCTCCAGCACAGGGCCTCTCTGTGTGGAGGGCTCTGAGTGTGCTCCGGGGCCCACAGGGATCGATACTTGTCCCTTTGAACACGGGGGCCTCCCCGGTTCAGTAAAGGTCACTGCTCATGAGATACTGTTAATGCAAAGTCATTATTTCAAAAGAGGCTGCCAGGAACTCTCTGGAATAGTAGTAATCATTTTTGGGAGAATGCTTTTAGGGAAGTAAGTTTTTGATGCTGAGAGCTGAAAAATGTTTAAAGAAAAGTTGTTTTTGAAAAAGCAAGGTAAAACTGTGTTAAATTAAGCTAAAAATGTCCAATAAAAGATATTTATTTAGCCATTATTTGGATAAGTTATTAAAGGTGCACTGTGTAACTTTTTTGATAAAGGGTCTGCCACCTGCTCATCTCCATGGAGATATTATTGCTTTGCCTCAAATGGCATTGAACTTCTATAGATTCATGGAGATGACACCATCAGGCAAGTTACAGGTCCGATTTCTGGAGAGGCGAGCCAGGTAACACATGTAATTGGACTGATGCTAAATAGATACGTATAATGCCATACTGTGGAAAATTCAAAGCAAAGCAGTAACATCTCCATGGAGACAAGCAGGTGCAACTATCACAACTGGCTGATTTTAAGAGGTGAGAATTAGTCATTTTGATATTGGAGTAACTTTTAGCTCTAAACCACTTTTAAATGTATTTAAAAATGTATTTATTTATTACATTTTATGCGTAAAAACTGCAAAAATTTTGCATTTTAAGGACATTCAAAACCAAAAATTTGATGAGTTTAGCCAATGGTTTCTTGCCTTAATTAAAGGTGCACTATGTCATTTTTTTGGGGTTACAAATCTGTCACCTGCTTGTTTTTATGGATATGCAATTTCTCTGCCTGGAATGTTCCACACTATGACATTAAGCAGCTCTACTTTACTTTTATTCAGTTACAGGTAGTTTTATAGCTCCAAAATACCTAGAAAAACAGGCATTCTGACTCTCCCTCTCCACAGATCTGACCTGTAACTTCATCCAGTTTGGTTTCCATGAAGATAGAAATGTTTAACACCATACTGTGAAACATTTCAGACAAAGCAAGAACATCCCACAGAGACAAGCATTTGACGGACCCTCCCCCAGAAAAAGTCACACGATGCACCTTTAAATAATAAACACTAGGCTATTCTTAACCAGGTGTTGCCGTTGGGAACAGATGTGGCAACTAAACGGGTCAGTAGTAACATTCCGCACTGCAGCTTTAAGCAAACACAAACATGTGCCTGGTTTCTTGTTGTGACCTCATCTCACAAAGGCGGCTACAGATTACATCACGTGGGATTAGCTGGAGACGCGTTCAGGGACCCATCGATCTTTTGTTGTGGAGATCACTCAGAGCGCTGACTCACGCTCCGATCACATTTCCCCTGCTCCCTAAACGCATCGGGCCGGGCGGGCGGACAGGGGAGAGAGAGGAGCTGGACAGATTACAGTAAGAGAGGGTGATGCCGTGTGGGTGATGTCATTGTCTACTGCTCTATCAGGTCACCATGTTTCTAACCTCAATCTGAAAGTCATGTATCTATGTCTAAAAACGAGTAGGCTTGAGCTTTGAAATCCACTCATGAATTATGAAGAAGTAAAGCATGACCTCAGAGGCACAGTGGTCATGACAGTATGCAAACACTGGTGTTCAGTTACACAAGTAAGAGAAAGTAGAAGCAGTAGAAATGGTCGTTGTTGTTGTTGTTGTTGTAGTAACAGTAGCAAACGCAGTAGTAGTAGTAGTAGTAGTAGTAGTAGTAGTAGTAGTAGTAGTAGTAGTAGTTGTAGTGGCAGTAGTAGTAGTAGTTGTTGGGGTGGTGGTGGTGATAGGAGGTTAACTGGTAGTAGTATCATTTATATTTGTCAAAATAGTGTGGTATCACTAGTTCAGACTGTAGATTTTGTAGTAGATGTTGTATCAGTAGTTGTTACTGTAGCAGCAGCAGCAGCAGCAGCAGCAGTATTAGTAGTAGTAGTAGTTGTTGGGAAGGTGGTAGTAGGAGGTTAATTGGTAATAAAATCATCTATATTTATTGAAATACTGAGGTATCACTAGTTCAAAATGTATCAAATAGTAGATTTTGTAGTAGATGCTGTAGTAGTTATTGTAGCAGTAGCAGCAGCAGCAGTAGTAGTAGTAGTAGTAGTAGTAGTAGTAGCTGTTGAGGTGGTGGTGGTGGTATCAGGTTAATTGGTAGTAGAATCATTTATATTTTTTGAAATAGTTCAGTATCACTAGTTCAAACTGTATTAAGTAGTAGATGTTGTAGTAGATGTTGTAGTAGTTGTTGTTATTGTAGCAGTAGCCGCAGTAGTAGTAATAGTAGTAGTAAAAGTAGCAGCAGCAGTAGTAGTAGTAGTAGTTGGGATGGTGGTGGTAGGAGGTTAATTGATAGTAGAATTATTTATATTTACTGGATTAAGTGCGGTATCACTAGTTCAAATTGTATTAAGTAGTACATTTTATAGTAGATATTGTAGTAGTAGTTGTTACTGTGGCAGTAGTAGCAGCAGTAGTAGTAGTATTAGTAGGAGCAGTAGTAGTGGTAATTGTTGCCGGGGCGGTGGTGATAGGAGGTTAATTGGTAGTAGAATCATTTATATTTATTGAAATAGTGAGGTATCACTAGTTCACACTGTATTAAGTAGTAGATGTTGTAGTAGTAGTTGTTATTGTAGCAGTAGCAGCAGCAGCAGCAGCAGCAGCAGTAGCAGTAGAAGTAGCAGCAGTAGTAGTAGTAGTAGTTGTAGGAGGTTAATTGGTAGTAGAATTGTTTATATTTATTGAAATAGTGCAGTATCACTAGTTCATACTGTATTAAATAGTAGATTTTGTTGTAGATATTGTAGTAGTTGTTGGTATTGTAACAGTAGTAGCACCAGCAGTAGGAGTCATAGTAGTAGTTTTCAGAGTATTGATGGGAGGAGGTTAATTGGGAATCATCTGTTATAATATAAGCAGTATTACGAGTACAAATTGTATTAAGTAGAATTAGTAGCAGAATTCGAAAATATATAGTTGGTAGCCATTGCGGTATCAAAAAATACTTTCCAGTCGAGTAAATCCTACAGTATACTCAGCACTCCAGACTAATACAATTAAGTCTGGTCCTTTTACTTAGCAGCTTTCAGTCCAACATTGTGATGAACATAAATGGGACAGGGAGCTTAAAGTGGGACAGTCCCTTTGTAGTAAATAGTACCATCTGTTCCCCCAGCTGCACATTCAAGCCCATGACACACTCCCGCTGAAGCAGGCCTCAAACTCTTGCACAGATAAGTGAAATTTGTTTACCCTCTTATTACGTAAAAAGTGTTTCAAAACTTCCCCACTGAATGTTTGCCGCGTGGAAATGGGCCAAATACTACATCTGGATCCAATCTGGGACCACAACTACTGCCTTGTGCCCTCTTCCTGTGTCTGTGATGTCATAGGGCATCAGCCAATCAGGACGCGCCGAGGGTGGTCCCCAGCTGAAGTCCTGGGGGCCCCGAATATTGTCTCATCATCATCGGGACCACCAGCAAAGAGTGAAAGAGTGACGCTCGAGGATCTCCCATCATGATATCGGATTTAATTCACGTACGCACTGTAGTTCAATACTGCAGTCATGAGAATTTATGGGAATCATTTCATTTTTGGCAAAGTTTTTAGCAAGAGTTTGAGAATTATTTTCATATATTTACTGGTTTGAATCATACAAATGCTACATTATATATTGTATTGAAAGTGCAAATCCTAAATATGTAATTGTAAATAGAAAGTTATTCTTAAAAACGCCAACAATGTCATGAATGAATACACTTCCAAAATACAAAATTAGACAACTACCAAAAATATCTTCAAAATTTCTCTTTTAATCTCAATACTTAATTTGTAGTACCAGACACAATTTCTAAGATTTCATGTTTTTACTCCTCCAAACTATTACCAAAAATGCTCAAATCTTACGAGTAACAAATTTAACCTAATTTATTTCTCAAAATCACTTAAAAGACACTTTAAGAATGTATTTACGGTCTACTTCTACAACTGCAGATACTACTACTACTATACAAAGTTATTGGAAGCTATCTTTACAAATATTAGTAGCTTGTAAGTATAAGTAAAACAAACTGTACTTACACAACTACTACTACAAATTTCTACTGACAACCGCTGTATAATCCTCTATAAACACAAAAATCCCAAAACGTTATTGAAAAATCTACTCCAAATGTGAAATTGAGCCACATAAGCAACCACAAAAACCCTTGGACATTTGTCATCCCAACATTTCAGCTCCTGTGAAATCATAGCTCCTGTCTCCTTCTCCAAACTCCCCATAATGACCACATAATCTTACATCAACATTACACCCAAATGTGTGAACTTCAGAGCCACTTGATCCCGTTACGAATGATTAATAAACCCACAAGTGAGCATCAAAGCACGCAATAAGTACCACACAAATCATACGACATTTTAACTTCAGTACCTGTTCTCCTTTGAAGTGACTACTCCTTCTACTACTACTACTACTACTACAACTAATGACAAATTACCACTGGCCAATAGAAACTTAACTAAACTCAAATATTAACACACTTTTGATACGAAATAACATTAAAATCTGCAATCTGAATCTATTTAAACCAACAAATCAGCTTTTCATAACATAAACTATTAACCTATTTTCAGCACTTCAGCTTCTAAGTTACTACAAAACTTTACATAACTTTACAACTGTAACTTACTCAATTCCTTGTATGAACTTGACAACTTTACGATACCAGTGTAATAACATGATTTACAATAGTTTTACACAACATATTACTATCTACATCCATTTGAAGTACCAGCAATTTCAAAACTGCTGACCGATTACTGCATTTACATACCTTACATAAACAGTTGTAACTTGCTCAGATACTTGTGTAAACTTTACACAACCTAAACCCCATTCACAAACTTGAATCAGCTTTAAAGTAGCAGCAAATCATAATTGATTTACAATAGTTTAGCAAGTCTTAGCTTTATGATTATTACATAACAATATAACGTTACATCCAAAGCTTAATTGAGCCTAAACTGTTAATTACAAATGACTAATTACACTGCAGTATCTCTCGTTAACACCGTGAATCATGTTTTAATTGCTAACCCCAGTCTCCGCTGTTGAGAGCTTAAGGCGCTCAAACTAACCCACGTGTACTCCCTCTCCCCCCCCTCCCCTCCTCTCTCCTCTCTCCTCTGCCTCTCTCTCTCTCTGTAACGCACAAATTCAGAGCTGTTGAGTCGTGTTCCCAAACTTACTTTTCATTTTGCGAGTCCCGTCCTGGTCCCTGTGCCCTGCTCGTGTGTGTACAGTGAGTTGTGGTGTGTTTGTTATGGTGCGGACAAATGTAAAAGTTCCCTTTTATAGCGGAGTATGACACATCACCTGAGTCATCGGCCATCGTCGCCATTCAACAGGCTCAACGCCCACAGCCCGGACAGTCCCCCTCCCCTCCTCCTCCTCACACCAGCAACCCTTTATCTGAGGAAAGGGAAGAACAGAAATACTTGCTTTGTTTACTGTTAATTGAACGAGTGAAGGTGTTTGGGTTTTTTTTTTTTTTTAGCAGGTTAAAGAGCTCATATTACACTGTTTTCTGATCTCTGTTATAATCTTGTTTCCTCATCTGAAACACACCTGGAGCTGTGTTTTGTTTCATTCACGCATTTCACACACAAAAAAACGTGCATATTTAGGCTCAGCATTTCTCTCAAATGGAAAATGCTCTGTCCCACTTTGTGATGTCATGTGGTAATACAGGAATGCTCCATTGTGTTTTTAAACTCCAGGCGCTTTCACTAGAATCATTTGGATAATTTCAGCCCTGGAATTGCCAATTTCTACAAAACAACAAAAGGTAAAAGGAGCTGTTAGTTAGAAAACTACAACTACATGACATCACTAAGTGGAACAGAGCATTTTGAGGTTTGGAGATGTGGACAGACTAATAAACCACAATTACTCAGATGTGTTTGAATGAAACAAAACACAAATTCAGGTACTTTTTTGTGGAGGTAATAACATTTAACGCAACTTAAAGCTCACAAGAGTCAAGTTTGTGTAACATAGTACCTTTAAGATGCAGTGAAACCAAGAAAAACTGTAATTTTAACAAGATATTAAAGAATTTGAACATTATTTTATCCTTTTATGACATGTTTATTCAATGCATGAAGGTGCTTTCTTTGTTGAATATGCATAATATACATTTGAAGTGCAAGCAAAAGCGATCGAAAGTACATGCAAACGAGACGCACCATAAAAAGTCAAACGTGCAATCCTTTCACAAGTGCATGCACCGCCATTGTGTCCTTAGGCAAGACACTTCGCCCACCCCGTCTCGCGCTGAACAGTGTGTCAGTACGCGAACGATCTATTCCGTCAGTCTGTCCAGGGGCATGTCGAGGCGAATGCATAAACCCAAAATCCTAAAAAGTACTATTTAGCCAGAATGCGTCTTAATTATTATGTATTATGATTTTAAAAGGACGTGATTATGAGCATTAACGTGACAGTCAGCAGTTGCACGTGTTTGTTGTGAACATGCTTGGAATGCCATAGTGTTATAAAGAGCTGAGCAATTCCTTTAATAATTGACAGTGGCAATAAGGAAAAGTGCATCTACGGTAATGTAATAAATACCTGAATGTTACTCCGATATTACAAAACACAGGAAGAGACAAATGTCAGTATTTCATGTAAGAATGGTGTCCAGAAGTAAAAGTTGTTGGAAAAAAAAAGACCAGTTTTTTTGATGAAATGTGACAGAAAGTCGTTTTTGCTCAGTTGTGTGTTCTTCGTGTGTGTGTGTTGGTGTGTGTGTGTGTGTGTGTGTGTGAGGAGTGAAAGCGTGGCTCTGTGGCTCTGTCTGTGGAGCCTGTGTCTTGGGGAAAGTCTGTGTAAGGTGTGCCTCTGAAGTGATGGAAGTAGATGACTGCATGAATAATAAATGCAGGAAGATGATGGAGTTAGGTAAACACAGCTCTTCCTCTCGCCCCGCTCCCTCTCTCTATCCCTCTGCACTCTCTCCTTCCCCGCTCCCTCTCCTCTTTTCCTCTCTCTCTCTCGCTTGCTCTCTTTCCTTCTCTCCTTTTCCCGCTTTCTCTCTCTTGCTCTTCACTCTCTCTCTCTACCCCTCCCTCTTTCTTCACTCTCTCCCTGCTCCTTCTACTCTCTTTCTCTTCACTCTCTCATCACTCTCTCCCTGCTCCCTCCCCTCTCTCTCCCTCTCTCTTTCTTCACTCCCTCTCTCCTTGCTCCCTCTCTTCTCTCTCCCACTGTCTCATCACTCTCTCCCTGCTCCCTCTCCTCTCTCCCACTCTCTGAACACTCTCTCCCTGCTCCTTTTTCTTCACTTTCTCATTACTCTCTCCCTCTCCTCTCTCTCCCACTCTCTCTCTCTCCCTGCTCCCTCTCCTCTCTCTCTCTTTCCTCTCTCCTTGCTCCCTCTCCTCTCTCTTCCACTCTCTCATCACTTCCTCCCTGCTCCCTCTCCTCTCTCCCACTCTCTTTCTCTCTCCCTGTTCCCTCTGCTCTTTTCCCCTCTCTCTCTCGCTCTCTTTCCTTCTCTCTTCTCTCTCTTCCTCCTCTCTCTTTCTTCTTCGCTCTCTCTCCCTGCTCCCTCTCCTCTCTCCAACTCTCTCTCACTCCCTGCTACCTCTCCTCTCTCGCCCACTCTCTCATCACTCTCTCCCTGCTCCCTCTACTGTTTTCTCTCTCTCTCGCTCTTTCCTTCTCTCTTTTCCCCTCTCTTTTCACTCTCCCTCTACGCCTCTCTCTTTCTTCACTCTCTCTCCCTGCTCCCTCTCCTCTCTCTCCCACTCTCTTGCTCCACTTTCTCATCACTCTCCCCCTACCCTCTCTCCTCTTTCTCACTTTCTCTCTCCCTTGCTCTTCACTCTCTCCCTGCTCCTTCTACTCTCTTTCTCTCTCTCTTCATTTGCTCATCACTCTCTCTCTCCCTTGAGCTTCACTCTCTCTCTAACCCTCTCTCTTTCTTCACCTTTTACCTGCTTCTTCTACTCTCTTTCTCTTCACTTTCTCATCACTCTCTCCCTGCTCCCTTGCTCTTTCTCACTCTCTCTCCACCCCTCTCTTTTTCTTATCTCCGTCCCTGCTCTTTTTGCTCTCTTTCTCTTTTTCTCTCTCTTCACTTACTCACCACTCTCTCCCTGCTTCCTCTCCTCTCTCCCACTCTCTCTTCCTTGCTCTTCACTCTCTCCCTGCTCCTTCTACTCTCTTTCCCTCTAGCTCCATTTTCTCATCACTCTCTCCCCGCTCCCTCTCCTCTTTCCCACTTCCTTTCCCTGGCTCTTCACTCTCTCGCTACCCCTCTCTCTTCTCTCCCTCCCTACTCCTTCTACTCTCTGTCTCTCTCTCATCACTCTCTCCCTGCTCCCTCTCCTTTTTCCCACTCTCTCTCATCACTCTTTCTCTACCACCTCTCTTTCTTCACTCTCCCCCTGCTTCTTTTACTCTCTTTCTCTTCACTTTCTCTTCACTCTCTCCCTGCTCCCTCTCCTCTCTCTCCCTCTCACTCCACTTGTTCGTCATTCTCTCTTTACCCTGCTCTCTTTCTTCACTCTCTCCCTGCTCCCTCTCCTCTCTCTCCCACTCTCTGGCCTTCGCTCTTCACTCTCTCTCTAACCCTCTTTCTTTCTTCACTGTCTCACTGCTCCTTCTACTCTATTTCTCTTTCTCTTCACTTTCTCATCACTCCCTCTATCTTTCTTGCTTTCTCTCTCTGTCTCTTCACTCTCTCCCAGCTCCTTCTCCTCTCTGTCTTTCCCTCTCTCTCTCCACTCTCTCTTTCTCCCTGCTCCCTCTTCCTATCTCTCTCTCTCTCCATTCTCTCTCTATCTGTCTATCTCTATCTCTTCACACGCTCTCTCTCTCTTCGCTCTCTCTCTCTCTTCTTCACTCTGTCCTGCTCCCCTCCCTGCTGGATGTTCTGAGCTGCACATGACCTCCAGGGCTCCAGCCGAGTGGGAGAAAGAATTTGGTTTCTGCAGTGGGAAATGTGCTCATCTAGACTGGATATGGTTCAAATTTATGGAGTGATTTATTGATTTATTCATTATTATTTTCATTCAAACAAAAATAGACACATGGTTAAACACTCACTTTCTCATATTGTCAGATATTGTCCATATATGTCTCATATTTTTATTACTATTTTGTCAGCGATCTCCACTGTGAGCTGCATGCATGATGATGTAGAATGACAAAGTAGAAAACACATGAATAAAACATTTTAATACTGGAATTGTTGACTGATGAAGATCAATCAGAGGAGATCGATCAGAGGAGGTGGCTTGCCCTCTCCAGGTGGGTGAGGAGTCCGTACCTCAAGTGGAGGAGTTCAAGTATCTCGGGGTCTTGTTTACGAGTGAAGGGAGGATGGACAGTGAGATTGACAGGCTGATCGTTGCAGTTTCAGCAGTGATGATTTACCTCTCAATCTACGTTCCTCCCCTCACCTATGGTCATGAGCTCTGGTTAATGACCAAAAAGACAAGATCATGGCTACAAGCGGCCAAAATGAGTTTCCTCTGAGTTTCCTGGGTGCTCCCTTAGAGATAGGGTGAGGAGATCAGTCACACGGTAGGAGCTTGGAGTAGAGTCACTGCTCCTCCACATCGAGAGGAGCCATCTGCCTTCTGGGCGCCTCCCCCGGGCATGTCCCACAGGAAGGAGGGCCCGGGGAAGACGTAGGACACACTGGAGGGACTATGTCTCTGGGCTGGCCTGGGAACTCCTGGAGGAGTTGGCTGAAGTGTCTGGGGTGAAGGAAGTCTGGGAATCCCTGCTTAGACTACTGCCCCCACGACCCAGCCACAGATAAGCGGAAGAAAATGGATGGACTCCCGATTTTGTCCCATGTGTTTGTCTGTTTCTAGTCCCAGATATATTGTATAAGCACCTCTTGACATCAAAATAAAACCTGTTGTGTACTGTGTGCATTGTGTTAGCATGCTAGTTGTTTTCCATAATGGTCTCTTTGTAAAAAGCACTTATAAACTGTCAAAGTGTGGTTCATGCTTTCAAGTAAAAATCAAGCAAAGCAGCTTTAGCGTGGACTCTTATCTGATTCTGGGCTTGTGTTTTCCATGTAGTTTTAATCTAAATATAATCTAAAACAACTTCATAAAAGACACAAGTCAGCTGTTACATGTTAGAAAATGTCCAATGAGGTGTCCAATGGGAGCTGATGTCACCGTAAACGTCATCACAACAAAGAGCCATGAAGTAGTTGGTACCTCTGATGGAGCAGCACATCACTTACCTCTCCAAACAGAACCACACGCTTTGACAAAACTTTTCAAAGATGAGTGACTCTGGAGCTGTATCCTGTCTCCCTGATTTCAGAGGACGTGAATGACAAGCGGATTAACCGCGGATTAACCAATCAGAGAGACGCATGGTCTGTTCAAGCCAAAAAAAACATGGCTGCTTCCACACAAAAAAGGAGAAAAAGCTACATAAAGGACTGAGAAACAAAGTGAATTTTTACAGAATCAACTATCGAAGCACCAAATTATTACTCATATCAGGTAAAAGAAGTTATATATCTTGTTCTAAATGTTAAAGAGAACTTTGGAGAGGAGATGTTTTCAGCATTTGAGACACGTGATACAAATTAGCAGTTGTGGTTGGAGGGAGGATTTTCACGCTCTGTGGTCCAGCTCCAGTCTCTTCTGGATTTGAACAGAATGCAAAAGCGACTGGCTGGTCAGACAAACACATCACTAGGGCTGGGTATCATTAAGAAGTTTCCGATACGATACATACCTTGATACATAGGCCACGATGTGATACATATCTCGATACAGAGCACTTTCAATTAGATACGATATACGATGGTACAGTTCAATAAAAAATAATGTCTAAATCATGGCTGTAATACTAAAAGTCTTTGTTAAACCACTTCTTGTGCAAAGTGAATATGAAACACAAACATTTAAATCATCAAAACAGTGAAAATGTCAAATGTGTCGCATAAACGAGTTTCCTTCCTTTAAACAATCAACTAAACTGGAGTGCTGTAACAAAATCATTTAATAAAATATACCAAAAAATACTCTTGGCATCATATAGATACATCAGCCCATAATATCGATACTGTATCATCACATTACATGATACGATATGTCAATATTTCAATATTTTTGCACAACTCTACACATCACACTAGCAAACTGTGCTTCTTTTTTTTTAAATTTGTAACAAAATGACTAAGCAATACTGCCGAATCCTGCACGTATCACAGAATTTTGTGTACATTCTGATGTTGCGTGTCTCATTTCCTCTCCTGCACCTATCACAGATTCAGAAAATACAAAAAATTAGAGAACAAAGCAATGAGAGAATAAAATCTTGCACTGGTCTGCAATATGACGTCTTGAAAATAAGTGATTAAAGATTACTCAAACATGCACCAGTCACTCCAAATACATCTTGGGTGAGTAAAAGCTCTGAAAAGTGGATTCTGCAGAATAGGTCTGCTTTAAAGTACACGTCATTGTTAATGTGAGACTTTCACTGCTGCAGGGTGGACAGCGGCCAAGCCTGAACCACAATAACACAAAACTGCAGTGCTGCATCAAACCCGGTTAGTAACTGTGAGCTCACTTCTCCGAGCTCTACGTAGGCTGGATTTTCTGCACTGTGGAACTCATCACCAGTTTGTACTCGATCATTTACTGACTCAGAACAAGATTTTTTGGGGTGAAACTGTGGTCGAATTTTGTGTAGATTCTGATGATGCATGGCTCACTTCCTCTCTTCAAAGCTTCTCATTAGCGCAGCGCCGTGCAGTTTCCATGTGTTTGATGTCAGATTGATCGAACAGTTTTTTTTTGTGGGACTTGTGGTCACTAGAGTTAAGTAACTAACCACACGCGCACGCACACACACACACGTACACACATGTACACACACTGACAGTAACAAGTGCAGCAGTTTGTTCTCTAATGACTATTCCACCGTATTAGATCAGGTCAGTGAGTTACCGGATCGGTGAAAGAGGTCAGCGTTTGGTCATTGAAATTTTAATGCTGTGTACGAAACATTTTTTGCCTGTAAAGAGTAAGTCTGTGAAATTAATCAAATTTGAATCTAGACTCTGCAGCTCTTTATTATTAATGATCAGCTCTGGTGGTAATGGTTCTTTTTAATCAGCAACACTACAGCAGTAAAATCATCTGGTTGGAGTTCAGACAAATTTTTAAAAAGTTATAGTAAATGACAGTGGTTTAAAGTCTAAAATGTTATTTACAGTAAGATAAAACTGAACACAAAATTGAGATTGGTCAGTACGAGGGGAACATTTTTTATACTTTTTCATATCGTTCAACCCGATTTTTACATTAGGGTTGGGCAAGTCTGCACTGTTTCATGAACCATTATTAAAGTTCCATTTTACACAAAATTGACTTTAACCCATGTTATAATGTTGCTGCCTCCTCAAAGATATGGAGTTGTGTTTTGTTTCATTCACACATGTTTGAGTGACCCTTTATTATTAGTCTGTCTTCATCTCCAAAGCTCAAAATGCTCTGTTCCACCTTGTGATGTCATGAAGCGGTAGTTTTCAAGTTAACAGCTACATTTTAAGTTCAGTAGAGATAAGCATTTCCAAGGCAGAAATTATCAAAAAATATCCAAGTAAACGTGTATGGTGTTTAAAAACACAGTGGAGCACTTCCTGTATTACCACATGTTGCAAGAGAGTGTTTCCTGTTTTAAAGTAACATTTTTATTTTTTTTATTTTTTTTTGTGGGTTGAAAAAAAATGTTGTTATGTGGACACCACCTAAATGTGCAGGGTTTGTGCGTTAAACATGTGTGAGTGACACAAAACTTCAGGTATCTTTTTGATGAGGAAATAACATTTTAACATAGATCAGAAAATAGTGTAATCAAAATAGTGTTATACCTTTTAACAGTCGCAAGAGGTTATTAGCATGGTCTGTGTGTTTTAAGACAGTTTGAAAGTTGCACATAAAAAGTGTGATGTGCAGAATTTGTCGAAGCCGAATGAGTCAAGTCTGTGGTTAATTTAAATGTGAATAAGAAAACAAAAAGTCTTTCTAACTTCTAAGAAAATAAAACAGATTATTCCTCAAAAGAGCTCCTATTAAATGATTGCGTGAGATTAAAATTATTGTCACTTTCACTTCCCTTTTAAATATATTATATGCAACTCAGGCTTCCACACACGTTCATTCACATTTCTGAACAATTCCACTGTGGGTCAGTCAGTCAGGGTCAGAGGCCACAATCAAAATTCAGCAGCTTCCTGCACGACTCAACATTGATTTAAGTTTATTAATGCAATACTGTGAAACAATCCTGGCAGTAACATCTCCAGGGAAACAGGAAATGTACACAGATCTAAGATAAGAT
The DNA here is from genome assembly GCF_026225935.1 of Boleophthalmus pectinirostris. Taxonomy (NCBI): domain Eukaryota; kingdom Metazoa; phylum Chordata; class Actinopteri; order Gobiiformes; family Gobiidae; genus Boleophthalmus; species Boleophthalmus pectinirostris. Next base: position 7,873,053 of record NW_026571175.1, read on the forward strand.
GAGATAAGAGAACGTTTATTTGTCCAACAATGGGGAAATTCCAGTGTTGCAATGTACAATTTGAAAATATGAGCAAGGACCACACGTTGGGAATACCTATGAAGCATTAGCCTATGAGTTTTTAGGAAATACGTGTAAGACCAAAAAACAGGAAATGTTTTTTATGCTTAGAGCTCTTCAGTTATTTTACTCTCAAAGGGCCCATGTTACAATGTTTTCTGATCCGTGTTATAATGTTTCTTGATTAAAAACATAACCGGAGTTGTGTTTCATTTCATTCACACATATTTAACACACAAATCCTGCATATTTAGAGTTCTTCTCTCAAACAGAAAACACTCTGTTCCACCTTGTGATGTCATGAGATGATTCAGGAAGTGCTCCGATGTGTTTTTAAAGACCATACACCTTCACTAGAATCATTTGGAGGATTTCAGCCTTAGAATTGGTGAATTTCTACTGAATAAATGGTAAAAGGAGCTGTTAACTTGTAAACTACCACTTCATGACATCACAAGTTGGAACAGAGCATTTTGAGCTTTTCAGGATATAGACAGACTAATAATAAAGGATAACTCAAACATGCATGAATTAAACTAAACAAACTAAAGCTCACAAGAATCCATTTTGTGCAGTATATGTCGGTTACATTTTCTTCCTTATAATGCAAACTTTTATGGGAATATTTTGTCTTTTTCTGAAGTTGGCACATTTCAGGATTAGCATATACTGTTGTCTCCTGCCAATTCAATCCTCTATAAATCTAAAAATCTTCAAACACACAGGCTAAATTAACATAAACAACACTCAAATGAGTTAATCATCATACCGAGGAATTCCCCTTCTCCACACCTCACGAGCAGAGAGAGGTGAATACTTTCTTGTGTGAGCGGGAGGAACATTTCTGCGTTTGGAAAATACAGCACAGGCATGTTAAAGGTGTCTGGGTTTAAGGCCAGAATAAACGTGGCGTATTTGAATGCACCGCTGGGGCTGGGGCCTGTGTGTTTACTAACATTTGGGGATCCACGCCGAGCTTTTAAAGGGGCAGTAATCAGGACCACAGAGCTTTAAGAGGGGTCTTTTTCAGCTTTCATTTGGTCTAGGGGGGATTTTTGTCACCACAATCCTTCTCGCACATTTTAAAAGTTTTTATTTTACTACTGAAATTGTTTATTTACCAGTAAGAGGATGCTGTGTATCCAGGAACAGTTTGTGAATTCGCCAAAAAAATTCCCTCTCCCAAGAAACTTCCTCTAACTTCAGATTGAGGGATGCAATAAATGTAACCAAAGCCCAAAGTACAATGGAACAGTTTATGAAAAGTTTTTTTTTAAATTATGATTATTAAAGTTAGACTACTCATTTTGCATCAAACACAATTAAAGGTGCACTATGTAACTTTTAAGGTGAGGGGTCTGTACTTGCTTGTCTTCATGGAGATGTTATTTCTTTGCCTGGAAACAGAAACACATCTAGCTTGCATTTATTCAACTGCAGGTGTTATATAGCACAAAAATACCTTTAAACATATGAATTCTTACTATATGCAGGCTTGCTTCTCCATAGATCTGACCATTAACTTGTGTCCATTGTGATAGCCAAGTGTATTTCCATTCCGTGAAATAATCAAAGCAATCACATCTCCAAGAAGACAAGAAGGTGGCGGATCATTATGTTTACGATTTTTGCAAAAACGCTCACACTCATTTTACTAATTTGGACATTTTTTGTAAGCCAAAGATGTTCATTTTGTCTTCTTATATCCTTTAACTTCTTGGGTTCTTTTTAAAGACAATACAGGAAAGTGTATTTACCTTGTTGACATGTTTCGGCTGCCCGCTGCAAGCCGTCTTCAGAACTGTTCAGACAGGACAGCTAGCAGCCGAAACATGTCAACACTGACTTCAATGCAATACAATTCACTGTTGTGTCTTTAAAAAGAACCCAAAAAGTTAAAGTACATTTCTGAGGTTTAAAACTGTACTTCCTGTTTGGAAATCATGACATCGAATTCCAGAAATGTTACATAGAAAAACTCCTCCAGTGCACATAGAAATTATTATCTGACAAATAAAAATATAAGAAAACACCTTTATGTTGTTGAATTAATGTTTAAAGTATCAGAAAAAATGTGCAGAAATAGTGTGATGTCAACATGTCAATATTTTCAACATTTATTTTTTACTTTTCTTCTCAAATTGCTTCTTGATTGGTGTGAATTTATAATTTATATTTACAATAGTTATAATCTCATCAAATCATGTCAAAATTAGAGAACTATAAAAATCTGTCAGACGCACTTTAAAAGGCAAGTACACAGTATTTTCTATGTATTTCAGCAATACGTTTTTAAATGTGTCTTGCCCCTGAACATTCATTGAACATTATGGATGCAATAAAGGAGATGATACAAAAATGAAATGTACTGAAGAAAATATACATGTTTTTGTAAAGCTGAGTTGACTCATACCACCCCTTGCTTGACTAGTTTTGCTCGTTTGAAATTTTGTACTTCTGGAATGACAAAACTGACGAAATAATGGCATTGTTAGACGAGACAATGGCTAAATGGAAAGAGCGTTCACCCACAAAGCCAAAGGTTACTGCTTCAATCCCAGCTCTGGCAATGTGCATACTGCTGCTGTGTCCTTGGGCAAGATTTAGTTTAGTTACCAGTGGTGTATTTGGGTTGGAGGTGTATAGCAACTTGAAAAGCCTTAGTTTATAGTACCGTATTTTCCACACTATAAGGCGCACTCAAAAGCCTCCAACCCCATCAAAAAATGTCCAGAGTGTCCTATACACGAATCCACTCGGGTGTCCCAGCACGACTTCAGTAAACTACAAAGCCGCACTACCCGCAGAACACGCAAACACACATGGAGCAAACAGCGACCGCGCAGCGAAAAATACCCGGAGCTACACTCATCACTCCACTTGGACGAGGAACGAACCAAAAAAGTGAGTGCCACTTCTAGACACAACTGAACAACTGAGTCACTGTGAACACGCCGACAATCCAGTGGTCCTAGACAGCACCCTCCCTACACACCACAACTGAACAAGGCCGAGAGTCACCGTGAACATGCCAAACAAAGCCCGCTGATCCATCGAACTGTTGTATTTCATTTAAAGTCCGGTGCGGTTTATTTGTGAAAAAAGTTTGAAAATAGATCATTATATGACAGTGCGCCAAATAATCCAGAGCACCTAATAGTGCAGAAAATACTGTAATTTTTTTCACTTCTTTTTTCCATCAAGCTCATACTTTCAAGAGTGTGTTTTTTGGCCAAAGTGATGTTATTTTATAGCCTGATTCATCAGTCGGTTTTACTTCGTTTCACTTCGTACAAATCGTCTGACCTCGCAGCCTTAGATTTCATTCGCTCAACTGTAGGCGGGTACTTTTTTTCATTTAACCAATCGCTGCTATTTGGTCGTGACCTTATGTAATGCACAACGGGGCTAACTGTTATATTAAGCTTTTCCCAAATCCCATAGGAAGAAGGTCAACAAAGTTTTTCCCCTTGATGAAATTCACCAAACATTCTCTTTATTCCGGCTTTAAATCCTCGATCTCTGGAATCATTGACAACACTGAACATATCACTTCGCTGATTGGCTGGTGCCCAAACTCGCACTTCCGGGGTTTTTGCGAACCGTCTATTGTACTCTGATTCCTGACCTAGTTGCTGGAGAAATTAAATTGAGCAAAAACCAGGACTAAACCATTTCTAAACCAGGACTAATGAAGGTCTAAAACCAGGACTAAACAAGGACTAAACCAGTACTAAACCAGGACTAAACCAGGTCTAAACCAGGACTAAACTAGGACTAAACCAGGACTAAACCAGGACTAAACCAGGTCTAAACAATATGACACCTAACAGTAGGTGGACATAATTTAAAGCAGCAGTGATCTCATGTAAAAATCATTTTTCTATCAATAATACTTATAATATGGTTAAGACTGGGATTTTTATTGTCTTTATGCAGACAAAACATCTTATGTTAAGATCCTCATCTTTGCTTCTCTACAGTAAACAAAAGTCTGTCCATGGAGACTTGGGCTCAATAGACAATTTGAAGAGAACAAACATGAATTTTCAGGATTTGGTTACAACATTCATGTAGTTTTAAAAGGCATGACAATATCAAGTAATCCAAAGTATTCAGATTACATTACTCACTTTAAGTAATTTAATGGATTGCGTTACAAACTACATTTTGAGGTATGTAATCTGTAATCTGTAGGGGAATACATTTTAAAAGTAACCTTCCCAACACTGACTATACTATACTAAAACTTGAAACTAGATTCTTATTTGAGCAGGAATTGACAAAATTTGGGCTTTTCTGGAAATGTATGTATCATTTGCGTTTTATCAGATCTAGTATAAAGTCTCATGGCCAAACAGTTTGTTTTATCTTCATTGTAATATTGGTAATATCTGTATTGAGTACTGAGTCATTTCCTTTGGATCAAAATTGAGGTTGAAATTTTCATGACATTTCCATGTTGCATGTTCTGTACTACGTATTTTCACAGACTCATTCCCGTAGATGACATTTTTTTTTATCACTCCCACAGTGAGCAGTGTCCTTTCGGTTGATCAGTGGCATGTTTGGATGTTTCTTGGACAGACTTCAGAGCTCGCCGGGTCTCTGGTCTCTGGTCTGGTCTCTGGTCGGGTCTCTGGTCTCTATAATTGAAGCTCCAGAAGTGTGCTTGTTCTCGCCGCTGTGCTGTCTTTGAGTTTCTGCTCCAGCGCTCCTCTATGGGGATGAGACGACGATTCGAATTCCTGCTTAATGCGGTTTCAAAAAAGTCCTTGGATTCAGCCCGCCTTTTGATGTCTAAAAACGGAACTTCCTGTAACTGCTTACATCATGTTTGCTATAATCTTAGTGTGTGTCTCACTGTTTAAAAAAAAGGTTCAATCTGTCAATCATTTGCATAGTTCTGCCCACTTGTCTTTTTTCACCACATTCCACGCATTCCTCCACTCGGAGAGGTCGCAGAGGGGAGAGGACTAGAAAACGGAGATAAAAGCGTGCATGTATCCGGCGTGGGTGGTTAGGGAAATGATGAAATGATGAAACAATGGGTGGGACGTCGCAAGCGGCTTTGGAGGCCCACAGACCCCCCTAAACTCTGAACCACCCTGCCCCCACATGGAGTTGTCAGGTTTGGACAAAGCCCCGCTGAAGAGTCATGTTCTGGGCCGTTATGACATGCTTCCTCTTTTCAGTCCACAGGAGCTTTAGGGACCAGCAACTGCAGCTTCATACAAGAGGAAGCCATGTCAAAGTGACAAAAGAAAAACAGTCCACAATAATAACAGACTTTATGAATAACAAAAGAATTGAAGAAGCATTTGATACAAGGACTGCTTATGCGTCTGAATGAGAACTGATTTTATAAACCAAATGATTACAGCTATAATGGGCTTGAATATATATTTTCTTTCCATTAAGATTGCTGGTTAAATCACGCATTTACACTGTGTACCTTTAGAGCACTACCAATGTGCCATTGAGCAAGACATCCCCTTTATTATTAGTCTATCTACAGCTCAAAATGTTCCACTTTGTGATGTCATAACGCAGCAGTTTTCACGTTAACAACTCCTTTTATCTTTTGTTTGGCATAGATTCTTAATTCCAAGGCTGAAATTATCCAAATGATAATCTAGTGAAGGTTTATGGAGAATAACTTGTGTATTACCAAATGACATCACAAGAACTCTGCAGGGTTTGTGTGTTAAACATGTGTGAATCAAACAAAAAAAAACTCCAGGTCTGTCTGTGATGAGAAAACAAGATTATGCCACAAATCAGAAAACAGAGTAATATGGGCAGACAACAACTCATCAGCGCGGAAATGAAAGTGTCTGTACAATATGTGTACTATACACAGATTACTCTTGAATATTTCTCATGCCAGTGACGATATTGCCATTGAACGTGTTTTTCAGCAGAAAACGGAAACTCGAGTTCTTGTGAAGAATAACGTTTTTCCTGTGCAGTCAGTGCCCTGATGCCAGCCCCTGTTAAAGCCATCAGTGATGTAATGACCTGAGTCTGCTGACAGCGTCCCCTCACACTGACTCAGGCCTGTTACATCTGAATAAACTAATCAGGCTCCAAACTGCATCCTCTACAAACCTAGAGGTCATGTTTATGGAGTGCATGTGTGTCAGGTCAAAATGAGGGAAAACTAGTCATCAATAAGCTCTACTTAAAACAATACAGGTTAATAAAACATAAAACATGTGACAGTAAAGATAACCACGCATTTAAACACTGCTTCCAGTAAAGATCAAATCTGCTGATCTCTAGTGAGTGAAATGACTGTCTGCAAATTTTAACAGTAGCCAAAAAAGTCCATTTTAGGATTGAATACAAATGGCTATTGGTGCTTTTCAGCTGATGTCATCAACATTCCACGGGGGCGTGACGCAAACTGCAACTTACTCAAATTACATTTAATCTGATCTTTGTTTTAGCACAACCTGACCAGAAAGAGCTGACTTAGTTGGAACTACAAGTGACATGATTTGTGCTGTTCACATAAAATTACTGTTCCAAGCTACCAGTTAGTCATGTTCACCTTTTTGTTGAAAATCAAACTCCTAAACCGGCTCATAAACAATTGTACTGATGACTGAAAATATGTTGTTTGAATAGCTCAGAAATGCCTCCAAAAAACATGAATTCTTGCCACGCGCAGGCTCGCTTCTCCATAGATCAGACCATTAACCTGTGTTCAGTGATTACAAAGTTTATTCCCATACTGTGAAATAATCAGACTATATTGAAACATTTTTGGTAGCTTTTGTTAACGTGTGCATTGTGTCACCACGGTAACTGTTAAACATTCCACCAATAGAGATACACGTAGAACAGCCCCAGCGTGATTGCAAAGTATCAATAGTCAAGTCAATCAAAGCTTATTTATAGAGCACTTTACAGCCACGCAGAGAAGAGAAGTGAAGTTTTATAGGTTGCCTTGCCCCCTGTAGCTGAATTCCATTCTAAATCCACCATTAATTCAAAGAGAGTGACTCAAATCAGTGGAATGCCAAGCAGCCGTTCACCACTGACCTTTAGAGCTGCACCCTCAAACTTCACTATATGTCTGTGCCCACAGCCCGACCAACAACTAACCACAACTGGATTTAGGTAACACATTATAACTACACTTTAATATGTCTTAATGCAGTGTTAAGACTTAATTCATACTGGACAAGTTGTTTATTAAAAGCGCATTGTGTAACTTTTCTAGTGGAGGGTATGTCAAATGTTTTTCTCCATGTTTTTGTCTGGAATGTTTCTAAATCTGGAATGTCACTAAACCTTTCAATCTTCATGGAGACCAAACCGGACCAAGTTACAGGTCAGGTCTGTGGAGAGGCGACCCCATTCACAGTCATAACGCTTGTTTTTCTAGGTATTTTTGAGACATAAAACCACCGGTAACTGAATAAATGTAAGGTAGAGCTGTTTAACCCTCCTACACCCCTAAGTACGTTTTTGTACATCTTAACTTTTCTTTTTTGCATAACTTTGGCTGCACCAAATAGCACGAAAATTGGACAGTTTGGTTATTTTGTGATATATTTTTAATTCCTGTGTTTTATTTCAACAGTCTATAATCAAAATTCTCACACCTGTGGTCCTTTGGTACATTTTTGTCCCATTGACTTCCAAAATAGTTTTGTTTACTGGCATAATTTTGTCAGTATATTTAAACTATTTGATTTTTTTTTTTTTTTTCATTCTTTGGTGTTGAAAACCCTTCAAAATGTTTAGTTTCAGTGTCTTTTTGATTTTTTGGTATTTTTCTTTTAACTGTGTATCTTCCATTGCAAGATTATATCAGTAGAAAGATGTTTGTATTTGGTTTGTATGATTAGGGCAGAAGTAAACGAAGATACTGATATAAAAATGTTGAACACAAATCTGTACTGCATAAACATATTGTGGTTTTGTTTTTCAATTTTTGTCATGAAGGACCACAGGTGTAACTAGAGTTTGAGTTTGTGCAAAAACTAGAAGAATGTAAAAATCTGTGTTAGCACTACTTTATGACATGTTTATTTTATTTATGACAAATGATTTGAAAGATATTGAAATAATCCAGTTCTTTCATTTTTTTTTCATGCACAAATTTGAGACTTTTGCTTTCAAAAATGGCATTTAAAGGGTTAAAATTTCTAAATATGATATAATATTTGGTATGTATGATTAGAGCAAAAGTAAATAAAGACACTGAGGTAAAAAAAAAAAAAAAAAAAGTTGAAATATGTACTGCATAAAAATATTGTGGTCTTATTTTTCAATGTACATTTTTGTCACAAAGGACCACAGACGTAACTATTTTATTTTTCTAAGGGGTGCTCAAGGGTTAATGTCATACTGTGGAACATTCCAAGCAGCACATTGACATCCATAGAAACAAGAAGGTGACAGACCCACAACCGAAAAGTCACACGGTGCATCTTTAAGAATAATTCAGGCTTAGTTTAAACCCTAAGTCCTAAATGAAGTAACAAAGCCTGAAGCATTTAGTTATTATCAATACAATTTTAGTTCATGCTTTATTATTAAGACTTATTAAAGTGTAGTTATTATAATGTGGTACCATATACACTACTGGTCAAAAGGTTTAGAACACTACACTTTTTACAGTTTTTTTTTTTATTGTTTATTGTTTACTGTTTACTGTTACTCTACTTTTGATTCATGAAAGTGTCCACCTTTGGCAGATATAACAGCTGAACACACTCGTGGCTCGTTCTTTTTACAATAGAAATCAAATGTTCTTCAGAAAGTTCTTCCCAAGTCTGTTGCAGAGGTTACATAAATGTGTGGCACTTGTAGGTTTCTTGGGTTTCACTCTTCCATCTAGTTCATCTAAAACCAGCTCGATGGGGTTTAAGTCTGGACACTGTGCTGGACACTCCATGTTTTCAAGCTTTACCATCTTGTTCTTTTGTCATGAGGTAGTTTTGGCAGAGCTTGAACTTGTGTTTTGTATCTTTTATCTTCTTTTTTTTTTTTAAACCTCTGGCTGTCCAGTTCTTGCCTTTGTACCATTTCAAGCTCTTCATTGGACTTGCACAACTTGAATTCCAATAAATAACTGAAAAAAATTAAGGTGTTCTAAAACTTTTGACTGGTATTGTATATATTTTTCTTAAGTTAATTGGAGATTCTGGGGGATATATGTTTTTTTTATTACTATTATTATTATTTTACATGTTCATAACTCAATTTTAATTATCATTTATCGGCTGGTGAATTTAAAGTTTAAGAGCTTTAAGCCATGTTTGAATACTGTTACTTCATCAAAAACAGATCTGGATTTGTGTTTTGTTTCATTCACACATGCTTCAGTAACCCCACATTATTAGACATTCACATCTCCAAAGCTCAGAATGCTCTGTTGCACCTTGTGAAGTCATGAAGTGCTAGTTTTCAAGTTAACCACTACTTTTCATCTTTTGTTCAGCAGAGATTGTAAATTCCAGGGCTGAAATCATCCAAACTATTCTACTGATGGTGTATGAAGTTTAAAAACACAGTGGAGCACTTCCTGTCTTACCACATGACATCACAAGGTGGAACAGAACGCCGAAACATGCAGGGTTTGTGTGTTAAACATCTGAATGAAACAAAACACAACTCCATGTCTGTTAACATTAGAACATAAATCAGAAAATAGTGTAATATTCCGTACCACATGCAGTTCTGATGATGGGAAACGGCTGGGAGGACACGCAGAAATCAGATATTCGGTTTGTCCCATGAGTAAATTCACAAGTAAGACGTAAACGGAGATGTAAAAATGATTTCCACTGTCATTATTAAACCATTTTATTTAGATTGATGATTGGAGACAGTCTACACATTCCAGTCATTACTCACAGCTTCCACTTTGAGTCGGATTCAGACGAGACGGTGACTGTGCTGTGCTGTGGCAGAGATGTCAAAAGCACATTATTTACTTCCTGGGGTGAGAGGTCACGCTGCCTGTCTGAAAGCGAGAGGAATGTGACACGGCCTCCCGGAAAGACAAACTCCAGGTATTCAAAAACAGATGGCCTATGCAGATGAAAGTGCAACAATTTTCCAATGTTGGTTTAATATTAATTATTAAATATATTCGAGGAAAACAGAACTTTCTAAGAAATCTTGGACATTCTAGTTGTTCTGAAAGTGCTGGCATTTCAGGATTAACTTGTCTTCAACTTTTGCAACAATTTGTTTTTTCAAAGTAAAATGACCAATGTGGCTTTGAGGCAAGAGAAAAGGCAATCAAATTAAATACTAAATTAAAAAATAATTGGAATTAAAAAGTTACAGAGGTGAAATTTCCTGATCTTAAGTGGGCTCGCCTCTGCACAGTTCTGACTTGTAACTTGGCCTAGTGGCGTTACCTGGCCAGTTTAAAGGTCCTGTATTACACAAAAGTGAGTCTTGTGAGCTTTAAACCATGTTAGAATATTGTAATCTTCTCAAAAACATACCTGGAGTTGTGTTTTGTTTCATTCACGTGTTTGTTGCTGCATCTCCAAAGCTCAAAATGCTCTGGTCCACCTTGTGATGTCATGAAGCAGTAGTTTTCAAGTTAACAGCTACATTTTACCCTTTAGTTTAACAGAGATTGACAAGTACTGGGGTTGAAATCATCCAAATGATTCTAGTGAAGGTGTATGAAAATTAAAAACACAGTGACATCACAAAATGGGAGTATTTTCTGTTTGAGAAAAGAACTCAGCCTAAATATGCAATGTTTGTGTTTTAAACATGGGCGAATGACACAAAACACAACTCCAGGTATGTCTGATGAAGAAACATTATTACATACAGTAGGTCAAAAAATAACGTAATCTGGTCCCTCTAATGCACGGGTCTCCAGTGAGCTACATTTACAAAACGAAAATGCCAGAGATCTACTAATTTTAGCAGTCACAAGAAATTGCAATGGTAATGCCACACTTTATTTATTGCATAACAAGTTGGTCACAGGCTTGTAAATCAGCTCTGAGGCCTCTACAATCGTTATATATAAAAGTGCTCTCAAGACCCATGACAAGAAAAGTCATCTCTTCCATCATTGTCATATTCTTGTGAAACATAGTATTTTAAGTTTTGAAAATGTGATAATGTAAGCAAATGTTTGTCTGCTGTTTAAGATCATTCGTGGTACTGCTGTTCCTCCTCTAAAACGGTTTGTTTCTCTGAGCTCTGAAACCACATCAATCCACTGTGCGCAGCGAGTGTAGGATCCCCAAACGCAGGACAGCATTTGGAGACTCAGCCTTTTCATGTGTGTTACCAACAGAGCTGATCACATGTACAAACTATGGCACATTTTCATGCCTGGAGAAACAGTGGCTCCTCTCAAACCAAACCTGCGCCCATAGTGTGGACTGATGAGTGAAGAGAGAGTGATGCTCTGGAGTGAATGAACTGAATGTTGCTTTTGATAAGGATGATGTTTTTAAGATCCTGAGAGAACTGGGAGTGATTGATGATGACTGATGATCACATTATAAAGACATTCTCTTTGTATGTTTGATTTTGTGAACTAGAATATGGAAGATAAATTGTTCCATCCGATTTTGAATTTTAAATACGACTGAATTTCTCACTTCGAATTTTTTTACTCTGATGTTTGAATTATTTTTATTCTGAATTTTAGTGGCTGAAATTTGAAGTTTACTTTCAATTCAAAATAAACAAAAAAATCACCACAGATATTTTCAAGCCCTCAAATTCACCAGTCGAAATTCAGAATGTAAAATTCGCAGTGAAAATTTTCACAGCAAAAATCCAAGATGCCAAGGCAGAAGCAATCGATCATGTGAGCGAGGAGGACAGAGGCTGTTTCCTATTGGCTGTTCTCATCTGTGGGCGGGGTTTACACTTAAGAAATCAAAGAGATGAGGTTTCAATGAGGCTAATTTTGACTGATCAGATCGCGTCACTGCAACATCTCCTCTTTCTTACTAAGTTAGATCGGATCACTTTGGATCGATTGCTTCTGCCTTGGCATCTCGGATCTTTACTGTGAATTTTCTTCACTGCGAAATTTTACACTCTGAATTTTGACTGTTGAATTTGAAAGCTTGGAAATATTTGCACTGAATATTTAAAAGGTGATTTTTTTATATTCAATTTCATACACTGAAAATATACACTTAAAATTTCAGCAAACAAAAAATCATAATAAACATAATTCAAACATATTTTTTCAGAGTAAAAAATTTCAAAGTGAGAAATTCAACAGTATTTAAAATTTAAAATTTGATGAAACAAATTATCTTCCATACTAGAACATCAACCTGCCCAGGGACGACAGGTGGAAATGAGCACTGGCGCAATAACCTGGTACAACACATCTCTCCTGTTAAGGTTAATGTAGATTGTGTACTGTCCCTGTCTCATTAAATAAATAAACTAAACTAAACTAAACTATATTTAAGAGCCACAGCGAGCCTTAAATGAATTGCTCTTACATACATATAAAACGACATGTACAAAGTTAGGCATCAAAATGATACATATACTAATGGTATTAGGCATTTAATTAATCAAATTTGACTTATTCAGGACAATACATGAATCAGAAATTTATTGGTGAGCTACTAGGAAGGGAGTGGAGAGCTACCTCTGCTCTGATGCCATACCGTGGAACATTCTAGGCAAAGCAATCACATCTCAAAAACAAGAAGGTGGAAGAACCCCTATGAGAAAAGTGATATACATCATAAAACAAGAAAACATGACATAGTAATGTAAAAAAAAAAAGCTGTTAAAGGCCCCATAATGTGCTAATTTCTGATCTTGTTTTAATTCTGTTTCCTCATCACAAACATACATGTATTGACATAGCCACGGTCATCATCTTATTCTTATCTGAAAATGTTCACTCTCATATAAAACTTTTAAAGGTCCTATATTACGCAAGATTCACTCTCATGAGCTTTACACCGTGTTACAATATTGTTACCTCATCAAAAACAGACCTGGAGTTGTGATTTGATTCACTCACACAAGTTTAACACGCAAATCCTGCATATTCAGACTGCGTTCTTCTCTCAAACTAAACACACTGTGCGCACTCCACTGTGTTTTTAAACTCCATACGCTTTCATTAGAATCATGTGGATAATTTCAGCCCTGGAATTGCCGATCTCTACTGAACTAAAAGTAAAATGTAGCTGTTAACTGTAGCTTCATGACATCACAAGGTGGAACAGGGGATTTTGAGCTTTGGTGATGTAGACTGACTAATAATAAGGGATTACTTAAACATGTGTGAATGAAACAAACTCCAAACACAACTCCAGGTCTGTTTTTGATGAGAGAACAATGTTATAACACGGCTTAAATCTCATGAGGGTGAATTTTGCGTACTAAGTTTGATATGAGATAGGACATTTTCAGATAAGAATAAGTTGCTGACTGTGGCTATATCAATACAAATGTGTAATGTTTTATTAATGATATTTAGTCTGAGAGAAAAGCCTGAGTCAGCAGCAGGTGAATCACTGTTGTTAGAGAGTGATTTCTGTGTCATCCATAGAGGTCTGAAAAGTGCCACTTATTTCTACGGCCCGCAGTAAAACTAAGTGTTCTGTCATTGTGCTGAGTTATGCCTGTGTAAGTAATGACTTCCCTCTGTACAAGTCAGGACAAGTTCAGACCTGCTCCAAAAAATCCCCCAAAGTGCAGGTGTAAAGCTCGCCCTCTACTGTCGCAAAAGTGGAACTGCACAGACGCAAACAGGCAAGTCATTTTCAGTTCTTTTTTTTTTTTTTTTTTTTTTTTTTGCATTTAACATTTTGTGAGTGTAAGTGTATCAGATCTAAAGTTAAAAAAATACTTCTGAGAGCCCGTATTACGCTTTTATCTGATCTATGTTACAATCTTGTTTCCTCATCACAGACAGACTTGGAGTTTTGTTTTCTTTCATTCACACATGTTTAACACACAAACCCTGCGTATTCAGGGTGAGTTCTTCTCTCAAAAAGGAAACACTCTGTTCCACCTTGTGATGTCATGTGGAAATACGGGAAGTGCTCCACTGTGTTTTTAAACTCCATACACCTTCGCTAGAATCTTTTGCATGATTTCAGACCCGGAACTGCCAATCTCTGCTGAAGTAAAGGTAAAAGGAGCTGTTAACTTGAAAACTACCTCTTCATGACATCAAAAGGTGCACCAGAGTATTTTGAGGTTTAGAGATGTAGACAGACTAATAATAGGAGGAAAAAAAGGTATGATTATGAGGAGGTAACAACTTTATAACATGGCTAAAAGTTCACAAGAGTCCATTTTGTGTAGTACAGGATCTTTAAGGAATAATACATTTGTCACATCACAGGTGACAGGTTAGACTAGCCATTTCACTACAACTAAACACAATTATATTTAAGATTTTACTTATAAAATTGCCAAATCTTTGCTATTTATTTTTTGGTTATAGGGTTATCATGTTACTTCCTGGTTGGACCAGGTAACCATTCTGTAAACAAGGGCCAACGCTTGTCTAATTTACACATTAGTTATTATAGTTAAATATAAATAATATGTATTTATGACAACACCTTTACATTCTTGAATTAATCTTTACACTCACTGAAAAAATGTGCATAAATCCGTCTCTTCATTTTGAATGGAATTTTGATGGAATTCCCCAACTTCTCATCACAAACTGCCAAACTTCCACTATTACAATACAAAGTAAGAGACTAAACACAGAGCAGATAGACAATACTCATTGAGATCTCAGGGCTTTCTGTACATGTGTTCATACAGACACTGGTGTTTGCTTTTCAGTATTCTGCACTGGCATTCAGGAATCATTTACAAAAGGATTGGAAACTAAAAGAACTGGTTTCCAAAGACCAGTTTAAATGAATGCTGAAAGGTTTGAAAATGAGATCTATGGTTTGGAATAAATTAATAATTGTGATTGCTGTCATGGATAAGACTCCTTAAATAAATAAAAACTTAAATAAAAATAAAAACAATCTGAGATAAACACTTAAATTTCCTTTTTAATTGGCAAATTCCAAATAAAGACCAACACTATGTATCTGTATGTCTTTTCCGTTTCTTATAAGAAAACCTCACTGTGCTGATATGAGCCCTAAAGATAAAGTGTGAACGTTCACGTCCTGTGTTAGAACACTGATGCATCACAGAGGAGCACACACTGAAACCCATTTTTATGGAAACTCCATATCACAGAAACAGGTAGGAAGTGCTGCTCCATGTACATGCTTTATTTTGTATTAAATGTATGGACACAGTAAATACAATATGCTTTATTCATACTTCAGGCCTGTTTTTTATATATATATTTATGTATTTTTATCCTTACAATTTATGGATCCCTATAATTTGATTTTAATCATTTCTTTTAAGGTGCACTCTGTAACTTTTTTGGTGAGGGTCTGTTTCTGATGTTATTGCCTAAGACACTGTGCTTATGTCTGTTATATATTGTAATTATACTCTATGACACTTGTGAATCATTATGTGATAATTTGCACATTTTAAACATCAACATTTATTCTTAAAAAGACTTAATAAAAGAAACAAATCCACTGACTTCTGCATTAGAAAACTGCAATGCCCAACTAGAGCTAACATCACTGTAAACATCATCAATGTCAAATGATTAATGATTATAAAATATGTGATTAAAGATTGCTCACATGCACAAATCACTCCAAATAGCTAAATAATAGTAAATGATATCGAAGGGAAACAACTATAAGGGGACTCGTCTCTTCACAGATGTGGTGGCAAGATAGATAAGTACAATGAGCATTTCAGACAAAACAATGACATCAGACCAACAGAAAAGTAACTTAGTGCACCTTAATATGGTGGCATGTGAAGAGTAACCTTTCCATATAGAAAAACATTATAGAAGAAGTATGTATTCTAATAATCTGCCCTTGTCTTTCTCTGTAGCCATGTTTGCTAACTCCTTTGTAGCAGCCAGCCGGCCCGTGGACATAAATGTGGTCTCCGTCTGGGTGAGTGTGGCCCTCGAGGTTGTCACTGTGGTCTTGGGCATTTGCGGAAACTCAGCAGTGATCTACGTTGCTGCACTCCAAATCAAGGTGTGTAAACCAGCTGTGCAGTGTAGGGCATCTGGG
This sequence comes from Boleophthalmus pectinirostris, assembly GCF_026225935.1. NCBI lineage: Eukaryota > Metazoa > Chordata > Actinopteri > Gobiiformes > Gobiidae > Boleophthalmus > Boleophthalmus pectinirostris. The sequence goes on from NW_026571175.1 coordinate 7,889,246, forward strand.
TTATAGACAGGAACACAGCAGACTGTGTTAAAGGTGAACTATGTCACTTTTGCCATGGAGGGTCAGCCAATTGTTTCTATGGAGACGCTTTTGCTTTGCCTGAAATGTCCCAGTTTCAGTATGGCATCTGTCTATATCTGTGATTTGGCAGGTGACGCTACCCTGCCAAAAAAGGTAGGATCTGTGGAGAGGTGTCCGGATAGAAACACTGTATTTTAGAACTGAAAAAAAAAAAAAACAAAAAAAAACTGCAGACTCACCAATAACATGTCCATGGATACCAGCAGGTGCACCTGTAACACAGTTTAGAATAGTTTGAGAAAGCTTCAGACAGAACAGTGCCTCCAGTTATCTAAGGTTATGGTACAATTTAATATTTTTGTCGCTGAAATGTTTTTATTTGCTTTATTAGCTTATTTGCCAAATGCATTTCCATGAAAAAAAATCTTATGTTACTTGACTGTGAAGCTCAGTCAATAGTGTAATATGTTTTGTGCAATAACATGATTTGATGTGTTATGATGGACCTTTCTCTCTTCCAGACCAAAGTCACAAATGTGTGGCTGGTGAACCTGGCCATAGCAGACCTGATCTTCTGCTTCACCAGGATCTTTGGCATCTCCTACAAACTCCTCTCCGACCATTGGCCTTTTGGAGTCTTCATCTGCAAATTCACCGGCTTCTTTAAATACACCAACATGTTCTGCTCGGTGTTCCTTCTGGCTGTGATCAGTCTGGACAGAGCTCTCTGTGTTCAGAGACCATTTTTCATCAAAACAGAGCGCACTCTTTTTGTGGCTCGATTGGTCGCTGTGTGTGTGTGGGCTCTCGCTATCGTTCTCAGTATCCCTTATTTTATGCATCGCCAAATCTACCTGGGCACTAACAACAAAACTAAGTGCTCTATAGAAAAAGACCAGAACGCCAAATTCTACCTGTTCTGGCTTCGTTTTGTGTGTGGCTTCCTGTTGCCTTTTGTGGTCATTCTTGTGTGTTATATTCTGACCGGTTTAGGAATCAAACGTACAAATACTAATAGGTCCAGGAAATTGCGCTCCCTGAAGATCTTGGTGATTCTGGTCATCGCTTTCTTCCTGTGCTGGGCTCCGTACCACTGTCTCCAGCTTTTCAGAATGGCCGACAGATATACAGAGGTTTTGAAGCCTTGGCAACGCATCACCAGTGCCATAGGGTACTTCAACAGCTGTGTGAACCCAATACTGTATTACTGTTTGGGGGCGGGGCTAGGGGGATGCTTCAGGCACCGTTTACACAGAGTGTACAGCAGAGCAATGGCCGACGTCACAGAAGAAGAAGCCTGTCAAGGGAAATGATTCTTTTTTCAGTGAGGACAAAAACGATCACTGCTCCATGAATATGATATGATCTATCTTCATCAAATTAAAAGTGTATTTGTTTATATGGAGCCCCATTATTTGCCTGGGAGCCTGGGGTCCACTATCAAAACATCTTGGTCCAGCCTTACGTGTGTTGACTTTTCTGGTAAAAAAGACTTAACTGTCACTAATACCATGATCATAATACCAATAGAGAATGTTGAGGTGTCACTGCAGCGATCATCAACATTGGTGTATATATCATTGGTGTATATATGATCTATGCATGACCTTAACTTTTGACCTGATATGTTACAATAACTCTAGTGGGTACATTCATAATCTGGGATAAATTATGAAGATTTGAAGTAGTGACCAGTAGGCAGGTAGGCTTAATGGCATTTTTGCATGACATTCTAGCCAGTAAAGGAAGTAAGTAAACAACCGCTATCAGCCTTTAGCGGTAAATGCGTGTTTGTATATTATATTATATGTGTAAATACAATAATATATTATATAATAATTTTTATAATAATATAAAAATCACAAGTCTTCACAAATAAATGTCCTTTCAATCCTGACTCAAAACAATTGTCCGTAAATAATATAATATTATAATCAAGTATGTTGACAGAAGCTGCGTGTGTAAACAAGCGTAAACATGAGTTGGGGGTGCGTTCAGGGGCAGTACGGTGTCACATACACAGACCAGTTACTCTGCAGATAAGTATTTATGCAGCACCACATATTAGGACATTTATCTGTCTGTAAATTGGATTAAATGGACATAATATAGAGAGTGTAAACTTTATAATGAGGTGTAACATGCCCACGTGGACTATCGGCCAATATCGGCAAGATTTAAGTCGATAGCCGATATGTCTCTAAGTGCCCATATCGGCCGATAATATCTGCCAACTGACATATCGGTCGGGCCCTAATCTGTATATTGTACAGTGGAGCCAAGAGGCTGATAGCAACATCCAACAATCATTCATTTCAATAGATGAAACCATTATGTCATGTCTGTTATTTTGCACATATATGGTCACCCCCAGTAACGTAGCATAGTCGCTCAAGGCCCCGGTGCAAGTCTGATAGAGCTTTAATGTGGAAATGATATCTATTATTTAAATTGGATTGATCTAAAACTGTGGGAGGCAAACTGTAAATGTTTAAATGAACAATGTGCAAAGCATTTTTGGCATAATTTTACCATTTACTGGTTTAGTGTCACCATGACTGTAAATATAAATGGACAGAGCTAATGTGCTAGCTGCCGCGTTCTCTTTGAGGGAGATCACATGCGGGATGAAGTTATTAAGTTTGAGCAGATAAATGCAGTGGTTAAATCCAGTTTTTATCACTTGCAGCTTTTATCTAGACTCAAACTGGTTTTATCTTTTAGTGATTTAGAGCAGGTGATCCAGGCTTTTACCTTTACACATCTTGACTACTGTAATGCTCTGTACACTGAGATGAGCCAAACTAATCTGTCACTCTTACAGTTAGTTAAAAATTCTGCAGCACGTCTTTTAACCGGCACACGTCATAAAGATCACATTACACCTATTTTATCCTCATTGCACTGGCTCTCCATTTTAGAGTTCATTTGAAAATGTTATTGTTTTTAAAGCACTTCATAGACTGGCCCCAACGTACATCTCAGACGTCACTGGCCCCTACACTCCTTCATGTGCTCTTGATGTCCGAGGGCTAGCTCCAACTGACAGCTCTGTGTCAACAGGATTTAGAGGCATGATGAAAACAGCACTGACCACAGCACACTGGAGATGTTTCACCGAAGCCATTAAAAAATAATAATAATGCCTGTGTGTTGAAATGGAAATGCAATACTTATGTTTTAAAAAAAAAGGGCTTAAATAGCTTCCTACTTGCTTGATTTTGGATGGGACAGTCTTTGAGATCCCAGGACTTTATGTACAAGTGTTCACGCACAAACCAGTGTTGCCAGATTGGGCAGGTGCCCACCCATTTGGGCTTCTTTTGACTACGTCGGATGGGGATGGGAAGCCTTAGGTGGGCAATATTTGGGCCACTTTCAACAAGTTTAGGCGTTATTTTGTTATCACACCAATCAACAAGATAGGCAATAACGCAATAACATGAGGAACCATATGGGACTTTCACTCCTGTCCAGTCTTATGGAAAAATGCTCCGGCCTGTGCACAAATGAATGGACTTCCGCTACGTTCAGCTGTTGTAGAGATTCAGTTCTTCGATATATGAGTATTCAGGTTCTGTGTTTGCAGCTGTTCTTGCAGTAGCCTATGGCTATAGCTGACCATTGAAGATACTTATTTTTATGTGAGATGAAAATACTGTTCTACATTTTACCAAAGGTTTTACATAACTGGCAATGTTTTTAAAAAGCATGCAACGTGTTTATACATCTATTAGGCTAAATGACAATTTTTCTGTGACAAATGAAAATACTGTTTTACATTTAACATGTTTTCTTAATACTGGTAATGTTTTTTTTAAAAAGCCTACAGATTAAGTAGCCTTTTATTTAAATATTAAATGTCCTTTTTGCTATGATAAATGAAAATGCTGTTCTACATTTAATATGTTTTCTCACTATTGCCAATGTTTTCAAACAGCCAAACAATGAATTGCATACGTTTATTCAAAGATTAACTGTTTTCCAGTGTTGTTGGGTGGGTTTTTGAAGGAGAATGGGCAGAAAACTCTAAACCTATCTGACAACACTGTCAGAAACTGGTGTGTGCGTTTCAGTACTCTGCACCAACGTCCAGGAATAATTTACAAAAGGACTGGAAACTAAAAGAACTGGTTTCCATAGGACAGTTTAAATGAATGCTGAAACATTTGAAAAGGAGATGTATGGTTTGCAACAAATTCTTGTGATTGTTTAAATGGTGATGTAATGCTGTCATTGACAAGACTCCCTTGACTTTTCTGGTTAAATAAATAAAATAAAAATAAAAACAACCTGCCATAAGCACTTAAATTTCCTTTTTTTATTGACAAATTTCAAATAAAGACCAACACTATATAGCTGTATGCCTTTTCCGTTTGATATAAGAAAACCTCACTGTGCTGATATGAGCCCTAAAGATAGTGTGAATGATCACATCAGGCTGAGAGGCTCAGAACACTGGTGCAACACAGAGGAGCACACACTGAAACCCATTTTTATGGAAACTCCATATCACAGAAACAGGTAGGATGTGCTGCTCCATGTACATGCTTTATTTTGTATTAAATGTATGGACACAGTAAATACAATATGCTTTAGTCCTTCTTATATATTTTATCTACTTGTATCCATACAGTTTAGTGATGTCTATATTTAGATTTTAGATATTTCTATAAAAGTGCACTATGTAACATATTTTGTGGTAGTGGGCTTCTTGATGGTCTCCATGGTGATCTTATTGCCTAGGATGTTCAGCAGTATGGCACTAAAGAAGACATACTGTGCTTGTGTCTGTTAAATAGTTATAATCTAACACCCTTGGATGATCATGTTATAATTTAGACATTTGAAATTACAATATTGACCTAAAACAGTTTAATAAAAGAAACAAGCTCACTGACTTATGAGTCAGAAAACCACCTTGCCCATTGGGAGCTGACTTCACCGTAAAAGTCATGACAACAAAGAGTTGACAACTCCAGTAAAGATGAATAGCTCCACATCACACTAGCAAGCAGCAGATTTAAAAAATTATATTTATGTATTTGTACCAAAATGACTGAGATGATAAAATGCTGTTGAATTGATTGGCAACATGGCATTTTGAAACTTATTAAAGTGATTAAAGATTGTCCAAACATGCAGACTTTTTTCTAAATACAACTTTGAGAGTGTAAATGGAGACGGAGAACAACTCTTACATGTTTAAACTGATCTATTGTGTACTTATTGGATTATAGGAGTTCTTACTGATAAAGAACACCCTAAAAAATATGCATTAATACTTTGAACAGGCACACCTCTCTATAGATGTGACATGTAACTTGCTCTGGTGTCACCTGCTTCTTTTCCTGGAGATCATCAGAAAAGTAACTTAGTGCACCTTTAATATGGTGGTATGTTAAGAGTAACCTTGGATTGGAGTACAGTCTGTAGAGAAACAGATGTGGACCAAGCGTATAATAATAACTTTTTACATATATTCCTGTCTTTATATAATAAACATTGCCCAGTCATAGAACTCAGTGTAAACAGCAAATGTACAAACAGCTCTTGACTAACTAAAGGAATAATTAATGCTGGTAAAAAGAAAAATAATCTGTATAAAAATAATTAAGTTAAAAACTAAATAAGCAGAACAAAGATATAAGAAGTACAAAAATATATTAACAGACATAATTAGAGCAAGCAAGCAATTATATTATAAGAAAATATTATATGAACATAGAAACAATATAAAAGGAACTCGGGGAACACTGAACAGACGAATTAAACAAGGACCTATGAAGGTAACATATCCTGACTATTGCATTGACATAAATGATGAAATTGAAAACACAAATGATGTTGTAAATCGTTTCAGTATTTTATTTATTTTTTTTTTATTTTTTTTTTTTGTAATTGTTGGCCCAGTGTTGGCAGGAAAAAATTCCAGATCAGGCAACTTTACAGTGTCACCAAAATGTTGAAAGAAATCCACACTCCTTTATAGGCCAGTTTTTTTGTTTTTTTTTTGTTTTGTTTTTTAAATTTTTTGTTGTTATTTCTGCTATGATTTCATTAGTGTTATATGTTCCACTGGAAAAGAATGTACATTTCTTACTTGCCCAAAATAAATACATAAATCTAATCTAATCTAACCTTTCGATATAGAAACACATAATGGAATAAATATGTATTCTAATAATCTGCCCTTGTCTTTCTCTGTAGCCATGTTTGCTAACTCGTCTGTGGTAGGCAGTCGGCCCATGGACATGAATGCTGTCTCAGTGTGGGTGAGTGTGACCCTCCAGGTTGTCACTGTGGTCCTGGGGATCGGTGGAAACTCAGCAGTGATCTACGTTGCTGCACTCCAAATCAAGGTGTGTAAACCAGCTGTGCAGTGTAGGGCATCTGGGTTATAGACAGGAACACAGCAGACTGTGTTAAAGGTGAACTATGTCACTTTTACCATGAAGGGTCTGCCACCTGTTTCTATGGAGATGCTTTTGCTTTGCCTGAAGTGTCCCACAATATGACATCTGTCTTTATTGATGAAGGCAGGTGACACTGCTTTGCCAAATCACAGTTAGGATCTGCGGAGAGGTGTCCTTGCTCATAGTAACACTGTATTTTAGCACTGAAAAAAGAAAACACTGAATAAATGTACAATAGGTACTGTAAGTTTAATGCCATATTGTGGAGAACTCCAGACCAAACAATAATATTTCTATAGATACCAGCAGGTGTAAATGTAACACAGCTTAGAATAGTTTCACAGAATTTCAAACAGAACAGTGCCTCCATTTACCTTGACCTATCTAAAGTAAAGGTACAATTTAATGGCTACGTAGTTGAAATGTTTTTTGTTTTTGTTTTTTTAGCTTTATCAGTGTGTTTGCTGGGTTACATTTTCATCGACCTTTCTCTCTTCCAGACCAAAGTCACAAACGTGTGGCTGGTGAACCTGGCCATAGCAGACCTGATCTTCTGCTTCACCAGGATCTTTGGCATCTCCTACAAACTCCTCTCCGACCATTGGCCTTTTGGCAACTTCCTCTGCAAATTCACCGGCTTCTTCAAATACACCAACATGTTCTCTTCAGTGTTCCTTCTGGCTGTGATCAGTCTGGACAGAGCTCTCTGTGTTCAGAGACCATTTTTCATCAAAACAAAACGCACTCTTTTTGTGGCTCGATTGGTCGCTGTGTGTGTGTGGGCTCTTGCTATCATTCTCAGTATCCCTTATTTTATACATCGCCAAATGTACATAGACAAGAAGAACAAAACTAAGTGCTCCCTTAACGACGGGAAGGGGGCGAGTGCCAGATTCTACCTGTACTGGCTTCGGTTTATGTGTGGCTTCCTTTTGCCTTTTGTGGTCATTCTTGTGTGTTATATTCTGACCGGTTTAGGAATCAAACGTACACATATCCCCCAGGAAATTGCGCTCCTTGAAGATCTTGGTGATTCTGGTCATCGCTTTCTTCCTGTGCTGGGCTCCGTATCACTGTCTCCAGCTTTTCAAAATGACTGACAGATATACGCAGGTCTTGAAGCCTTGGCAGCGCATCACCAGTGCCATAGGGTACTTCAACAGCTGTGTGAACCCAATACTGTATTACTGTTTCGGGGCGGAGCTGGGGGGATGCTTCAGGCACCGCATGAACAACAATGGCCTGCATCATAGAGGAAGAAACCAGGCAAGGGAAATGAGTCTTTTTTCAATAAAGACAAAAACTATCACTGACCCACATATATGAGGTCTTATGAAGTTTATGAGCAGCAATCGATGGACTTCAAAACACCACAAAGGACTAAGATCTTTATGTTTTGAGTTTTCTTGGTTTGAGGGTCTTTAAGCAGCAGCAGCTTATGCAGAAGCAGCACTTACAATCAAAACCTTTATTGTTGTTACCAGAAATTCAGTGTGCAGTGACAATACAGACAACAGACTATTTGAACATAACATTAAGGCACAGAGGACACTGCTGATTTAAGAAATCAACAAACAGCAACCAGATAGACAATATTCTTTGAGATCTCAGGGCTTTCTGTACAAGTGTTCACAGAAACTGATGTGTGCTTTTCAGTATTCTGCATCGACATCCAGGAATCATTTACAAAAGGACTGGAAACTAAAAGAACTGGTTTCCATAGGCCAGTTTAAATGAGTGCTGAAACATTTGAAAATGAAATCTATGGTTTGTAACAAATTCTTGTGATTGTTTAAATGTATGATGATGTACAGCTTGATCTGTCGTGGCCAAGACTCCCTTAAATAAAGGACAAATAAAAAATAATTAAATTAATAAAAACAACACCTGCCATATGCACTTAAATTTCCTGGATGCCTTTTCCGTTTCATGTAAGAAAACCTCACTGTGCTGATATGAGCCCTAAAGATAAAGTGTGAATGTTCACATCCTGTGTCAGAACACTGATGCATCACAGAGGAGCACACACTGAAACACATTTTTATGGAAATTTCATATCACAGAAACAGGTAAGAAGTGCTGCTCCATGTACATGCTTTATTTTGTATTAAATGTACGGACACAGTAAATACAATATGTTTTAGTCCTTCTTATATATTTTATCTACTTGTATCCATACAGTTTAGTGATGTCTATATTTAGATTTTAGTTATTTCTATAAAAGTGCACTATGTAACATATTTTGTGGTAGTGGGCTTCTTGATGGTCTCCATGGTGATCTTATTGCCGAGGATGTTCAGCAGTATGGCACTAAAGAAGACATATTTGTGCTTGTGTCTGTTAAATAGTTATAATCTAACACCCTTGGATGATCATGTTATAATTTAGACATTTGAAATTACAATATTGACCTAAAACAGTTTAATAAAAGAAACAAGCTCACTGACTTATGAGTCAGAAAACCACCTTCCCCAGTGGGAGCTGACTTCACCGTAAAAGTCATGACAACAAAGAGTTGACATCTCCAGTAAAGATGAATAGCTCCACATCACACTAGCAAGCAGCAGATTTAAAAAATTATATTTATGTATTTGTACCAAAATGACTGAGATGATAAAATGCTGTTGAATTGATTGGCAACATGGCATTTTGAAACTTATTAAAGTGATTAAAGATTGTCCAAACATGCAGACTTTTTTCTAAATACAACTTTGAGAGTGTAAATGGAGACGGAGAACAACTCTTACATGTTTAAACTGATCTATTGTGTACTTATTGGATTATAGGAGTTCTTACTGATAAAGAACACCCTAAAAAATATGCATTCTTACTTTGAACAGGCACACCTCTCTATAGATGTGACATGTAACTTGCTCTGGTGTCACCTGCTTCTTTTCCTGGAGATCATCAGAAAAGTAACTTAGTGCACCTTTAATATGGTGGTATGTTAAGAGTAACCTTGGATTGGAGTACAGTCTGTAGAGAAACAGATGTGGACCAAGCGTATAATATCTTTTTACACAAATTCCTGTCTTTGTCTAATAAACATTGCCCAGTCATAGAACTCAGTGTAAACAACAAATGTACAAACAGCTCTTGACTAACTAAAGGAATAATTAATGCTGGTAAAAAGAAAAATAATCTGTATAAAAAAATAATAATTTAAAAACAAAATAAGCAGAACAAAGATATATGCAGTACAAAAATATATTGTAGGAAAAGTACAAAATAATTAAAAGCCTTTAATACCACATGGCAGATAAAGTTAAATACACCAACGTGTTTCGGCCCTTTGGCCTTCATCAGGGCAAACTGCAGTTTGCAATTATTTTGTACTTTTTGAGTGCCTCAGTTTTTTCCTACTTTGTATTTGAGACTGGTCCCTACACTGAAGAGCACCAAAAGAACAATTCTGCAAATTTTTTGCATATCCAAGTAGCACTCCTGTCCCCAGAGCTTTACAAAAATATATTAACAGACATAATTAGAGCAAGCAAGCAGTTATTTTATAAGAAAATATTATATGAACATAGAAACAATATAAAAGGAACTTGGGGAACACTGAATAGACTAAGGACCTGTTACAACCCAGTGCTAGGGACAAAGGAAAGTAACACAAACCAGATATGATGTAAAGTAAACGGCTTTTATAAAGTGAATGTAAGTAAGTACAATAACAAAAAAACTAAAAAAAAAAGTGTTTTACATTTGATAAATCAGATGTTTCCAAAGTTAACTAAACAACTCCTAAACTAAGGTAGCTAACATTAACCAAAAAAAAACAAAAACAACTGCCCAAGGACGGAACTAAACTGGCAAAACTAACAAAATTATAGGTCATTAATGACCCCTATAAATACACATTTTACAATATCAAAAGAGAGGCAACTAGTGAACGTCTGTAGATGTGAGGGGCGAACTGAAACTGTCATCCAGCCACCAGGAGGGACAGGCGCACAGGACTTTTATTGGTCGAAGCGATGGATGTGTAGGACAGAGGTTGGAGGAACAGGACGTCAATCCTCCAACCACAGCATAATGGACATCAGAACCAGCTCACAGCGACGGAACCACGCCCCACCAATCAGATGTCAGGTACCACACAGGATATGCAAATATGGAAGATATACGCGGTAAAACAAATGGGGAGTGCCAGGCGATGCAGGACCTATGAAGGTAACATATCCTGACAATTTCATTGACATAAATGATGAAATTCAAAATACAAATGATGTTATAAATTGTTTTAGTATTTTATTATTATTATTATTATTTTATTTTTTTTGTAAATGTTGGCCCAGTGTTGGCAGCAAAAATTCCAGATCAGCCAACTTTACAGTGTAACCAAAATATTGAAAGAAATCCACACTCCAACATCGTTCTTAAGTGTAAAAGTAAACTATCCAAAGATTGTCATGACATAGACATGGTACTAGTTAAAAAAGTAATAAAAAATATTTGTTAAGCCCCTTACCCATATCTGCAACTTATCCTTTCAGTCAGGGCGTTTCCCAAACAAAATGAAAACTGCAAAAGTAATTCCATTATTCAAGAGTGAAAACAAACATAGTTTCACAAACTATAGACCAATTTCCCTACTGCCACAGTTTTCAAAAATCCTTGAAAAACTCTTCAACTCACGTCTCGAAAAGTTTCTTTACAAACATCAAATAATTAATGAAGGACAATATGGGTTTAGGACACAAAAAACTGCCTCAATGGCAAAAACTGATGCAATAGAGCAGGGGTGTCAAAGACAAATGGACAGGTGCCCGAATGAAAAAATTAGCTACAAGCCGAGGGCCGGACTGATCGAATATTCATTGAAAAAAATTTCAATGGCTGCACATAGTCTAGTAAACCTAACTGAACCTACTGAAAACCTAACAAATATATTACTATATGATCGGATCGGATAAAGCAATATTTTCTTATGGCTCTGTCCCTTTTTTACAAGCTGCTTCTTTTAGATTGATAGACAGCTGGTCTACACGCTCAGCAATGGTGTTTCTACTCAGGCTCACATTTAAAAAGAGTTGCCTTTTGTCTGGGCAAACTGCGTTACAAACTTTAAGCATACAGTTTTTGATAAAATCCCCCTCTGTAAATGGCCGGGCTGATTTTGCGGGCCGGTTCTAATAATAAATCAGTATATCATCCCGGGGGCCATAGAAAACCCTCTCCGGCCAGATGCGGCCCGCGGGCCTTGACTCTGACATATAGAGGGAATCACAAATGCACTAGATGACAAAAAATATGCTGCCGGTATTTTTATTGACCATAAGAAAGCCTTTGATACTATCAAACACTCAATATTGCTACATAAACTTAAGCAATATGGTATTAGAGGGGTAGCTGGGAATTGGTTGAAAAGTTATCTAACAGAAAGGGTGCAATATGTTCAAATGGGAAAGTGTACATCAAAAAACCCTGGAATTGCTTGTGGAATCCCCCAGGGGTCTGTTCTGGGACCAAAATTATTCAATATATACATAAATGATATACTTACTGTATCTCAGTGACTAAAACTTATACTCTTTGCAGACGACACCAACATATTTTATGGTAGTCACAATTATAATGAGCTCATAAGTACTCTAAATGAGGAGCTAAACAAAAGTTAAAAGTGGATGGAGGTCAATAAATTGTCATTAAACTTGAGTAAGACCAAGGCAATGATGTTTGGCAATGACAAGATTAACACAAAGTTACCGATTATGATTGAAGGTGTCCAAATAGAAAATGTAAATTAAAATAAATTCCTGGGAGTTATAATAAACAGTAAATTATCATGGAAAGCCCACATTAGACATATACAAAATAAAATGTCCAAAGTCTTGCTATAGTAAACATAGTGAAATATTACCTTGGTACATTATACTCTTCATTGGTTCTCCCTTATTACACACACTGTGTTGAAGTGTGGGGGAACGCATACCATTGTACACTTCATCCATTAATTATATTACAGAAACAAACTTAACAAATTATCCATAAAGTTGGATTTTTAGAACACACCCATAATCTTTTTATCCAGTCCAAACTCCTGAAGATTCCTGACCTTGTCAAATAATATACACTGATAAGTTTATTTAGAGCACTGAACTATTTACTACCAAGTAATCCTCAAAGCTTGTTCAAAATGAGAGGGAGAACTTATAATTTTAGTGGGTATGGAAATTTCAAATTGCCCAATTTTGGAACTACCCGTAAAGGTTCTGTGTGTCTATATGTGGTGTAAAACTCTGGAACAGTCTGAATACATATCTCAAGCAACACCAAAATATCCATAAATTCAAGTTGTTATATAAACATATGGTCTGGTCACAGTATATAGAGAGTGTGTCTTAATATTAGAACACTACTGCCTTCTGTAGAGCCGCTTTATGCTTGTTGTTTCCTTAGCATTGCTTGTCTGTGCTCTCTGTTACCATTGTTGGTATTTTAAATTTTCCTTACCACTGTTGGAATCCTCATGTATTATTGCAATACAGCTATGTTACCAAACTATAACGTGACTCTTTGCTCACACTTGTAAATAGTTCATGTTGCTTAATATAAAAGGTCTGAAAAAAATCGAAAGAAAGCTCATTGTGTTTGATTAGAAGAGTGAGGGAGGTGGGATTAAATAAGTTTTCTTCTTATATGGAGTAAGAAAGCTTTCAAAAATATTTGTGCGCACAGAATAGAAATCTGTGCGTATTTGGGAAATCCGTGCATATTTGGCTGTAGTTGCGCATAAAATAAATACTTGTAAACTCTCAAATAAAATATTATGTGTATTTTATCCATCAGAATATGAATTGAAAAGTTACGACATCAAGAATTACAATCACGAAAAGAATATTTACGATTACGCTTTCATCAGTACGAATACGTATTCACAGACTGGACTTTACTGTCAAAAATACATCATCACTTCACAGACATTATTTATTGAGCAGTAGAAACATCGATCAAGATCAAGACTGTGCATGTTTAAGTTTGTAGCAGAGGGTAAAAACAGAGTAATGGCACAGCAAGGAGCTACAACAGCGACCGAGTGGATTAATTCAAATTTATTGTAAAAATGTCTTGTCTTGCCACATTGAATTCGGGAACTGAACACGGCTGTGTAATATTGTGTAGAAATACCTCCTCTGAACAGGAAATTGAACCTATATCTTAATAGATAACATAGTGGTAGCCAGTTGGCTAACATCAGACGTAGCGTTATCCCAGGGCTAATTAACAAATATCTGCATTTTCTGCATGTTTACATTAAAACATTCACAGCTACAGCCACAGCGAGCGTCAGTCAGTCTTAACCTTCATCTCAGCTGCATTTCTCACATGAAATGTGACCAAAAGTTACTCAGGATGCTGAAATGTCCCAGTTTACACCAAACACTACCAAACTGTCCTGGTTACAGACAATGGGTTATATATGAGTTATAATGAACTAGGAAATCAATCCACGCCACGAAACGGTGACATTATACTTACCGGTAAATACTGTGTACATACCAAGGTGTTGCCTGTAAACACGAACATTAATTGATGCTGGAAGCTGCATTAAACTGTAATGTGTAGCATTTCATTGGCTGTGACGTCTGTAACCAGGACAGTTTGGTTGTGTTTCGTGTAAACTGGGACATTTCAGCATCCCAAGGAACTTTTGGTCACATTTCTTGCAAGACATGCAGCTGAGATGAAGGTTAAGATGGACTGCTCGCTGTGGCTGTAGCCGTGAATGTTTTAATGTAAACATGCAGAAAACGCCGATATTTGCTAATTAGCCCTGGGATAACGTTACGTCTGATGTTAGCCAACTGGCTACCACTATGTGATCTACTAAGATATAGGTTCAATTTCCTGTTCAGAGGAGGTATTTCTACACAATATTACACAGCAGTGTTCAGTTCCCAAATTCAATGTGGCAAGACAAGACATTTTTACAATAAATTTGAATTAATCCACTCGGTCGCTGTTGTAGCTCCTTGCTGTGCCATTACTCTGTTTTTACCCTCTGCTACAAACTTAAACATGCACAGTCTTGATCTTGATCGATGTTTCTACTGCTCAATAAATAATGTCTGTGAAGTGATGATGTATTTTTGACAGTAAAGTCCAGTCTGTGAATACGTATTCGTACTGATGAAAGCGTAATCGTAAATATTCTTTTCGTGATTGTAATTCTTGATGTCGTAACTTTTCAATTCATATTCTGATGGATAAAATACACATAATATATTTTATGTATGACTGGACTCATTTGAGAATTTACAAATATTTATTTTATGTGCAACTACAGCCAAATATGCACAGATTTCCCAAATGCACACAGATTTCTATTCTGTGCACACAAATATTTTTGAAAGCTTTCTTACTCCATATTCTTCCCACTCCTTTTTGGACCTTTTTTGTTGTTGTTGTTGTTGTTGTTGTTGTTTCTGCTATGATTTCATTAATGTTATATGTTCCACTGTAAAAGAATGTAAATTTCTTACTTGCCCAAAATAAATACATTAATCTAATCTAATCTAATCTAACCTTTTGATATAGAAACACATTATGGAATAAATATGTATTCTAATAATCTGCCCTTGTCTTTCTCTGGGGCCATGTTTGGTAACTCGTCTGTGGTAGGCAGTCAACCCATGGACATAAATGCTGTCTCAGTGTGGGTGAGTGTGACCCTCCAGGTTGTCACTGTGGTTCTGGGGATCGGTGGAAACTCAGCAGTGATCTACGTTGCTGCGCTCCAAATCAAGGTGTGTAAACCAGCTGTGCAGTGTAGGGCATCTGGGTTATAGACAGGAACACAGCAGACTGTGTTAAAGGTGAACTATGTCACTTTTACCATGGAGGGTCAGCCACCTGTTTCTATGGAGATGCTTTTGCTTTTGCTGAAATGTCCCACAGTATGACATCTGTCTTTACTGATACAGGCAAGTGACACTGCCTCGCCAAATCACAGGTAGGATCTGTGGAGAGGTGTCCTTGCTCATAGAAACACTGTATTTTAACACTGAAAAAAACCCATACTGAATAAATGTATAATAGGTAAGTTTAATAGAATGAAATGCCATGTGGAAGACTGCAGACTAACCAATAACATGTCCATGGATACCAGCAGGTGCACCTGTAACACAGTTTAGAATAGTTTGAGAAAGCTTCAGACAGAACAGTGCCTCCAGTTAACTAAGGTAATGGTACAATGTAATGTTTTTGTAGCTGAAATGTTTTTATTAGCTTTATTAGCTTATTTGCCAAATGCATTTCCATGAAAAAATCTAACGTTACTTGACTGTGAAGCTCAGTCAATAGTGTAATATGTTTTGTGCAATAACATGATTTGATGTGTTATGATGGACCTTTATCTCTTCCAGACCAAAGTTACAAATGTGTGGCTGGTGAACCTGGCCATAGCAGACCTGATCTTCTGCTTCACCAGGATCTTTGGCATCTCCTACATACTCCTCTCCGACCATTGGCCTTTTGGAGTCTTCATCTGCAAATTCACCGGCTTCTTTAAATACACCAACATGTTCTGCTCGGTGTTCCTTCTGGCTGTGATCAGTCTGGACAGAGCTCTCTGTGTTCAGAGACCATTTTTCATCAAAACAGAGCGCACTCTTTTTGTGGCTCGATTGGTCGCTGTGTGTGTGTGGGCTCTCGCTATCGTTCTCAGTATCCCTAATTTTATGCATCGCCAAATCTACCTGGGCACTAACAACAAAACTAAGTGCTCTATAGAAAAAGACCAGAACGCCAAATTCTACCTGTTCTGGCTTCGTTTTACGTGTGGTTTCCTGTTGCCTTTTGTGGTCATTCTTGTGTGTTATATTCTGACCGGTTTAGGAATCAAACGTGCAAATACTAGAATGTTCAGGAAACTGCGCTCCTTGAAGATCTTGGTGATTCTGGTCATCGCTTTCTTCCTGTGCTGGGCTCCGTACCACTGTCTCCAGCTTTTCAGAATGGCCGACAGATATACAGAGGTTTTGAAGCCTTGGCAGCGCATCATCAGTGCCATAGGGTACTTCAACAGCTGTGTGAACCCAATACTGTATTACTGTTTGGGGGCGGGGCTAGGGGGATGCTTCAGGCACTGTGTGAACAACAACAGCCACATCACAGAGGTACAAAGCAGGCAAGGGAATGAGTCTTTTTAAAGTAAGGACAAAAACTATCACTGACCCACATATATGAGGTCTTATGAAGTTTATGAGCAGTAACCAATGGGCTTCAAAACACCACAAAGGACCAAGACCTTTACGTTTTGAGTTTTCTTGGTTTGAGGGTCTTTAAGCAGCAGCAGCTTATAAAGAAGCAGCACTCACAATCAAAACCTTTATTGTTGTTACCAGAAATTCAGTGTGCAGTGACAATACAGACAACTGACTATTTGAACATAACATTAAGGCACAGAGGACACTGCTGATTTAAGAAATCAACAAACAGCAACCAGATAGACAATATTCTTTGAGATCTCAGGGCTTTCTGTACAATTGTTCACAGAAACTGAGGTGTGCTTTTCAGTATCTGCATCGACATCCAGGAATCATTTACAAAAGGACTGGAAACTAAGGCTGCGTTCAGACTGCAGCCTGAAGTTCCCCAAATCCGATTTTTTGGCTTCTATGTGACCTGTATCCGATCTTTTAATGACAGTCTGAACGACACAAATCCGATTTTTTCAAATGCAACCCAGGCCACTTGGATATGTGGTCCTGAAACCGATACATATCTGATCTCTTGACATGTGACTTCAGTGTGAACGGCCAAAGCGCATTCATCCACCTACACGTTATCAACAAGCCACAAACGTCACTATTCTGCGCTGAAGTCGGCGAAAATTGTTAATGAACTGAAGAGAAGCACATCACCACTCACCACTCTTGGCTACGTCTCCGCATCCACACATTCCTTTCAACGGACGTCGCTGCCGCTGCCCCACAAAACACCACGGTCAAAAACCTCGTCCTTCTCCTTCTCAATCTCCTCCTTAAAACAAGTAAGTTGTTCATGTTCAGGCTCCAGTATGAGAGGAACTTTAAAATCGCCAGGTGCTCAATGCTCGCCTCCATGTTTGGACAACTTCCGTAAACACAAAGCACGCTCGCTGCAGTTGACGTAGTCGTGTCTCCAGTGCGCATGTGGGACACTTTCGGGCCGTTTACTGTTCACACTGGAGTTCACATACAAGTCGCATTTAATTGGAAATGTGAACGACCTCGCAAAACCATCGGATTTTACAAAAATATCCGAATTGAGCGTTAAGCCCTGCAGTCTGAACGTAGCCTAAAAGAACTGCTTTCCGTAGGCCAGTTCAAATTAATGCTGAATGGTTTGTAACAAATTCTTGTGATTGTTTAAATGTATGATGATGTACACCTTGATATGTCTTGGCCAAGACTCCCTTGACTTTTCTGGTTAAATGAAGGACAAATAAAATAAATAAATAAAATAAATAAATAAATAAAAACAACACCTGCCATATGCACTTAAATTTCCTGTATGCCTTTTCCGTTTCATGAAAGACTCACTGTGCTGATATGAGCCCTAAAGATAAAGTGTGAATGTTCACATCCTGTGTCAGGCTGAGAGGCTCAGAACACTGGTGCGTCACAGAGGAGCACACACTGAAACCCATTTTTATGGAAACTCCATATCACAGAAACAGGTAAGAAGTGCTGCTCCATGTACATGCTTTATTTTGTATTAAATGTACGGACACAGTAAATACAATATGTTTTAGTCCTTCTTAAGCCTTCTCATATATTTTATCTACTTGTATCCATACAATTTATTGATGTCTATATTTAGATTTTAGATATTTCTATAAAAGTGCACTATGTAACATATTTTGTGGTAGTGGGCTTCTTGATGGTCTCCATGGTGATCTTATTGCCGAGGATGTTCAGCAGTATGGCACTAAAGAAGACATATTGTGCTTGTGTCTGTTAAATAGTTATAATCTATAACACCCTTGGATGATCATGATATAATTTAGACATTTGAAATTACAATATTGACCTAAAACAGTTTAATAAAAGAAACAAGCTCACTGACTTATGAGTCAGAAAACCACCTTCCCCAGTGGGAGCTGACTTCACCGTAAAAGTCATGACAACAAAGAGTTGGCAACTCCAATAAAGATGGATAGCGCCACATCACACTAGCAAGCAGCAGATTTAAAAATATATATTGATTTATTTGAACCAAAATGGCTGTGCAGTGCTGCCAAATCCTATGCATATCACTGACTGAGAAGATAAATGTTGTTGAATTGATTGGCAACATATTGCATTTTGAAACTTATTAAAGTGATTAAAGATTGCTCAAAAATACACACATTTTTCTAAATACAACTTTGAGAGTGTAAATGGAGAGAGAGAACAACTCTAACATGTTTAAAATGAGCATAATAGGTCTGCTTTAAACTGATCTATTGTGTATTTATTGGATTATACAAGTTCTTATTGATAAAGAACACCCTGAAAAATATGCATTCTTCCTATGAATAGGCTCGCCTCTCCACAGATGTGACATGTAAGTTGCCCTAGTAGCGTTACCTGCTTTTATCCATGGAGATCACCAGAAAAGTAACTTAGTGCACCTTTAATATGGTGGCATGTGAAGAGTAACCTTTCGATATAGAAACACATAATGGAATAAATATGTATTCTAATAATCTGCCCTTGTCTTTCTCTGTAGCCATGTTTGCTAACTCGTCTGTGGTAGGCAGTCGGCCCATGGACATGAATGCTGTCTCAGTGTGGGTGAGTGTGACCCTCCAGGTTGTCACTGTGGTCCTGGGGATCGGTGGAAACTCAGCAGTGATCTACATCGCTGCACTCCAAATCAAGGTGTGTAAACCAGCTGTGCAGTGTAGGGCATCTGGGTTATAGACAGGAACACAGCAGACTGTGTTAAAGGTGAACTATGTCACTTTTACCATGGAGGGTCTGCCACCTGTTTCTATGGAGATGCTTTTGCTTTGCCTGAAGTGTCCCACAGTATGACATCTGTCTTTATTGATACAGGCAGGTGACACTGCCTGGCCAAATCACAGGTAGGATCTGTGGAGAGGTGTCCTTGCTCATAGAAACACTGTATTTTAACACTGAAAAAAACACATTGAGTTTTAGCGATAGACAAGTTTAATTCCACACTGTGGAAAACTCCAGACCAAACAATAACATTTCCACGACACTTTCCACAGCTTAGAATAGTTTCATAGAACGGTGTCTTCATTTAGCTTCACCTATTTAAGGCACTGGTACAATTTAATGTCTACATAGTTTCAATGTGTGTGTGTTTTTTTTAGCTTTATTAGCGTGTTTGCTGGGATACATTTTGATGGATCTTTCTCTCTTCCAGACCAAAGTCACAAATGTGTGGCTGGTGAACCTGGCCATAGCAGACCTGATCTTCTGCTTCACCAGGACCATCATGATCATCTACAACTCAACTCCAGCCATTGGCCTTTTGGCTCCTTTGTCTGCAAATTCAACGGTTTCTTCAAATACACCAACATGTTCTGCTCGGTGTTCCTTCTGGCTGTGATCAGTCTGGACAGAGCTCTCTGTGTTCAGAGACCACTTTTTATCAAAACAAAACGCACTCTTTTTGTGGCCCGAGCAGTTGCTGTGTGTGTGTGGGCTCTCGCTATCATTCTCAGTATCCCTTATTTTATACATCGCCAAATGTACCTGGACACTAACAACAAAACTAAGTGCTCCCTTAACGACGAGAAGGGGACGAGTGCCAGATTCTACCTGTACTGGCTTCGGTTTATGTGTGGCTTCCTTTTGCCTTTTGTGGTCATTCTTGTGTGTTATATTCTGACCGGTTTAGGAATCAAACGTACACATATCCCCAGGAAATTGCGCTCCTTGAAGATCTTGGTGATTCTGGTCATCGCTTTCTTCCTGTGCTGGGCTCCGTACCACTGTCTCCAGCTTTTCAAAATGACTGACAGATATACGCAGGTCTTGAAGCCTTGGCAGCGCATCACCAGTGCCATAGGGTACTTCAACAGCTGTGTGAACCCAATACTGTATTACTGTTTGGGGGCGGAGCTGGGGGGACGATTTAGGCACTGTATGAACAACAACGGCCTGCATCATAGAGGAAGAAACCAGGCAAGGGAAATGGGCCTTTTCCAATAAAGACAAAAACTATCACTGACCCACATATATGAGGTCTTATGAAGTTTATGAGCAGCAATCAATGGACTTCAAAACACCACAAAGGACTAAGATTTTCATGTTTTGAGTTTTCTTGGTTTGAGGGTCTTTAAGCAGCAGCAGCTTATGCAGAAGCAGCACTCACAATCAAAACCTTTATTGTTGTTACCCGAAATTCAGTGTGCAGTGACAATACAGACAACAGACTATTTGAACATAACATTAAGGCACAGAGGACACTGCTGATTTAAGAAATCAACAAACAGCAACCAGATAGACAATATTCTTTGAGATCTCAGGGCTTTCTGTACAAGTGTTCACAGAAACTGATGTGTGCTTTTCAGTATTCTGCATCGACATCCAGGAATCATTTACAAAAGGACTGGAAACTAAAAGAACTGGTTTCCATAGGCCAGTTTAAATGAATGCTGAAACATTTGAAAATGAAATCTACGGTTTGTAACAAATTCTTGTGATTGTTTAAATGTATGATGATGTACAGCTTGATCTGTCGGGGCCAGGACTCCCTTGACTTTTCTGGTTAAATAAAGGACAAATAAATGAAAAAATAAATTAAAACTGCACCTGCCATAAGAGCTTAATTTTTTTTTTTATTGACAAATTTCAAATAAAGATCAACACTATATAGCTGTATGCCTTTTCCGTTTCATAAGAAAACCTCACTGTGCTGATATGAGCCCTAAAGATAAAATGTGAATGTTCACGTCCTGCGTCAGGCTGAGAAGCTCAGAACACTGGTGCGTCACAGAGAAGCACACACTGAAACCCATTTTTATGGAAACTCCATATCACAGAAACAGGTAAGAAGTGCTGCTCCATGTACATGCTTTATTTTGTATTAAATGTATGGACACAGTAAATACAATATGCTTTAGTCCTTCTTATATATTTTATCTACTTGTATCCATACAGTTTATTGATGTCTATATTTAGATTTTAGTTATTTCTATAAAGGTGCATTATGTAACGTGTGTGGCGGTGGGCATCTTAATGGTCTCCATGGTGATCTTATTGCCTAGGATGTTCAGGAGTATGGCACTAAAGAAGACATATTGTGCTTGTGTTTTTGGATGATCATATTATAATTTAGACATTTTATATTACAATATTGACCTAAAACAGTTTAATGAAAGAAACAAGCTCACTGACTTATGAGTCAGAAAACCACCTTGCCCATTGGGAGCTGACTTCACCATAAAAGTCATGACAACAAAGAGTTGGCAACTCCAATAAAGATGGATAGCTCCACATCACACTAGCAAGCAGCAGATTTAAAAATATATATTGATTTATTTGAACCAAAATGGCTGTGCAGTGCTGCCAAATCCTATGCATATCACTGACTGAGAAGATAAAATGTTGTTGAATTGATTGGCAACATATTGCATTTTGAAACTTATTAAAATGATTAAAGATTGCTCAAAAATACACACATTTTTCTAAATACAACTTTGATACTGTAAATGGAGAGAGAGAACAACTCTAACATGTTTAAAATGAGCATAATAGATCTGCTTTAAACTGATCTATTTTGTACTTATTGGATTATACGTGTTCTTATTGATAAAGAACACCCTGAAATATATGCATTGTTACTATGAACGACTCGCGTCTCCACAGATGTGACATGTAACTTACTTCTTTCCATGGAGACAGATAAGTATAATGCCTTACTGTGTGACATTTCTAACACAGCAATGACATCAGAACTCCAGAAAAGTAACTTAGTGCACCTTTAATATGGTGGCATGTGAAGAGTAACCTTTCGATATAGAAACACATTATGGAATAAATATGTATTCTAATAATCTGCCCTTGTCTTTCTCTGTAGCCATGTTTGGTAACTCGTCTGTGGTAGTCAGTCGACCCATGGACATGAATGCAGTCTCAGTGTGGGTGAGTGTGGCCCTCGAGGTTGTCACTGTGGTCTTGGGCATTTGCGGAAACTCAGCAGTGATCTACATCGCTGCACTCCAAATCAAGGTGTGTAAATCAGCTGTGCAGTGTAGGGCATCTGGGTTATTGACAGGAACACAGCAGACTGTGTTAAAGGTGAACTATGTCACTTTTACCATGGAGGGTCTGCCACCTGTTTCTATGGAGATGCTTTTGCTTTGCCTGAAGTGTCCCACAGTATGACATCTGTCTTTATTGATACAGGCAGGTGACACTGCCTGGCCAAATCACAGGTAGGATCTGTGGAGAGGTGTCCTTGCTCATAGAAACACTGTATTTTAGCACTGAATAAAACACATTGAGTTTTAGAGATAGATAAGTTTAATACCACACTGTGGAAAACTCCAGACTAAACAATAAGATTTCCACGACCATTTCCAGTTAGTTTGACAGAACACTGTCTTCAGTTAGCTTCACCTATCTAAGGCACTGGTACAATTTAATGTCTACATAGTTTCAATAGTTTAGCGTGTTTGCTGGGATACATTTTGATGGATCTTTCTCTTTTACAGACCAAAGTCACAAATGTGTGGCTGGTGAATCTGGCCATAGCAGACCTGATCTTCTGCTTCACCAGGCCCATCATGATCATCTACAAGCTCAACCCCAACCATTGGCCTTTTGGCTCCTTCCTCTGCAAATTCACCGGCTTCTTCAAATACACCAACATGTTCTGCTCGGTGTTCCTTTTGGCTGTGATCAGTCTGGACGGAGCTCTCTGTGTTCAGAGACCACTTTTCATCAAAACAAAACGCACTCTTTTTGTGGTCCGAGCAGTCGCTCTGTGTGTGTGGGCTCTCGCTATCATTCTCAGTATCCCTTATTTTATACATTATCAAATGTACCTGGACACTAACAACAAAACTAAGTGCAGTCTTAATGACGGGAAGGGGACGAGTGCCAAATTCTACCTGTACTTGCTTCGGTTTATGTGTGGTTTCCTGTTGCCTTTTGTGGTCATTCTTGTGTGTTATATTCTGACCGGTTTAGGAATCAAACGTACAAATACTAGAATGTCCAGGAAATTGCGCTCCTTGAAGATCTTGGTGATTCTGGTCATCGCTTTCTTCCTGTGCTGGGCTCCGTACCACTGTCTCCAGCTTTTCAAACTAGCAGACAGATATACACAGGTTTTGAAGCCTTGGCAGCGCATCACCAGTGCCATAGGGTACTTCAACAGCTGTGTGAACCCAATATTGTATTACTGTTTGGGGGCGGAGCTACGGGGACGATTTAGGCACCGTTTACAGAGAGTGTATAGCAGAGCAACAGCCGACATAGAAGAAGAAGCCTGTCAAGGGAAATGAATCTTTTTACAGTAAAGATGAGAGGAACAGTCTATGAGCAGGAGAATGCTGCTATGTGCTTCAAAACACCACAGGGAAATTCAAAGAGCTGTGGCAATACATGTAACAGACATTTAGACATGACACAGAGGATGCAACTAATTTAAGAGGTCCAATAAATAAAAAATACAAAATACATCTTAAAAGATTTTGTAGATTTAAAACAGGGGATGTGCAACAGTCAGACATTATTGACAGCATTTATTAAACAAGGAATAAAATACTCTTTAAATGTGTTGTTTGGAAGTCTAAACCTTTTCTTTGAGCATCACTTGGAGCTGGGACAGGGCTCATGTGAGTCTATAGAGTTTTTTTTTTTTCATAGCTGATGCCAATGCAGATTGTTTAGAATTCAGAGCAACTGATGATTGATAAGCTCTGGTGCTATTTTTTGGTTGATATGTAGGGCCATTTTTCTCAAACATGTTAGACAGCTGTGTAGTAATGTTTTGCGGTATTATCCCTTCGCACTAAAGTGTTCAGATAAAGCTTTATGTGTATTTTTTATACAGCAGGTCGACCAAAACAAAATATCGGCCCATGCTGAAAATTTAAGTCTGATACCAGATCTTGTATATAACTTTTGTATATACCGCTTGTCTACAACTGAGATATTTTTATTACTTATTTCTATTTATTTTGACTTTTACATATACATTTGTAAAATTATTTCTTATTTGACACCAGTCTTTTTGGGTTTTTTTGCTACTTATTTAAAATATATTGTAATGTAATGTAATATTTTACTCTTTGTTATTATAATGTAATGGGATTTGTGAGCTACTTTGTCTGAATAAGTTTCCTTCTGGTTCAATATATTTTGTCTAACTCTAAGTCTAAGTTTAAGATGTGCTTAAAAATGCAAATACCATCTATCTCCAGTGTATAGCGTTGCTCCTCCCATCACCCTGGGGCCCACCTCCTCACCACCCACCTTGCCCAATACAATGAGTCAAATTTTCCCAAAGAACAAATGGTGCTTTTTAAATTTTTTTCTGAAACCAGCTAAATAAATTGTGAGTAATCAATGGTTGTATGTCTGTGTGCTGAAATGGAGACTCAATGCTTAATGCTGTACCCACGGGTTTCAGAATGATGAGAAATTAGGAGTGTCGCTATAGTGATTACCAATTTAAGAGTGCTCAAAATGTTACACATAACAGGAAGCTGACACCCAACCAGGGGCACCACATATGAGCTTATCTATTTGTTTGGTTTCAAATGATCTGCAAATTCATTCCTTTTTAGGTCTTTGAGATGTGGTTTCTGAAAGAAGCTAAACGTACAAGTAATAAAATGATATGTCAAATTAAGTCAAATAGATTCGTATTATTCAGAGACTGTTTCTGTGTTTTGCTTGAAGCCTTTTCTCAGAGCTGCAGTTTGCACAATTCATTTTCGAGGAGTCTTCACTTTTGACTGGTGGACCTTAAACACAACACACACAGATCAGAAACTTGCACATAGTGTTGTTTTCATCTGATATAAATACACACTAAGAGTCAAAAGTCTGGACACAGTCTCTTGTTCAATGTTTTTTTTTTTTTTTTTTTTTTTTACACACGTTTTAGATACTGAACACATCAAATATATGAAGTAAGATTAAGAATAAAAAAGATTTATGTATTATTGCATTGTATTGCATGTTTATGTATTAAGAAAAATATATATTGTTATTACTTAAAGGTGCATGTATGCAATTCCATGTATGGCATTAAACCTGTTCATGTTCATGGAGGAGGATTATCGGTCAGCCTCAAAGAAATTCTGGCATTCTCACTTGAGGAGGGGGAAGCAGAACCTCTCCAGGACCCCAGTAGAGAGCTGTTGGCCTCTGCTGGGGATGTCGTTGGCCGGTGGAAGGAATGCTTTGAGGATCTCCTCAATCCCACCGTCATGTCTTCCAAGAAGGAAGCAGAGGCTGGGGACTCGAAGGCGGACTCATCCATCACCCAGCTGAGGTCACTGAAGTGGTTGGCAAGCTCCTCGGTGGCAAGGCTCCAGGGGAGGATGAGATCCATCTTGAGTATTTTAAATCTCTGTATGTTGTGGGGCTGTCTTGGCTGACATGTCTTTGCAACATCACGTGGGGGTTGGGGACAGTGCCTCCGCATTGGTAGACCGGGGTGGTGGTCCCTCTGTTTAAGAAGGGGAACCGGAGGTTGTATTGCAACTACAGGGGAATCACACTCCTCAGCCTCTCTGGTAAGGTCTATTCCAGGGTATTGGAGAGGAGAATCAGACCGATAGTCAAACTTCAGATCCAGGAGCAGTGCCGTTTTCCTCCTGGCTGTGGAACACTGGACCAGCTCTACATTCTCCACTGGGTGCTTGAGGGTTCATGGGAGTTTGCCCAACCAGTCCACATGTGCTTTGTGGATCTGGAGAAGGCATTTGAATGTGTCCCTTGTGGTGTCCTGTGGGGGTGCTCTGGGAGTATGGGGCTGGGGGCCCTTTTACTTTTGCTGTCCGGTCTCTGTATGACCGGAGCAGGAGCTGTGTTCCAGCAGAAAGTCAGATCTATTCCTGGTGCCTGCTGGACTCCATCAGGACTGCCCTTTGTCACTGTTCTGTTCATTGTCTCTATGGACAAAATATCTAGGGGCCGCAGGGGGTAAGGTTTGGGGACCACAGGATCTCATCTCTAAGAAATTAGTTTCCTTCATAGAGTGGCTGGGTGCTCCCTTAGAGATAGGGTGAGGAGCTCAGTCACACGGGACGAGCTTGGAGTAGAGCCGCTGCTCCTCTACATTGAGAGGAGCCAGCTGTGGTGGCTCAGGTATCTGTTCCGTATGCCTCCTGAACACCTTCCTGGAAAGGTGTTCAGGAGGCATCAGGTGTTATTCATGGAGACCAAACCAGACCAAGTTACAGGTCAGATCTGCGGAGAGGCGACCCCGCTCACAGTCAGAATGTTTTTCTAAGTATTTTTGAGCTATAAAACCACCTGTAATTGATTAAATGTAAGGAAGAACTGTTTAATGTCATACTGTGGAACATTCCAGGCAGAGTAATGGCATATCCATTGAAACAAGCAGGCGACCTTGTAACCACAAAGTTAGATAGTGCACCTTTAATGACTATGTTTTATCTCAAAAGAAAATTAAATTATGTGAACTGGACAAAAGATTTAGAGTGAAAATGTTTTGTCACTCATCCAAGCAGCTTTTTCAGTTCTGGTCAGACTGACATATTAATTACACTAAAACTAACACACCTATTTGTTTACAGTTCCATTCCATTCATATTTTAATTTATTATATTACACATAAATGACTCTCGTGAGCTTTTAACCATGTTAGAATGATGTTACCTCCTCAAAGACATACCTGGAGTTGTGTTTTGTTTCATTCAAACTTTATCTAGTTGAAAATGCCGAATTAAAAAACTAAATAACACAAATCCAGGTATGTTTTTGATGAGAAAACAACTTTATAACATAGATCAGAGAATAGCATAAAATGGGCTTTTAAAAATGTAATCGTGTGTCCAGACTTTTGACTGCTGTTGTATGAGGGAGCAGTACCTGGAGGTTGTCGTAGTCTGAGGACATGGTGCTGTTTTGTAGATCAGAGTAAACGTTCTCGTCTTTCTGCTCCACCTGCTGAAAGTTTGAATACAGGTTTGGACTAGACTTAGAAAACCTGAATACAAAAGTGTCCAAGAGCATTTTCAAACCAACAGAAATGTAAAGTGATGATAAATAAAGAGCTTACCTTCAGCCTCTTTGAAAGACTGTAAGAAAGTAAATTCAGATGGGTGTATTTTAAAAGTGACAAAAGTTCAAAAAGTTTGTTTGGGGGTCTGTCACCTGCTTGTTTCTATGGATATGTCATTGCCCTGGCTGGAATATTCCACAGTATGACATTAAACAGCTCTACCTTACATTTATTCAATTACAGGTGGTTTTATAGCTCAAAAATCCCTAGAAAAACAAGCATTCTGACTGTGAGCACTGTTGCCTCTCCGCAGATCTGAACTGTAACGTGGTCTGGTTTGGTCTCCATGAAGATAGAAAGTTGAAATACTAAACTGTGACACACTCCAGACAAAGCAACAACATCTCCATGGAGAAAAGTATTTGACAGACCCTCCAACAGAAAAGTTAAAGTTAAAGAAAAGTTTCAACACCAGCTCACACAAAGTTGTATTGCAGTAAAGTAGTAAAGAATATTTGCGTTACCTCCTGTACTTGTAGAAGAGCAGTGCCACCGAGAAGATGCACAGAGCAGTCAAGACTCCACACACAATGGACACCCAGAGTCCAATGCTGGTGAAGGCTCCTGAGGTCACAGAGGGACAGTTTAAGTTAAAGAGAGGTACTATCTATGTACATTTTTATCATCAGTGTCTCATGCTTGAAAAATGTTTTGCTTTTCCTTCAAGGGATGTTATAAACTCCCCAGGTATGGTATAAATGTATTGTACTATTCAATTAAATATGTGAAATACCTGGGTTTAGGATTGTCTCCACAGAGAACATGTTTCAAATCCTTCAGCTAAAAACATTGTAATTCTTCTATAAGGTAACATTATAGTTTAGGGCCTATATTACTTTATTTTTACCTGGTCCCTGAAGGGTTGACCAAGTTTTGTATTCACCCTGTGTTTCTGTGTGTCTGTGTATCTGTGTGTGTCTGTGTGTCTGTCCACCCGCGATAATTC
This sequence comes from Boleophthalmus pectinirostris, assembly GCF_026225935.1. Taxonomy (NCBI): domain Eukaryota; kingdom Metazoa; phylum Chordata; class Actinopteri; order Gobiiformes; family Gobiidae; genus Boleophthalmus; species Boleophthalmus pectinirostris. The sequence continues at coordinate 7,917,848 of NW_026571175.1, forward strand.
CGCCGTTTATGGACCGATTGCCCGAATGCCTGATGCTACAAAAAAAGTTTGGTGATGATCCGAGGTCATTTGAGGTGACACAGGTCAATTGAAAGGTCACGCCATTATAAAGGATAGGCAATTTTGGCAATTTTGGCAATTTCTGAACCGTCTGTGGGCTAAAATATTCAACCAATCATCACACAAATTGGCACACATTTAACTGGGGTACACTGGATGTTACAGGTTGGTCAAGGTCACTTGAAGGTGAAGGTAACCAAAGGTCAAATATGCAGTTTTGGTCATAACTCTGCGAAGGATGGAGCTAGAGCAAAAGGAGTGGTCTCAAAATCTCAGAAAAATTATTATCTATGTATAATTCTACGCATTTGTATAGTAAACTATTAATAGTTTTTGAGATAATCACTAATTATAACAGTTCCTTTCTCTTTCAGTGTATGCCGTTAAGATTCTAATTGGAACAAAAATTATTTCCATTTCTTGTTCTGGTGATACACAACACACTGATCTACAGTCACAGAACTAACATACAAGAAACTCATGAAAAATTAAATTTTTCATTACACGCTAGTAAACACAGACATTGTCATGTGTGACCAATATCACACAAATGTTCATGGGCCTGTACAGATACACACATTGCATTGTGGATATAACGATCATGTAATATGAGCTGGGCTCCTCATAAGCTGCTTCCGTGGTGATGAACTGCCGCCACCGATGTCTCATGGGGGACCAGGATACTATCTCTGATTGCTCTTGTTTGATCTGTGTTATGATACTGTTTCCGCGTCTAAATCATACCTGGAGTTGTGTTTTATTTCATTCACACGTGCTTAAAAACACATACTTTGCATAATTAGACTGAGCTCCTCTCTCAAATGGAAAACACTCTGCACCACTTTGTAATGTCATGTAATAGAGAAAATTCTCCACTGCGTTTTTAATTTCCACAAATCTTTACTAGAATCATTTGGATAATTTCAGTCCAGGAATTGCCAATCTCTACTGAATTAAAGGGAAAAGGAAACTTGAAAACTATCGCTTCATGAGATCACAGGGTGGAGTATTTTGAGCTCTGAAGAAGTATGGAGAATAGTATGTATGTCTGAATGAAACAAAACACAACTTTAGATATGTTTCTGATGTAACAACAACATTAACATGGCTAAAAGCTCACAAGAATACATTTTACATAATATAGGAGCTTTAACATTGCATCATGGCAATACTGTTTCTCTAATTGTTCTCATACTGTGTATTTTATATAGATTCAGTCAAACAGTCAAATGTCTTATTCTTTTATCATATTATCATTATTATTAGTAGTAGTAGTAGTAGTAGTAGTAGTAGTAGTAGTATACTCAAAGCTTACCAGGACACTGAAAAACATTAAAAAGCTTTGCCAGGTGAGAGTAGCTCAATGTCGATGACGAGGTCCCACCCCCGTACAGTGTCCTGGTTTTGACAAACGTAATATGGTCTCCCTATAATATTCAAATCAGGACACAAATGGCTCCTCTTTCATGCCTGACATGTGACATCTTGTATGTAAACTCATGTACTTGTTTGACCTGTTTTTCCATTCAGCGCTATGACCTCCAGGAGCAGTGGTTTTGACCTCTGAGTTCCTCTCACACTCTGAGCCTGGCACTCATACAAGCCGCTGTGTGCCTGCTTCACAAGTAGAGGCAGTATCGGTCCTTCACCAACCTTCACCATCTGGAAACATCACACAAATACATCTACATTTGTCCAGCACAGTCTTAAATGTCTTTCAGACAATAATGTCCTTTATTGATTTTGCAAATTTTACAATCAGATGGTAGAGCTAACGCAGGTTTAGTCCTGGTTTATTTCTAGTTTGGCCTGCTTGGCTTTATGTAGATGTTATTGCTTGGGCTGAAATGTTCCACAGTATGGCAATAAAATTATCTGTCTCCATGGAGATAAGCAGGTGACACTACCATACCAAGTTACAGGTCAGATCTGAGGAGAGGTGACACATGCTCTTTTCTGATATAATGTTGTTTCTCCATCACAATATTTTTTTTTTTCAGTCACACATGTTTAAAACACAAACCCTACATATTTATATATATTCTTAAACTTAAAACACTCTGTTCCACCTTGTGATGTCATGTGGTAATACAAGAAGTGCTCCACTGTGTCTCTAACCTCCACTTTCATTAGAGTTTTTGAGTTTTGGAGATGTAGACAAAAGAATAATAATAATAAGGATTACTCAAACACTCCAGGTTTGTTTTTGAGGAGGTAACAACATTATGACTTAAACTTCACAAGAGTCCATTTTGAACCTTTGGCATTTATTTTTTCAACAAAAACACCTAGTTAAATACTTAGATAAATGCCATACTGTGGAAGATTACAGACAAAGCAATAACATTTCCATTGACAAGCAGGTGTCATAAATCAAAGATATGATGTCCGTACGTTTCCGTTGGTGTTGCTGAACCAAGTGTAGGCAGACACAGGGGGGTTGGCTTCGCTGGAGCAGCTGAAGAACACCACAGAACCTTCTGAGACTGGACCTGAGGCGTTCATATGTGCTGCAGTGTTCATGGGTCCATCTGAACAAAATACAAATAGTGAAACAACAAGGGTTTTCACCACTCAACGCAGTACAACCCTAGCCTGATTCTTCAGCCGGTTTCATTTTGTCTGACCTTGCTGCATTAGGATTCCTTCGCTCGACAGTAGGTGAGAACTTTTTTTATTTAACTAATCACTGCTGTTTGGTTGTGACAAATGTAATGTGGCAAATCCCATAGGAAGAAGGACAATAAGATCTTTCCTCTGAATAAAATTCACCAAACATTCTCTTTTTTTTTCGGTTTTAAGCCCTTGATCTCGGGACTCATTGCCAACACAGAATGTCTATCTTCATCTACATCCATCTCAGCTGCTTTGTTTACTGTTGTGCTCTACCACAAAAGGGACCGACACAGGCGCTTGAGTTTGACGTCATGGCTTCACAGCTCTTCTCTGATTGGCCGGTGCACGGTCTACAACTTCCGGGATTCTTGCAAACCATCTAGTGCAGGGGTCTCAAACTCAAATTATCTGGGGGCCACATTAGATAAAGTCTGAGTGAGGCTGGGCCGCATTGAGTATTCGATAAATAGCGGTTGCACGAAAAAAAAAAAAAAAACACTGAACGTGCACGTGTACTCGTATTAACAGATCCACTTACACTCGTTGCTTCACAACTGCTGTAAATTGAGTTTTGGAATATAAGGTGCGTTAATAATCTGTTGTTGTGAATCTGCATGGGCACTGATTGCAGCTTCATAAAAAAATCAAAAAATCCTTCCAAGGGCTGCAGTTGGCCCAAGGCCGCAAGTCTGAGACCCCTGATCTAGTGTATTCTAATTCCTGATCTAGTCACTGGAAAGAAATTAAATTGAGAGGAGGTACTAGTTGGTATATATATATATATATATAATAGCATAGGATCAACATTTCATTTTTTGTAAGTCTACATTTTCTGCTCTGTTTACCCCAATAATGGCCATTTTAATTCACAAAAACTGATCAAAGTTAATAATTCTCCTCTACTCACATAACACGTTGAGACCATGGGAGGTGGTGAATGCCTCGGTGCTGCCCCCTGCTGACAGAGGGTAGGACACGGAGCAGGTGACGGTCTGGTTGAGATGTTGAGCTGAGGCTGTGAAAGTCAGTGTGGACTCCAGCATCATCTGTCCATCTGAACTCTGATAGAAGACAATACAGTATTCTAATGATGAAGAAGGTGTGACAAAAATGTTTTTTCTGTTCTTTTTGCCTATTGTCACAGTTTTTAATACAAACTGAACTATTATTGTATTTTTAATTGTATATCATAAAGGTGTGTAAAGGTAATAGAGGTTCAGTTAAATGATCCTGTATTATGTCATATCATGTGTGATATAATGTGTTGAAATAGGGACAGTATTTCTTTTTTGTGTGTTTTGCCATGCAGACAATCAAGACCAAGTTATAAGTCAGATATCTGCAAAAAGGTGAGCCAGAAGAACTGAACCAGGATTATACCAAGAATAAAGCAGGACTGAACCAGGACTGAACCAGGTCTAAACAATGACTAAACTAGGCCTAAACCAGGACTGAACCAGGAGTAAACTAGGATTCAGTCAGGTCTAAACCAGGACTAAACCAGGCCTAATCCAGGCCTAAACCAGGACTAAACCAGCACTCAACCAGGACTAAAGCAAGACTAAACAAGGACTAACACAGGACTGAGGCAGGGCTAAAACAAGACTAAACCAGGACTAAAGCAACACTGAAGCAAGTCTGAATCAAGACAAACCAGAACTAAACCAGGACTGAACCAGGACTGAACCAAGCCTAAACCAGGACTAAAGCAGGACTGAAGCAAGACTAAACCAGGACTAAAGCAGGACTGAAGCAAGACTAAACCAGGACTAAAGCAGGACTCAAGTAGGACTGAACCAAGCCTAAACCAGGACTGAACCAGGACTGAACCAGTACTAAACCAGGACTGAACCAGGACTGAACCAGGACTAAACCAGGACTGAACCAGTACTAAACCAGGACTAAACCAGGACTGAACCAGGACTAAAGCAAGACTGAACTAGGTCTGAGGCAGGGCTTAAAACAAGACTAATTCAGTCATAAACCAGGACTGAACCAGGACTGAACAGGACTGAAGGTACAGCACTAATGATGTGCTTGTACCTTAAGTACTTGTGAGCTCTCCTTCTTGTTGCCCTCGGGGGCGGTCCATGTGAAGGAGGGGGGCAGCGAGGGGCAGGGCGCCAGGGCGGAGCACCGCAGGGTCACATGATCTCCCATGGTCATATGACTCACAGAGGTCAGCGAGGGCTTGGACACATCTGCACACAAACACATGGATCAGAGGTGTGTTTTGTGAAAGTTATAAGGGTGTAAGATTTTAGATCAGGGATGTCGATCAAAGGGGCCGGATCAGAAAACTCATGGCATATATATGCCAAAAATGGCCATAAGTTCAAATATTTGTGCAGAGAAACGCAAATCTATTACAGAAATGTTTTTTTTAATTGATGAACTCTTTCTTTTACAAAATATTATAATATTATAAACAACCTGAAACTTTAAGAAAAATGCAATTTCAACACAATGTTTTAACATTAACTTGTATGCAAAAAGTTAATGTTGTAAAAAATGTCAAAAATGTCCACTTTTCTCATTTTTGACATTTTTCTGATGAGGGTGTCACGGTCAACAGTCAAAGCAATCGTTCTTGAAGAGCGTTTGGAAAGAGACAAGTCTTCATCTGTGCTGCTCTGGTGGGAGGGGCCACGCACAGAGGCATTGGACACACTGCTATGCTAAGTACCACAGAAAATTAAAAATATTTTAATAGAAAATATAATTAAAATATTTTAGTAGAAAATCTGGCGAGGGCCAGATTAAAGGTCTTGGAGGGCCGGATCGGCTCCCGGGCCATATGTTTGACACCCCTGATTTAGAACTTTCCTGTCTTTACTTGAACTGGCATGTGGTGTGTTTATTTTTATTGTTGATTAACCTTGATTAGGAACAGATACAAATATAGACTAACAGTAATCTGATGCTAATATCGCAGTTTATCTAAAATCAATATGCTAATGTGCAACACTACAAATACAGTATATAGTCATAATTACTTTTCATTGGCTGATAATCAATGATTGTGTCAATTTAAATATTTCTATTAAAAATCTATGGCAAGGCCCACTAATTGAAGTAAAGCTGATGTGATCTATGGTCATGGTATGGTCATTTTTCTACAGTTTTCCATTCAAGTCAAAGCGCTTTACAACAAGGAACCACTACCCATTCACACACACATTCATCACCAGTGTACGCAGACACTGTGGGCAAGGTGGTTTAAGTGTCTTGCCCAAGGACACAACGGCAGCATTCATCTGTGGGAGCTGGAATCACACCAGTGTGGGTCAGTGGATCTGACCGCTAGTGATGTTCATGTAGAGCTGGATTCGAACCGCCAACCTTCAGATCAGTGGGCGAATGTTGTATTTTTATCTCACAGATGGGAAATGTTCTTCTGATAGTAGCTGTAGTACAGTAAGTAGTAGTGTTATCAAGATAATAAACATTCAAACTCAAATTCCATATTAAGGAATTGGCTCAGTGCTCAATACCAATTACAGTAATGAAGAAAAAATGAACATTTAGTAACAGAATGAAATTTCATACACAAAATAATAGTACTTACTTTTTACTTATGTTATGCTCAAATTATCTAATGTCGATATTAATTTTAGTCTCAATTAGTATCGGATTTTCAATACTTTTAACAACCCTGGTCAGTAGTATATAGCAGAGGTGGGACCAAGTCTTTGTTTTGCAAGTCCAAGTCGAGTCTCAAGTCACTGGCCCACAAGTTCAAGTCAAGTCCAAGTCGTTTCCTTTGAGCTTCAAGTCATTTCAAGTCTTTAAACCAAAAATAGCTTAGATTTTTGCTATGTATATGACTTTTAAGCTAAATTGTACTTAAAAAGTCATGCTATATTTCTATATGATATATTTATAAGAGTTGTAGAAATGCTAAATGTCTTGACAAGATCTTATCGATGAATCTTTACGTCAGAATAGAAAGAATTCAGATTTAAAAGTGCTAAATAACAGTTATTATATCGTGTAGTCTCCACTGAAATGGAAGGATCATGTTCTGTGTAGTTCCCTCTGTTTTACTGTATTGTAACTTCATTTACTATATTATACTGTATTGTACTGTGTATATTACTGTAGTACATTTGAGTATCACAGTATTTCAGTTCCATCCAAAGAAACAACTGGAAAAGTGAGAGGGACATGTTCCAGTTTTTTTTTTTTTTTTTTTTGTTTTGTTTGTTTGTTTTTTTAACAGAAGCATCAAGTTTTCTCAAGTCCCACTCCCAAGTCATTGAACTTCAAGTCCAAGTCAAGTCCCAAGTCTTAGTCCATTTTATCAAGTCTCAAGTCCCCAAAATAGTGACTTAAGTCTGACTTTAGTCGCCAGCTCTGGTATACAGTAACATATAAAGAACAGTGAGGATTTAATGAATACCTGATGCGACAGTGATCTGTACCCCTTGTGTAAAAGTGTATTTTAAATTGGAATTTGGACACTCCAGTCTGAAGAAGTAAAAGTTGTTTTGGTTCTTTGTGAAACGGCTGAAAAGCGTGGTGCAGTTTTTCTGTCTCAGGTCTCCCAGCACATTCACCTGGAACAAGAGAGAGAGAAAGAGATCACGTTCGCTTCTTCAGCTGAAAACTCCTCCATTTGGGGACAGCTCGACAGCCCCGCCCACTTCCAAATCTGCTCTGGCTTCCGAAGTAAAATCTCCATTCATTTTTCCCATAGAGTTTTAGAAAAAATCCCATATTACGCTATTTTCTGATTTACGTTATGTTGTTTACTCATCAGAAATGTACCTGGAGTTGTGTTTTGTTTCATTCACACATTTAACATACAAAAAGATTAGTTCATCTCGTAAACGGAAAACACACTGTTCCACCTTGTGATGTCATGAGGTAATACAGAAAGCTCCACTGTGTTTTAAAAAACTCCATGCACTTTCACTAGAATCATTTGGATCATTTCAGCCCCGGAACATTCAAACTCTGCAGAACTAAACGTAAAAGGTAGATGTTAACTTGAAACTTCATGACATCACAAGGTGGAGCAGAGCATTCTGAGCTTTGGAGATGTAGACAGACTAATAATAAAGGGTCACTCAAACATGTGTGAATGAAACAAAACACAACCCTAGGTATGTTTTTGATGAGGTAACAACATTCTAACATGACTTAAAGCTCACAAGAGACAATTTTGCGTAATATAGGACTTTTAAGAATTTAATTTGCTTTGCGGTAGTTAACCAACAAATAATATCCATGTTTTAAGTCCAAAAAGCACATTTAAAACACAAAACAGTTTTTAATAATTTTCGGTTTATAATGAGTCAGAAACAGACTTTAAGTAAAATTATAGGTCTTATAGGTCTTATGACAATATCTAGATAAGTTAAAATGACTTAAGGTAAGAGCATTTTACTTAATCTGAGTAGTTTCAACTTGAAAAATAAAATGATCTACCTGTGGAATAAGTGTCTTTTTGTTAATTCAAGCAACATTCTATTTTCTCAGTGTTGGGGAGAAACGGATTACATGTACCGACGTTATGTACAAATTATGAGTAACTGTATTCAGTTACAGTTACTGTTTCAATGAGTGGTAATTGGATTACAGTTACTTTGTTGAAATAAATGGATTACATGGCGATATTTTCCACTTTTCACATTTTGGGCAAAAACAGAACTAAACCAGGACTAAAAATTGCAAGATGCATTTTCATATTTTAAGTACAAAAAGTCTTGCTCCATTGGCAGATCATTTTACTTGTCATGTGAAATTTACTCCTGATAAAACTTTCTTAATTCAAGTCATCTTAACTTAAGCATTTTTTAAGCATCCAGGTATGTTTATGAGGAGTTAACAACATTCTAACATGTCTAAACACTCATTAGAGGTAATTTTGCATAATATAGAACCTTTAACAAAATAAAGATGTGATCATTTATTTGTATTAATCAAGTCATAACTATTATCAACACTTACGGTGTTAACATGCGTGCCGGATATTCCACCTTTCCTCCACACAGCGCCTCCAGAGCAGTTATTCAGTGCTGCAGTGTATGACACAGGGAGAGTAAAACTACAGGGCACAACCACACAAGAGCCTTCAACTCCCATGATCCTCAGCGGCACAGTCACATTCCAGTCCTGACCATTCACGCCTGGAATAAGAAGGCATTTGATTGGCTGTCACAAGATTCAAGTCCACAGGGGGGAAAAAAACAAACAAACATAATGTATTTTTGATGCTATTGCCTCTCTCAGCACTAATAACAGCAACAGCATAAAGTTCCATTTTGTCATTATTACACTTAAAAAACTGATGGATCCAAAAGAAGAATTACTTGGACACAATAGCTCAAAATTACAATATAGTAAAAGATCTTATAATAACAAAGAGCTAAATAAATGGCGCTAAACTCTTTGTGATAACTGAAGTAGCAGAAGGACTTGTGTCAAAAAATGGGTAACACTTTATAATAACTACACCTTACTTACTATGCCTTAATAAAGCATGAACAAAGACTTAATTAATAATGAACAAAGATTCACGCTTAGTAAATACTTAATAAAGCATAATTCGTCTTCACTTTAGAAAAGCTCTCAAAAAGACTTAACTAACAGATGACAGCTGCCTGAATTATCATTGCATTGTATTATAAGTAAATATTTTCTCTCTTAGTTTACTGATGATTAATAAATGCTCAAATGGTTAGTTCATGAGTAATTAAGAATGAAATAATTATGAGTAACTATTTACAGTACAGGGAAAATAAGTGCAAGTGCTAATTAAGGTAGTAATTAAGTAGTTACTAAGAGTGAATCATTATTAATTAAGTCTTTATTGCTTTATTAAGGCTAAATAAGGTGTAGTTATTATAAAGTGTTACCTAAAAATGTACAGATTATATGTACACGTAAAATAAAATAAAAGCAACGTATATATAGGCTATTTACAAGGTCATAACAGTATATCTGAAGTGTACAAAGACTGTCAGGTTAAAACAAATATTCTGTGTAAAACAACTTCCTATTCCCCCATACAGCATACTACTACTACTATTACTACGTTTGACTGAAACTGTACAATAAACACTAAATACTTTTATTCAATGGTTCAAATGTCCCCTTATGTAGGAGTGTTTTTGTTCTCACACATTTAGTCCTATTTACTTTAAAGATATATATGGAACAGTAGACGTTTGTGGGAAAACTACAGTCATACCTTGCATCAAAGCAGAGAGAAAAATCAGCTTCAGGCCAGCAGCCATCTTGAAGGAAGACTAAACAACAATGTCATTACTTTAAAAATATATATTAATTTCAGTGACTCGCTATGAGGACTTACCTAGATGCTGCAGTCGAGGTCACTGAAGAAAAAGAGGACCTACCTACGTAAAGGAAGTAAAGGATGTTGTAAAAGAATGGGAAAAAAGTCCGATTTCAAAAGAGCAGAATGAGAACTAAAAAACACATTTTCACAAAAGTACTAACACTAAAACAAGTCCCAAGCCACTATGTTCATGTCCACAAGTTGTAGCATATTCTAAACTACTGTATTGTTGAATATCAGTTTGGACTTATTTGAGAATTATACCTGCCTGGAACTGTCTTATTGTTTGAAAAGATCAGCGTATAGGTCAATTTAAAGCCATAATATGTAACTTTTTGACAAAGAATTCACTATATAAAGCCACGTCTTTTGTTTCTTTGTTTATTTCATTTCTATTTTGTTGTGTTCTTGCACTGAAAAATGAAAAACATGAATCCTTCCTGTGAGCGGGCTTGCATTTCCACAGATCTGATGCTTATTTGGCCTGGAGGAGGAAGGAGGGTCTCCTCCTGCTTGTTTCCATGGAAATGTTGTTCCTTTGTCTATAATCTCAGCATGGCATAAAATGTATCTAACACCATGGAGAATGTTCCGAAGAAAGGTTTTAATTTTCTGTTTCCATGCAGGTGTCCACTGTATTTTTAAGCAAGATGACTGTTGGCAAAATGGCTTTTCAACATATTTGTATAGTAATAAAACAAGTTCAACAGCTTAATCAGATTTAGATTCAGCAATCCTGGATTTTCTCTCTTGATTGTATAAGATTTATCTATTACTTAACACAGGTACTTCTGCTATTGCCATTTAACAGAGAAAAAGCCCTATGGTATTTGTCCACAAGAGGGCAGTAGTAGGCAGTTTCTCTTTGAAGGCTCGATTGTCAAGAAACGTCACCAGCATTTGAACCACTATTTGTGTACATCTCCTTTTCTCTCATTGTATATGTCTTTTTCTTAATTACTCCCTACAGGTTCACAGACCAACCGAGAAAAGTTCCATAATACGACTTTAAAGGTCTCATATTACACAAAACTGACTCTTGTGAGCTTTAATCCATGTCATAATGTTGTTACCTCATCAAAAACACACCTGGAGATGTGTTTTGTTTCGTTCACATGTTTGAGTAACCCTTTATTATTAATCAATACATCTCCAAAGCTCACAAATTCATATAATGTGAGACCTTTACCTAGTCACATTAAGGGCACGGAAGAGAGGGAACATGACCTATTTATGGTTTATGGTGACTAATATCCTTTCTATATTGAAGTTCAACTCTATTGTTTCCTATTATAAAGTATGAGTAACCCTAGATTATGATTTATAAGTGCACTTTTTTGCTTGAAATATTCCATGGTATGATATTTAAACTTCTGTCTTCCATGTATTCAGTCATAGTGCTTTTTATTACTCAAACAAACACACATTAGCAGGATTGCCTAGTCTCCACAGATCTGGAATTTACAAGCCAGATCTCCTTGTCTCCATAGCGATACAGTATATTAGGTTAATGTCCTAACATGGAACATTCCAGGCAATGCAAAACATCTCCGGAGTTAAATGCAGAAGTGGGTCATGCTCGGTTACATTTACTTGAGGAACTTTTTTACGGAAATTATATTTTTAAGACTACTTTTCTAGCAGCATACGTTTACTTCTACTTGAGTAATATTTTTTAATTGAAGTAACAGTACTCTTTCTTGAGTAAAAGTTGTGGTTCCTCTTCCCATTGTGAGTAAACATAAAGGTGACAAAAACTTTATGTTGACGATGAAATGATTTGAAGTTTTTTGTGTTTCTTGCACCATTCTTCAGATATAATGTATTTTTTTCTAATTTTTCTGTTTATCCTCTGTTATTTTGAAGTAACATTACTCAGTACTGTACATTTTTAGCTCCTCTAACCACCTCTAAGTATTACTTGGACCTCTTAAGAAGCTGTAGTTACAAAAGCAATAACAACAAAAACTTTAAAGGTCCATTTTGTAACTTTTCCGATGGAAGATCCGTCAAATCTGTGCTATTGCTTTGTCTGGAATGTTCCACAGTATGGCATTAAACCTGTCTATCTTCAAGGACACCAAACCAGACTAAGTTACAGTTCAGATCTGTGGAGAAGCGACCCCGCTCACAGTCAGAATGCATTTGTTTTTCTAGTTATTTTTGAGTTTTAAAACCACCTGTAATTGAAAAAATGTAAAGTAGAAGTTTAATGTTATACTGTGGAACATTCCAAGCAGAAGCAGAGCAATGACATCTCCATAGAAACAAGCAGGTGACAGACCTTCCACCAGAAAAGTTACACGATACACCTTTAGATACAAAATGCTGAGGCCAAAATTGTGAGCTGGATTGCTCAATGTATGTGTTATAAATTATCATGTCACACCTTGGAAATGACACCTCGTCCCACCCTTAAAAAATACCGAACTTCAATATGAATTACAGCTGTAATGATGAATGAAGTCATCTATGAATCATGCTAAACAATGATCATACAGCATTCTTCTCATGCTACAGAGACTGTGTGGTTTTCTTTTTGTGCTTCTGGGTTTATCTGATAGACAGAGCGTGCCTTCTGCTCTTGCTCTTGCTGTACGTTGGCAATAACACATAATGAAACTGACAGAGGAGATATCTCAGTCTAAATCATCTATACATTTGCTCATTTGGCTGTTCATTTGTTTATTTCAACTTACTGGCAGTGAAACATGTTGCACAAAATGAAAGTATTTCAGTCAAGACACGTACCATTTCTATTTTGAAGATCCTATATTACACTAAATGGATTCTAGTGAGCTTTAAGCAACGTTTGAATATTGTTACCTCCTCAAAAACATACCCAGAGTTGTGTTTTGTTTCATTCACATTTGAGTAATCCTTTATCATTAGTCTGTCTGCAGTTCCAAAGCTCAAAATGCTCTGTTCCAACTTGTGAAGCCATGAAGCGGTAGTTAACATCTCCTTCTAGGGTAGGTGTATGGAGTTTAAAAACACAGTGGAGCACTTCCTGTACTACTACATGACATCACAACTTGGAATGGAGTGCGTCAGCTTAAATATGCAGGGTTGGTGTGTTAAACGTGTGTGGACGAAACAAAAAACACAACTCCAGGTCTGTTTTGTATGTCTGAAATTATATTACACGGATCAGAAAATACCATAAAACACATCAACTTCCTCTTTTCATCTGTGGTTTGCGGTACTTTCAGAAGTATCATCTGGATACTGTCTGCCGTTTCAGCTGTTTTGAGGTCAAATACATAGTGCTGTTTTAAACTTGTACAGTAAAACCCTCTCTATAGTTTACGCTTAAGTGCCTGATTCATTGGCAAACATGAGTCCAGTGGTTTCATAGCAACACCTCCATGGTTTAATACTGTGCTCAAATAAACAACCAAGAAATGCAATATGTGAATCCTCATCCACCCATTCGAAGCCAAGAAACAATGTTAACAGTGTAATGCCCAGTAGTAATCAATGATCAGTGTTTTCGTTTATTACATTATTGATTCAGGCCACAGCTTATTTTTATTTTTATTTTTATTTTTATTTTATTATTTAATATTTTTATTTTATATTTATATTTTTATTTGTATTTTTTATTTTATATTTATATTTTTATTAATGCCTTATGGAAGTATTTTTGTGTTGAATGCCTTATAACCGTTGTTTCCCAAAGACTGGGTCACGATCCTCAGGTGGGTCGCAAGAGATTTTTTGGGGGGGTCACCTTGTCAGGATCTACATGTATGTCTGCAATATACAGTTCTGACACGCTGAAATGTTAAGACATGTTTTGTATAATTCCTTATCTTTTTGTAATTATTTTATTGACTATTTTGTTTCAGTATTGCTGGTTCAATTGAATGTTGAAAAGAAAATTAAATGTTCTATATTCAATGTCCAAATAGGCTTATGGATCCATTTTATTGCTGTTTCAATGACTGTTTTTCATTGTTTAAAACTTGAGTAATACTAATTGTTCAGAGAGACACAATCACTCTGTCGACAATAAAATATCCTCATTAATTTTTAATAATTTAGAAAAAAATTATTTTGTGATTTACGAATAATGTCTATGGACTTGGGTCGCGAAGGTTTGTGATTTTTAAAATATGGGTCTCCAGAAAAAAAGTTTGGGAAACACTGACTTATATTCATCTACACGTAATGTGACAGGAGGTGGGACTGAGGTGTTTTGCTCAGGGGCACAACAGTTTGAGAAAGCAGTCTATGCCTTTAAACCACTTCACCATTACAATCCTTATAAGAGCATATTTTAAAGTTGTGAGATTAACTTTTTTTGGTGGGGCGTCCACTAAAATGGTGATGATATTGCTTTAAAAGTCAAGTTACAGGTCAGATCTGTGGAGAGGTGATTCAAATCATAGTAGTAATGCATGTATTTTTCAGTAGCAAATATTCTTGTTATTGAATACAAACACTACCAGTCAAAAGTTTGGATTTTCTTTTTAATATATTTTAAACTTTTTTCTGTACTAAATAACTCCATATATCTTGCTTCATATATTTGGTGTCTTCTGTATGTATCTAAAATGTAAGAAAAAAAAATCTATCTTGAATGAGAGGGCAATGTATATGGAATTATATAGTTAAGAAAACAGTGAAACAACTGGAGAAAAAGCAAAGAAAATGGTGGATACTTTGACGATTTGGTAATAAAATATAAAAAAGTTTAAACTATATAAAATGTTTAGCAGAGAAATGTCACTTTTGTTTCTTTGCTACATAATTCCATAAATCTTACATCATATATTTGACATCTTTTGTATAGAAAATGTCAAAACTAGTATATAACATACAGAATGTCCAAACTTTTGACTGGTACTATACATACACAATCTGTAAGTCAAATACCAGCCTGATTATGGTCAAAGTTTCCATAGATTCCAAACTTAAACAAGATAAGACATGCAAACACAATATAATATATCCGTACACTAACACTATCCCATGCCTCTAATAGCTTTTTCCAAATGACTTTTAGATAAGAATCGACATCATTAGCTGTATATGAGCCGGATCTGTGTGGAATTGAGTTAAATTTTCAGTTTTGTTCTGGGGGCGGGCTCTGTCATATTAACTGACCACAGACTATGAAGCGGTATGTGTCCATTTCCTCTTTGAGCTGAAAGTGCATTGTGCTGTGTCTGCTCAGAGCTCCTGATCTGAAACTGCACCATCCACACTGGTAAGGACTTTTCTTTTTATTTATTTATTTAACCAAGGGAGGGACACTTGACTACCTGTTGTTTTTGATTTGCACAACTTTTTAGTATCATAAATATATCGAAAGAAAAAAATATTGTTGATGAAATATAATAAGTAGCTATAGTCAGTACAAAACAATTAAGCTTCTTGTCCACTTCTTCTCTCAAATGTATAGAACTGAGTAACATGTTTCTCCCATGTACATTACTTTACAGTTTTGGGTTTGTTTTTTTGTTTGTTTTGTTTTTAATTTGAGAAAAAATAAAATAAAATTTGTATATTTGTCAGTCTTAAACATTAAAAAAATAGTTTTGAACTTCTATATTGTCCTGATACACAAAAATGATGAACATGAGTTGTGTATTACATGTTATTTATAGGTTATATTTATTTGTCAGTTATTCCAAATCTTAGAGATAGTCTTACACAATACTCTTTGAGATTTGACTGTCTCAATTTCCAGTTCAAAATGGCCAGCAGCAGCACAAGTGTAAGGGTATTTTATTTTATGCCATCTTCTCTCCCACATATTTAGAAGCAGACGCTGACTCAAAGCACCTGACCATCATAAGTACGCTTAAAATTAGAGCCTCTCTCAAACCTGTGGAAATGTTCAGTCAAAGTTTCACAGTGGGTAGTAGCTTTTTATAACCTTTTATTATGATACTCAAATCGATACCGTGTAATTTTCTAGAGGTGGCACGTCACCTGCATCATTACATGAAGATAGAAATGTAAAGCCATACTTTGGAACATTCACCATGGGGATAGATGAGTTTTATCATGGAATATGAAGGATGCATCACAGGTATCTAACAGCTTGGCAACTTAACAACAGAACAAGAACAGAATCTTGGCTTGTGTATTTTAACAACAGAACATTGTAGCTATTTTAAAAGCAGAAACTGCAGGCATGTTTGGTTTGGTTTGGCGTCCCACCCCTGCGTCAAAACCAAAAGAAAAAGTGTGTCAAACCACAGGAAGTTTCTCAGATACCAAAAGTTCAACAAAATGTTTTTCGGGAGTCAAAATCCCACATGGGTAATGAAATATGACGTAAGATAAAGAAACATCTGTTGGAGGGTCCCCACGCGCTTGTCTCAAAAAGATGTCTTTATTACTTTGCCTTGGTAACGTATACAGTATATATGCATTTTACACGTAGAACACTGAAGGCAAAGCAACATGATCAAGCAGGTGTCAGACCCATCTTCCAAAAAGTTACATAGGGCAGCTTTCATGAAGAAGTAAAATATAACTCTACATCTTTTCCACAGATTCAAGATGTCTTTGAACGCCTCAAAGCTCAGTCTCAAATCCACCAAACCTGAACAGGAAGTGGAAATAGACGCCATCATGGACAACATCAGTATCATCCTGTACACACTCACCATCGTGTTGGGCATCCCTGGAAACGCCATGGTCATTTGGGTGGCAGGGTTCAAACTCAAGGTATAAAATTAGAAAATATAATCATTTATAATTTTAAGAATACTGTTACACTGTAGAAATATTTCTCAAATAGTAAATGTATGGTGTCTGAAATCTACTTAGAGAAGTCCTGTTTACTAGCCTGATTCATCAGACGGTTTTACTTTGTGGAAACCGCCTGACCTTACAGCATTAGGATTCGTTCACTCGACGGAAGGCGGGTACTTTTTTTAATTTAACCAATCACTGCTTTTTGGTCATGATGTATGTAATGCACCACTTACAGGGCTAACTGCTATGTTGAGCTTTTCCCAAATCCCATAGGAAGAAGGACAATAACGTCTTTCCCCTTGATAAAATTCACTAAACATTCTCTTTGTTTATTTTATTTTAATTTATTTATTTATTTATTTTGGTTTATTTAACAAGGACAGTGTACATTAATTAACATTTCTGTAAATGTACCAGAATTAGCCAGAGAGGCTATTTTTCATCTGTAGTCCCTGGACAGATGGTAAACATGGTCATCCTAAAAACACAACAATAAGAATTATACAAAAATTGTAAACAGTTAAATTAAAAGGCAGTGAGAAAACAGACACTAACAACCATAATCACAATGTACACAGTGGGAAATAACACACACACTAGAGCATACAGACAGTACACACACGCTCGTGTAGAGAGGAGGGAAAACTAATGATTGCAGGTTTCATGAGTTATAAGCCAGTTCTCAACATGTTTTTTTGTCCCGGCTTTAAATTCTCGATCTCGTGAATCTTTGTCAACACAGAATGTATGACTCTTCGCTGATTCGCACTTCTGGGGTTCTTGCAAACCATCCAGTATATTCCAATTCCTGACCTAGTCAATGGAGAGAAATGAAACTGAGAGGTGGCACTAGGTGACGCCAGCCTGTCCAGCACCACTTTGACCACAGAAATGTTCAAAATAAGTTTGATGACGTTTTATGGACTTAAAAACAGTGCAGTGGGTTTATTTTCTGTGATGTAACTATCCAGGGAAAACTGAAACAGAGTGATTTCTGCAGACCATAGTCTGCAGTATTACCAGTGTTGGGGAGTAACAGATTACATGTACCGCCGTTACGTAATCAGAGTACAAATTATGAGTAACTGTATTCCGTTACAGTTACTGTTTCAATGAGTGGTAATTGGATTACAGTTACTTTGCTGAAATAAGTGGATTACAAGGCGGTATTTTCCTGTTTTCACATTTTGTGCTACATCCCATTTATTTATTTTTTTTATTTCGGTAATTTCACTCATTGCCTGAAGCCCAAACAGAACGCGCGCAATAAGAGCGATGTAAACGTCATGTTAAAGTTGGCGGTGTCAGTCACACAGTGGAAGCAGCAGTGCATTGGTAAAAACGCATTTGTGTCTTGGAAATTCTTCTCCCGATGTGAGATATATATATAAAAAAAAACAAATATAAAATCGCCTACAACTTAAATGTGAAACCGGAGCTACTGGCACTGGTGAAAACAACCTGCATAGACTCATAATATCTGCACTACTGTCCTATAGTGACCTGCCACATGAGGGGACACACACACACAAAAACACACACAAACACAAACACACACAAACACCTTCATCATCGTCATCAACCTGAGAACCCGCGGACCACGTCTCCTTCCATAGTTACAGCGCGGACACCGCCGTCTCGTGAGCCGCGTGTGGACCGTGTTTTCTCGCGTAAACCGCACTTCCTCCTGTGCGCCTCTAAACCAGAACTAACACCAGGACTAAACCAGGACTAAAGCAGGACTGAACCAGGTTTAAACTAGGACTAAACCACGACTAAACCAGAACTAAAGACCTGGTCTAGACCAGGTCTAAAAATCAGGACTAAACCAGGACTAACACCAGGACTAAACCAGGACTAAAGCAGGACTGAACCAGGTTTAAACTAGGACTAAACCACGACTAAACCAGAACTAAAGACCTGGTCTAGACCAGGTCTAAAAATCAGGACTAAACCAGGACTAAAACAGGATTAAACCAGGTCTAAACAACATGACACCTAACAGTAGGTTGACATAATTTAAGGTGATCTCATATAATTTCTCTATCAATAATATTTTTTAATCTGGTGAAGGAAAGGCTGATCTTGTTACTGTCTTTTAACAGACAAAACCTCTTATATTAAGATCTCCTGGTCTTTGTTTCTCAACAGCAAACAGTTGCTTATTCATGGAGACTTGGGCTCAGACAAATTGAAGACAACAAACACGAATTTTGAGGATGTGGTTGCTACATTCATGTCGTTTAAAAAAACATGACAGTATCAAGTAATCCAAAGTAATCAGATTACGTTACTCACTTTAAGTAATTTAATGGATTACGTTACAAATTACATTTTGGGGTGTGTAATATGTAATCTGTAGGGGATTACATTCTAAAAGTAACCTTCCCAACACTGAGTATTACTGAAAGACATTTGAATGAAGCAAAATACAGTACAACTTAGGTATATTTTAAACATGGGAACACTATTATAAGATGGTTAAAACCTCAAAACCAATTTAAAGCTATTTATGCTCAAGACAAGACTATTTATTTTGACATTTCTAACAGTGTTTTTGTCTGTTTTCTCAGCCTAAAGTCACAAATGTGTGGCTGGTGAACCTGGCCATAGCAGACCTGATCTTCTGCTTCACTCGGATCTCCTCTCTCATCAAAAAGCTCTTTTTCGACCATTGGCCTTTTGGAGTCTTCCTCTGCAAATTCAATGGCTTCTTCAAATACACCAACATGTTCTGCTCGGTGTTTCTTCTGGCTGTGATCAGTCTGGATCGAGCTCTCTGTATTTGGAGGCCGCTTTTCACAAAAATAAATCGCACTCTTTTTGTGTCCCGGGTGGTGGCTGTGTGTGTGTGGGTGCTGGCTTTAATTTTCAGCACGCCTTATTTTATGTACCGGCAAGTTTACCCGGGAAAAAACAACCTAAGCAAGTGCTCTTTTAACGTGAAGGAGTCTAAAAATGGTGACAATAGCATTAAATATACTCTGTACGCAGTTCGTTTCCTATGTGGCTTCGTGTTGCCATTTTTCGTCATTCTTATTTGCTACATCATGGCTGGTGTAGGAATCAAGCGCACCCGCCTGTCACAGAAGTCCCGCCCACTCAAGACCCTCGTCACACTGGTCATCGCCTTCTTCCTGTGCTGGGCTCCGTACCACTGCCTCCTGCTGGGGAAAATGGTGAACAGCAAGAACATAGTGGTGAGGATCTGGCATCCCGTAGCGAGTGGAGTAGCGTATTTTAACAGCTGTGTGAACCCCATACTGTACTACTTCATGGGAGTGAGTGCACGGAGCAGGTCTGGTCGGAGTTTGACAGGGGCGTACAAGAAGGTGCTTGGGGAGGAGGTGAACGAACCCATCTCTCAGTCTGTGGTGGGGACAGTGGACAAAACTTGTGAAGAGACTGAAAGAAAGCGATCCACAGAGGAGATGGTGAAACTATGAGTTAAAGAAATATTATATGAACTGACTGGTTAATGTGTACAAAATTTACTCAGGTATTTTTGTGTGGTACCCGGAATATTATATAATGTGTACATGTGGCCCGTAGTGAATGCATTATGCAGTTTAAAGGTGCACTGTGTAACTTTTCTGAGGGTACATAATTTCTCCATGGAGATGTTATATAGTATAGCAATACAGTTACCTATTTCCATGGAAACAAGTAGGTGATGCCCCAAGGCCAAGTTGCTGGTCAGATTTGTGGAGGGGTTGCCCCTTCACTTCGAGTAAGAATTTATGTTTTTCATGGTATTTTCTTAAAGCAAACAAAACCATTTGTAGCTGAATAAATGCAAGATAGACAGGACCAAAAACCAATAACGTAAATGGTGGACCCCTGTGCAGAAAAGTTACATAATGCAGCTGAGTTAAATGTGATATTTGTCATGTATATTAACATGAAATTACAGATCAAATGGAGGGTCACTATGGGCCAACCTGTGTCTGTGTAGCAGCCAAAGAGATCAAAAATATCATACACATTTGATGTCTAAATATTTTGCTTTGTTAATATAATTTGCTAAATTGTAATATAACTGTTGATAACAGTTGCTGTAGATAATATTTTCAACACTATGTAAATTGCTTTAGACAGTTTGGGTCAAATGCAGCTAAAAGTGCCTCTGTTCTTTAAAGAGAAATAACATACATTGGCTTGTCTTGGTCTGGAGGTCACTTTAATGTATGTTGGAGTTTCCTATCACTGACCCTAAATTAAGACAATACACAAAGCTTATTCCATTATTGCTAGATTGTGCAAGATGAACAATTGCACAACACTGGCTCGATGACACAGATTGCCTGTTTGGTTTAATAATGTTCTGCAATTGTTTTCAATGGAAAAATCAACTTATATCTTAAAAGGATTTTTTTTTTTTTTTTCAAAATTTGAAACGTCACGCTTGATCATAATGGATAAAACTCAGCTAAAGTAATCATGAAAGGTTTGTTGAAACTGTGTATGTAGGTTAGTGGGTATGTGGGTGGGTGTGCGTGTCAGTGTGTGTGTGTCTGTGCATGTGCATGTGTGTGTGAGAATGGATATGAGTGACCGGGTATGACTGTAAACATATGAATGTTGTGGACTATGAGTAAGACATTCATAAGGGAAAACTTATAACTTACAACTTTTTAGCTTATAAAAGTTGATTATGCATGATAATTATTTGATGCTTCAAAAAATGTTTGATTAAACCATGAAAAAACATTCATATATAATTTTCCAGTGTGTGACGGACAGGACAGGAAATACAATAAGCACACTGTTCATGCAGTGAGATCCAGTGTGGATTGTGTGCCAGTGTGGTTTGTGTGATAAGGCATCTTATGTTTTCATAGATATAATAACCAAATGAGGCCAGACACATGATCACAGTCTCTCCCCCAGCAGCCCAAATTATGCAAACTAGATCAATGGAAACACTGTGGTTTGGTGTGAGCTGTTCAAATGTCCTGTGATGACAAATACCACTGAAAAACATAGACAACACATAGAGGAAAAGAGCAAAGGGGAAGTGAGATTGTTTCAAAGTTTAGTATTGTCCCAGTGGCAGAGGCCTGTGTCTAAAGGTCACACTGCAGGGTACAAGAACTGAAACTTGTTCTGTCTTCTCTGGTTTTTAAACACTTTCTCCATAATGCTTGTTTTCTATATGGTATTAAACATGCCTCATCACTTAATGCTGCACTCTGTAACTTTTATAGTCTTGTGTCAGTTACCAGCTTGTCTCCAGAGAGATGTAATTGCTTTGCCTAAAATGTTTCACAGTTTAGCAAACGTATCTATCTTGCATTTAATCAAGTATATGTGCTTATGTATCACTACATATACAGTACCACATTACTTACAGTGAGCAGCTCTCCTCTCCACAGACTTGACCTGTAACTTGACCCTGTGGTGCCACCTGCTTGTCTCCATAGAGATAGACATGTCTAATGCTTTACTAAGCAATAGCATAGGCTATCCATGGGGATAAGTACGTGACCTCCATATCGTAGTGTTACTTAGGGGATAATTATTATGTCTCTCTTGGGCTAAAGGGGATTTTCAGATTAAACTATTTAGATGTGTTCATAACATTGTTGTTTGGGTGATATTCTAAACATCCTTTTCCTCCTACGACTGGACTAGAGCAAAAACACTTTATTTCTCAGTGGAAAAATTGAAGTTGTATACAATTACTTAAAGCTACCCAGACGTGCCACCAGCTAAGGGAGTTGTATCACTTGTTTGGACGACAGATGGAAATACTATCATTTGTCATATTTACACTGAAATAGCAGATGTTCCTTAAAGGTCCTGTATTACAATAAATTGATTAATGTGAATTTTAAGCTTTGTTGTAATGTTGTTACCTTGTCAAAAAACAGAATTGTATATTTTGTTTCAGTTTATTTCACTTCAGTTCATCTTTATTCCAGATTCATGATCCATTTTTAAAACAGACAAGGACAATGACATTAGAAACAACAAACATTTATGTTTTTAAAAGACAACCACACAAGTGTCTTCACATGTTGGACTGATATCTTATTGCACTGAATCTCATATTTGTGAGTGACATTATTATTTCATTGTCTGATTTGTTCAGCCTGCAAATAAAACTGTACATTAAAATTCTAAGTGCATCTTGCAAAATGTTCACTCGTGCAGTAACAATCATCTTCGTTGCACTTGTCCACTGTGTTTCATTCACACAATTGAGTAATCCTTTAGGTTAGTCGGTCTACATCTCTAAAGCTCAAGGCTGCACCTTGTGATGTCATGAAGTTTTCATTGAAATTAACAGCAACCTTTTACCTTTTTGTTTAGTTCAGTAGTGATTGGCAGTTCCAGGGCTGAAATAGTGTATGGAATATAAAAACACTGTGGAGCAAGAAGGTTTTCAGTTTGAGAAATATGCAGGGTTTGTTTTAAACATGTGTGGCCGTAGACTGGTCCTCAATACAGTGAATAATTGAAATATGTGCAAGTTTATCACATTAGAATGAGCTATCAGACTTTATTCATGCCAAGATCCTTAAAACCACACACTAAATTAAATTAAATTAATTAAATATCAGCTTTATCAAGGTAGATTTTCAACAAACTTGCAGTAAAAGGTTAATTTCTAATTGATGCAAGGTAATTCGGGCCAATTCACCTGGATGCCTGAGGGCCAAGAAAAATTTGTCTGAGGGTCGCATTTGGCCCACGGGCCGTAGTTTGGACATGCCTGGCCTATGTTTTTGATGATGAAACAACATTATAACAGAAATCAGAAAATAGTGTATAAAATACAGGCCAGTTAATCACTATGGCAACAATTCTAATTTTTCATTATTCATCATGAATACCTGAAACATGCAAAGTGTTTTTCATGAAGCTCTATAGTCCTACATGCATCTTAACCAAACTTTTTACTGTTTTTAGTCGATACAAACTACTTTCATTTTCAAGAGCCAGCGTCTACTGGGGCTCTTTGTAACTGCAGGTCATGACCAGTGAATACTGTATGTGCTCTCAGTACAATTATTCAAAACTGTAGTGAAGATAAAATCAAGAGTATATATAATTATGCAAAGTACCGTAATGCCAAATAAGGTCATTCAAAACAGGCCCTTAAAAGGAAGTGGGTAAGCAGAGTTCCTTGCCAAACCCATTTATCTTTAACAGCAGTACTTGTAACACATATTTGAATAGAGAATTGTCTGTGATATGATATAAATTATCACAATATGTAGTTTAACATCACATAGATTTATTCATAGTATCAAGAAAATACTTAAATACAATATAGATGTAGTTAAAATAAATAGGATAAACAATAATAAAATTAATATCAGTAAACACATAGAGCTTTGTTCACATTTACAGTACACCTGATATAATCCTAGAGGTTACGTTCACCTCCCAGTCTTTGATGATGTCACAATTTCAAAGGGAGGGCAGGGGCCTATCTCACTCTGTATGAGATTCACTGTTTTTGAAAGATATATCTAAACCTATGTTACACCTTAGCATTATTTGTTAGAGATTATCTTCACAAACTGACAACTCTCTTAATCAATCTCTTTTGGGTTGAATTGTGACATTGTTTTCAGAAGCTATTTTGGAAACAAATAATAAAAATCCACAGATGGCATTAAACACAGCCATTTTTCCATGTGGATAGGCCCAGTAATAACAGAGATATCTGTGGATGTGAATCTTAACTTTAAAGGAACGGTCAGGAATTTTAGACATAGGGTCTAATTTCCTAGTGAGCCAGAGTGTTGGAGATGTGTGGAGACCGTTTTTGAAATAACCCATCCAGTCCTTGTATTTGCAGACGTCGTTGGTGCTAGGCTAGTGCATGTCAATGGCCATAGTTAGTCTGTAACGAAAAACAGTCTTACCCACTCCACAAAACACTCGACGCAAAACTATTATTACAACAGACTGTCCATGTAAATGTCTGTGTTGACAGAATAATGTTTGAAATAAAACTAACTTTACATCAGATGAATCGTCACATGTTGAGGGACTATTTTCTCATATATCAGTCCGATGCTGCTAAGCTTTCTATCAGGAACTACAACTCAGTGCTGCTGCTCAGTCAGAAATCCTTCAAATGCAAGGTTGGTTTTACTTCTAAAATTATTCTATTGACACAGACATTTACATCAACAGTGGCGTAATAATAGATTTGCTTCGGGATTTTGTTTTTAGTGGCAGGCTAACTATGGCCATTGACATGCACTAGCCTAGGACCAGCGACCTCTGCAAATACAAGGACTGGATGGAATATTTAAAAAAGTGTCTCCACATGTCTCCAACACTCTGGCTCACTAACTGTCCCTTTAAGGTTCAATATGTATGGATTTTCTGTTTGGATATTTCTCTCAAATTTTTGCTTCACTGACTTCCTCCTGCGTGTCTCCATGGAGATATTGTTCTGTGTGTTGCATATATAAATATAAAACTCATCTATCTCCATGGAGAATGTCCCACCAGAAAGTTACACAGTGTTGCTTTAAATTGTCCTTCAAGAGATAAAGTTATATTGATTAATGGACTACAGCAAGAAAGAAGTCGTCCAAAAGTGCAGTACAGGCGGGGCTACAACAAGGTTCTGTACATGGCCCAGAATTGTGTACTGTGCACATTCTCCAAAACTGTACATATCAGGTAAAAAAGTTAGTGAGGAATTTAAGTAAAAAAACAAAAAACATAACATGCAATCCTTCATAGTCTTCAGTGCATTGTCTAGTGGTGTGTTTAAAGTGCTCATTTTCTGTCTTGTTTACTGTAGTTTAGCTCAGACCTCTGATCCTGAGTCGTGACTTCTGTGGCGTACGCTTGAGAACAGCACCTCGTCATTGTCGTCACTTTCCTCATCGTCAACCTGTGAGGAATCCACATGATTACACTGAAACACGCCTAGATTAAGTGATAGTTATGCTAACAATGCTAATTAAAATGTTTTCCAGGTAAAGCAAAGACTCATGTCGAGGGAGTAGTACTTTATAATGACTGGTAATTGCCACGGTATTTATTCAAAGAGTTGGTTTTACAATCAATTATATTTGCATTGAGTGACATATTGACACTGCCTTGGCTGTGAATTGAGGATCACATCAAAAGCCGTAAATAGGTCTCATTTAGTAAATATATAGAGGCTGTAGTTAGTTGAGAGGAGTTGGAAAAACAAGATTTCTCCTGTTTAATGGGTGCAACTTGTGTTATGTAACACTTCTGCAAATGTGGTTTTGTGAAATGTCAAGTCCTTCACAAGCCACAGACACAGAATTATGTGACGCTGGGTTCACTTGTCATGACTTGATCCCAGTTTAATCCTGTTGACTTGGTTTAGATCTGACCCCGTCCTGGTTATTTCTGGGTTAATCAAGCCTGTCACAATAAATACTATACTGACTTATCATTCAGTACAATACAGTAGATGGAATCATAATTTTTGGGGGTCTTGGGGACTTTTTCTTTGTAATGGGATGATTGTTGTTATTTCTGTACTATGATAAGGTTTGAGCAGCAGAAGTCTGAATTATGATCTTGAAATTTTTAACAATATTGTACATTTAACAGTATTTTCATTTATCGTCAGCAGATTGTAGCACTTCAAAATGTGTTATCATGACAGGCTTAGGGCGTAGTCCCATTTTAGTTTCAATTTTAATGTAATGTAAGTGTCAGCGCATCCTTGTTAGTTGTTTATTTTAATTTCATCAATTTGTGGATAAAGTTTGAGCAATTTTTATTAAAATTTTTATCACTTATTCCTGGTTTAAATGTAGATGTTTTTTGTGTTCACTCTTACTGCCACACCACATCAAAAGTGTGGCTAAATCGGAAACTAAACCTAAACTAGACCAAGACTTGAACTGGACTAAACCAAATCTACAGTGAGTGGGGTTCAGATTCAACAATGTGATGATGTCGTATTTTCAGATGGGGGCAAGAGCCAGTTTTATCTGTGAATAACATTGTACTTTGCCATGAAATATTGGAAAGGTAAATTCTCAAATATGGAATCTGATCATTTCTTTTATTGACTAGACCTAAGATCATGCTGTATTACAAAAAAAAAATCTGTAATTGGACAGTACTGATTTAGCTGCTCCCATCCTCATTAAATAACACTGGCCTACAGAATGTGGAAACATCATCTGAAACTCTGCGGCCCTAAGCTTTCGTCATGGTTTTACCTGGTAGACCGGATTTACTTCTGGTTTAGACCTATAATTTGTTCATCAGCTCACTGGTTTTCTTAAAGGCTGTAAATTAAACGTTTAGCTTGACTGAAATGAAATGTAGTGTAGTCCCATTTTAAGTGCTCCTCCCTTGGAAACAAAAGAACAAAACAAGGGCAGGAAAAGGCCAAGAAGAACAAGAAGAACTCATCTTAACTTATCATCTATCATCTGGGCTTGCTTTGCACAAAAACAATGTATGGACACCTACCATTTCGTTAATTAGTGAGCAATTAATTAAAGCAATTAAGCAATTCATTTAAAAATTACACATGTCACTACAGCACTGAGTGAGAACTGATTGTTGCCACTGTCTCCTGAAATGGTTTTCACTACATTGCTGTGCCTTGTCAGGGTCTAGAAAAGGGTTCAAAGCAAAGAGTGGGTGTTTTTAAATTGAGTTACATGTTTGTTTTTTGGGTTTTTTTTTTGTTATTTTTAGTGTTTTTTGTTTTGTTTTGTTTTGTTTTTTGCTACATACTATGCGTCTATTCATAGTTTAGACGCCTTCAGTGACAATCTACAATGTAAATAAATGAAAAAGTGTCAAAGTGCCAAAATTACTATTGTGATTTTGGCCCATATATTCACATAATCAAACAATTTTTTTGGCGTTTTTGGTAAATACAATTATGCAAAATGTATAGTTTTTGTGCCAGTTTGAATCAGAATTAACCTTGGACACCCTTGTCAAGCTTGTATAAATGTAATTATAAGTTTGCTAACCCCAGCATTAAAAACTTTTGTCTTTGAGTATTGTAACTCAGCCCACATCTAAGTATAAGGAAAACAAAATAGCTCTATCAGATTAAATGGTGTTAACAAAAGAAAGGCTGCAAAGACGACAACACCCATACTACTGACATATTAATTACACAATATGTCAGTACGTGTTTCAATCACTGACCTCAAACATGACTAAATCTCCGAGGACATAAAAAGGTCGAGGAAGAACAGTTTCCACGGTGAATCACGAAACAATAAATAAATGAATAAAGTGTCTCCAGGAAAAGCATTATGTGGATGCACTCTGATGATGAAGATCTAAATTTGGATCATTCTTGCGTACACCGGGTCCATTTGTGCCAGGTCGGCCAAACAGAGCAACACACAATCGCAGCTGAATTGGAAGCAGTTTTGGCCATAAAAGAACCACAATTTCCTCCACAAACGTCCTTCCTTATTCTGTATAAAAAGTGATAACCTTCTACTTAAGATCTGTAGAAACGCTTCAATATTTCAGTCTTTTTGTCAGTTCTTTTGGATGCATTTAGACTTTAAAGGTCCTATATTACACAAAATTGACATCTTTGAGTTTTAAGCCATGTTAGAATGTTGTTTCCTTCTTAAAAACACACCCGGAGCTGTGTTTTGTTTCCATGTTTGAGTAACTCTTTCTTGTTCGTTTGTCTACATCTCCAAAGCTCAAAATGCTCTGTTCCACCTTGTGATGTCATGAAGCTGTTGTTCTCAAGTTCACAGCTAGTTTTACCTTTTGTTGGTAATTGTCTCTTAGTAATTTTAGGGCTGAAATTAATCAAATTACTCTAGGGCTGAAATTAACCAAATGACTCTAGTGAAGGTGTATGGAGTTTAAAAACACACTGAAGCACTGTTTTACCTGTATTTATCATCTGACATCACTAGGTGGAACAGGGTGTTTTCTGTTTGAGAGAAGAACTCAGCCTAAATATGCAGGATTTGCGTGTTAAATATGTGTGAATGGAATAAAACACAACTCCAGGTCTGTTTTTGATGAGGAAACAACATTATAACAGAGATCATACGGGCCTTTAAACTGTTTTGCTTGTTCTGAAGAAGCACCTGATTTTACACTTAAAGGAGCCACTGATGCACTCACCCTATTTGTCTTAGTTTAAAATGTTAACTTTGTTGTTATCTTTCAGCCCTACCAGCCTGTGAGACTGTTAAACATTGCACCTCCTATAGAAACTCACATCCTACAGTACGATACCTGTGAGCTGGACCTAGAATTTCTAAATTTTTCCATAAATTTTTCCCATAGACATAAAAAAAATAATAATATTAACGTTTTAAACCTTGCTCATGGCTACTCAGCTCAATGACAAACACAAAACCTATAAAATGGCAATTAAAGTCAACACGTTATTTATATATTTAGAAATAAGTACCTTTTTTAAGGCTTTGAAAACTTCCATCTTGGGTTCCTTGGGTTCCTCGAGCTTCACGGTCTCTGTGTCCAAGAAGGCGATGTAATGAATCAATGTGTACAACCTAAAAGAGAAACATAAAATAAAATATTACAAATTTATTCAAAATACATTCGGAAGATCAGGATATGTATTTGCAGTCCTAATTTATTATGTGATTTTTTTTTTTTCTATGTGAATGCTTTTGAGTATGTTGTGTACTTTTTGGCCTCCGTGTTCTACTGCAGATTTTACACTTTTTGTTCCACTACTGAACTGAAATGTCCTAGGATAGTTCTGTACCACAACTAAAAAGTACTAGGTCTAATTTAGTCACCAGGTCTAAAAGTGGACTGCATTCTTCCCAGTGTAGTTTTAAATGAGAAATTATACAAAATAGGATACAAAAACTACACAGAATTTTAAGTGTTTGGATTAATATGTCAAGGTTAAAGGGCCCATGTTACACTGTTTTCTGATCTATGTTATAGTGTTGTTTCCTTTTCAAAAACACACCTGGAATTGTGTTTTGTTTCACTCAAACCCTGCATATTTAAGATGAAACACTCCATTCCATCGTGTGATGTCATGTGGTAAATAAATGCAGAAGTTCTCCACTATGCATTTGGATCATTTCAGCCCTGGCAGCTGTTAAAAAACTACCACTGCACTCTTGAAAGCTCTTGAAAAGTACCACTACATGACATCACAAGGTGGAACAGAGCATTTTGAGCTTTGGAGTTAATGACGCCGCATTATTCAAATATGTGTGAATGAAACAACTCCAGCTATGTTTCTGATGAGGCAACAGCATTTTAACTTGGCTCAAAGCTCACAAGAGTCAGTTTGTGTAATACAGGACCTTTATTAAAATAGCATATAGTGAGAATGTTTAAGATTCCATCCATACTTACCTGTGCCAGAGCATGGCTATAAACTGAATGAGGACGAGCAGAGCGAAGGCCATAATGAACATGACTCCGACAGGCTCGATGAAGAGGTACTGTCCCGTCTCTTGGAAGTATATGTCCATCACGGGGATTTTGACGCCCACAAGGTCACTCCTGTACTGCAGCGCAAATGTGATCGTCAGCCACATCGCGTTGATCATGAAGTATACAAAGTTAGCCTGCAAAAACAATGGAAAAGTAAGGGGTTTTGTTTTAGAAAAGTGTGAATGTACAATAAAATGGAGACTGTACGCAAAATACTGAATTGTTGTTGACAAAAATGTGTATCTCGATGTTTTTGAACAGAAATGAGTAAAAACATGTCCTAAAAATAGTCCAATGAGGTTAATTTGGTCTGCCAATAATTTATATTATTAGGTTCTTTTTTCAAACCAAGAGTTTGTTTTCATACTTGACAGTTTCAACTGCTCACTAGTGTCTAAACTGTAAAAACTGTCAGGTATGAAAACAAACTCTTGGTCTGAAAAAAGAACCTCATAACATATGTCCTAAAAATGTTTTGATTAGTTTTTTTTTTTTTTTGGTTTGTTTGTTTTATTTTGCTTATTTTTACCATTTTTATTTTTAATTTTCTATTTTAATAACAAACCATCTCAACTTGCAGTGCTAACTTTCAAAATGTTGGATAATTTTGCATGAATATGTTAAAATTTGCAGTCCATTCACTTTTTGTGCGATGCATAAAACAAGACAAGACATGCATGTTTTTAGCTCTGTATAAGATATTCATTTTGGTCTACTCCTAAATGGAAGCAAACATAAAAGTTCCTTCCTGTGTTACAGTGGAAAACGTTCACAAATTCAAAATACTAATCATTTACCATCACTGTTTTTTGATGCAATAGTAAAAACATGATTTAATTGGTCAAAACGGTTTATGTCAAAAGGTCAGAGTCATTTCTTTGTCTTTGCATTTGTTGTACCTTATTCCTAAGACTCAGCAGACCTTCCTTCATCTCTTCTTGTTTCTTTTTGTCAAGATGTATAGGCTCCAAATAACGAACAATCAGCTCTTGGAAAAACTGCTCCTCCTCCTGCAACAGTAACACCAGAATTGATATACAGAAAAACCTTATTTGAACTCACGGGATTCAAATAGGACTGATAAAAATACTGCAATACTGCCTTACGCAATAATCAACATCCTTACCGTGTCAAGAGAGTCTTCTACTAAATGCATATCATCGGACAAACCCTGTACCTGAGTGATCCAACCTGAAGAAAAAGAGGAAAAGGAGAGATTATAAAGAAAGTTAAATACAATATATTTTAGGTGATGGTTTTATTCAGGTGGTGACTTACTTTGGATAGGATAGTAAGGGACAGGTTCTGGATACCTAAAAAAGACACTATATTTTAAAGCTGCTCTACAACTTTTCGGGGTATACAGATGTTATTGAAACGCCTGGAATGTTCCACAGTATGGCATTACACTTAAGTATCTCTATTTAAACAAGCAGATGACATTTATATTTCAGAAAAAAACGGATAACAGCCGTTTCCAGTTCTCTTGACTGAAACTGCGATGCCGGACTTTTGCGCCGCATACGGACTGAACCAGGATTAAACCAGGACTAAAACAAGACTAAACCAGGACTAAACTGTTTTCAGTCCTGGTCTGGTCCCAGTCTCAGTCCTGGTCTCAGTCCTGGTCTGGTCTCAGGCTGGTCCCGATATGGTCCCAGTCTGGTCCCAGTCTGGTCCCAGTCTGGTCCCAGTCTGGTCCAGTTCTGGTCCCAGTCTCAGTCCCAGCATGGTCCCAGTATGGTCCCGGTCTGGTCCCGGGCTGGTCCCAGTCTGGTCCCATTCTGGTCCCAGTCTCAGTCCCAGCATGGTCCCAGTATGGTCCCAGTATGGTCCCGGTCTGGTCCCGGGCTGGTCCTGGTCACGGTCCCAGTATGGTCCCAGTCTGGTCCCGGTCTGGTCCCGGTCTGGTCCAGGTCTGGTCCCGGCCTCAGTCCCGGTCTCAGTTCTGGTCCTGGTCCCAGTCTAAGTCCTGGTCTCAATCCCGGTCTGGTCCCGGTCTCACTCCTGGTCTTGTTCCCGGTTTCAGTCCCGGTCTCAGTCCCGGTCTTAGCCCTGGTCCTGGTTCCGGTCTTAGTCCTGGTCTAAGTCCCGGTCTGGTTCCGGTCTAGTCCCAGATCTGTTTTAGTCCTGGTTCAGTTCTGTTTTAGTCCTGGTTCAATCCGTATGCGGTGCAAAAGTCCGTCATTGCAGTTTAAGTCATGAAAACAGGAAACGGTCATTATCTGTTTAATCCATTATTCATTTAAACACAAAATCGAAAACTGAAAAAACGAATAGTTATCCTTTTTTTTTTTCTTTCTTCTTGGTTTTGGAAAGAAATAATGAAGATAATAGTTGTTTTTTCATTTTCTTATTTTTGGTTTTACATTGAAAAACAAATGAATGAATGGATTATTAGGAAACACTGCTAAAAAAAAGTTTTTATATCGTCTGAAAACTCAAAATGGATTTAAGCAACACATTTTCAGGAGCCTGTGATCAATATGAGTATGCATGGTCCTGTTTAAGTGTTTGATTGTCAACAAAAAGGAGAGAGTAACTGAAAATGTTGGATAATATTAGCTCGCTTGTGAAATTGTAATATTATTTGAGAGGGACGTTAACAGCACAAATCAGATCACCAGTTGTAGTTCCAGCTCTGTCTTGTCAGATTGTATTAAATTAAAGACCAGATTAAAGACTAACTTGAGTAACAGAGCTTCAAACAGAGCAGTGCATCCAGGAAGCATCACATCAAGCATCAATAGACAAATCTTTATCTATAATGTGTTAGTGGAGTTACACATACTGGTCTGGTTCGGCTTGAATAGGGGCCACACCATCCACGATTGTGTTCTGGGGCAGTAGTTGTGGGTCTTCTGGATCCTCTTGGTCTAGGGAATGAGACTCTGGATTCTGTTCTCTCATCACCAGATCATCTGCGCTGTCCCTCCTGCACTTCCGACAGCACACCCCTCTGCTGCAGAACTGCTTAATGCTGTTCAGGGCTGCAAACACGAGCAAATTCACCAATAAAGTCAATTTAAATCATGATTGAAATGTACACTAAGTTCAGTGAATACAGGTTATAAGGTAATGGAAAAGGTTTAGGGCTGTGGTGTTTTGGAAAGTGCATATTTTAAACCTTAAGGACCATTAACATCTGAGAGACTGAAATATGAACTGGCAAACAATACAAGAATCCCACGCACTTCAGAATATGTTTGTAGCGGTTTGACCTACAGTCTAAAAAAACGTACAAGTGCAAAATGTCTTGACGGATTGATGAATAATTTTCATTCAAGTCTAGTCAAGTCTAATCTACTTCAGTCAAGCGAAAACATTTGTAATTCAAACATCTGAACTGAGATTAGATTTTTTTGACAATGGTCTGTTATATTGCGACCTGTACAATCTTGATTATTGATTAACCAAATAATCTTGACATGCTTCATAATTGAGATTTTAGTGTAAAACATGTGAGTGGCAGAACTAAATCTCACCTTTCTTCAGTGGGCTCAGAGCAGGGCCGGAGGCTGCAGGCTGGGCACCTGGTGGGGGGGCTGTCTCTCTCGTTCCCCAGGACACACTGTTCATGTTGACCATAGAGTAGATACTGAGCAGCAGATACGCACTGGGGATGCACAGGAGGTAGAGGAGGCCGTATAGGACCAAGCCCGCCTCCTGAGGGTGAAGAAGAGCCGTGAGCACATAAAACACCATCAGTGAGATGATGAAGAGGCTGCTGGGAGTCATGATGCTCTTATCTTCAACCATGTTTCCTGAAATATAAAACAAATATCAGTAACTTTGCACTTCAATGAAGGAAGTGTCAACAAACAAACAGGCTACACTCTAGATCATAGTTTAAAGCCCCACCGTGTAACTTTTTAGACAAAAAAAATGAGAATTTGGATGTTTTTATTATGCAGTCTCGACAAATCTTTTTTTTTTTTTTTTTTTTTTTTTGGCATAAAAGAAAAATGTTCTTTTGGCAATGTTCAACATTATGACATAAAACATATTTATCTCTATGGAGAACATTATGAAGTATGGTTTTAACTTTCTATTTCAGTGTAATCATGCTGTCTCTAGAAAGTTACACGGTGTTACTTTAAGATCACTTTCAGCTTGAATTACGATACAGAAGTACATTTCATCAACATAGAAAGGTGCAGTATAATGTCAATAAAACTAAATCTTCAGCTCATTCTATCAAATGGCATGAGCCAGTAGTTTGCCCCTTAACAAGACAAAACTAGCATTTTTGTATTATACTCCATATTTAACTGTCATGTTTTCTCACTATAGTTTTTTGCCACTTCCAATATTGTGATGTTTATTACAGAGAAATATGTTGTTACTCTTAAAAACATTAGAATTTATATATTTTTCTCCTATATCAGTATTGTACATTACTGAAATATGTTTGTCTGGCTTTGATTTTGTAATAAATGTTCCTCACCTATGATAGTCATAAATGTGATCATCATGACGATGGCGTATAAACAGGACATCACCGCCGCAATGGTGACCTGTGTGTCTGCCTTTACTTTGTAGCTCACGATGAGAAACAGAAGTGGGGGAATGATGGACAAGATCAGAGCGCTGTTTTGATCAATGTCCAGAAGCAAGTTCCAACAACCTGAAAAGAAAACAAATATAACATGATAACTGTACTGAGGTACTGACCTCTTTGCATCTAAAATGCATCTAAACACTTTGTCTCAATATTACTGTTTACAGACTGTAGTAACAGACAAATGCAAGTATTGAAATGTTGAGTTACAATAATATGAAAGTTACGCTAAATCCAGTATGGGGTTTGAAATTATGATAAATAAGGATATAATAATTCAAAGTAAAATATTATATAATTTGAAAAGAGGAAAATGTAAAAGTAATCTGAAACCCATGGATATCACTGCTATGGCATGTTAATAATCTCTTACATAACCTCTAAAGTGTATTCCAGTAGTTGCAGCCAGAGCAGAGTGATAGTGCACATTATAATAGTAGCGGTAAATGTGTTTTAATTAGTACCTATTGTACTGGGAAATGAAGATCTTTTGTTCCTTGAGCAAGACATGATACTTAAAATAAAGTCCTTTCAGCAGTGTTGTTTCTTGTGTCATGCGAGTGCACAACCAGTTTTATCAAACAGTAACTTCCAGCCATTTAAATCTCTTTTTCAGATTCCAGAGAGTACATCTACCACTCAAATTACTTTTCATTTTAACTATTTTTCAGAGCTCAGTAAATGCATGGTAAATTAATTATAAAAATCCATGTGTGATATATTGTCCCCAAAATAATATCAAGATTAGAGTTTGAATATTTGCAGCCTACATGGTCCACAACAAGAAAAACATCAAAACAAAACAAAAAAACAGAGTACAATATTTCAAATCTGCATTAGGCTTGCACTCTGTAACTGCTAGCTTCTGTCCATGGAGATGTTTAAACATTATTGTTGTGTCAAGAATATTAGACAGTATGGCATTAAAATCTATCTCCATGGGAACAAGCAGACAGCGCCCACACAGTGAAATAAATGCAAAATTTTTATGCCATACTGTGGAACAATTCAGGCAAAGTAATAACATCTCCATGGAGACGAGAAGGTAGCAGATCCTCCACCACCAAAGTTACATAAAGCATCTTTAAATAATATCAGCCAATAGAATGTCAACTGAAACCCAGTTAAAAAT
This sequence comes from Boleophthalmus pectinirostris, assembly GCF_026225935.1. Taxonomy (NCBI): domain Eukaryota; kingdom Metazoa; phylum Chordata; class Actinopteri; order Gobiiformes; family Gobiidae; genus Boleophthalmus; species Boleophthalmus pectinirostris. Next base: position 7,953,638 of record NW_026571175.1, read on the forward strand.
GAAAAAGCCAATGCAAAAATACCCTCTGATTATAATTATCCAAAGTACATATATGTCACCGCCCTACCTGTGATCATGAGTATGACAGAGGAGGGCGACAGAATGGAGGTGATCAGGCTGATCAGCTGATACAATATGTAAGGTCTGGAGATGGAGTGGTTCCTGTGGATGATCAACGTGGCATCTCCCAAAAGGTCCACACTGTTCACAAATGTGGAAGGGCCCCAACGACGGCGCTGGACATGGCAAGAAATGCAAAATGAATGCATGTAATGTAGCAGTAGAATGAGTTGTATTATTTCTTAAAAAATTTTGATTTCTATAGCTCAGAAAAGTTCACAATCAGTGGCTGTTTTTACATGCACGGTCAATATTTGATCACATCAGATTTTGCTGTTTTTATGTCATTTAAATAATCGTAAACCTACAGAAATCAGCTTTTAGTGTGCATGTAAACAGAAAAAGATCTAATGTTTCTAATTATCACTTAAATAAACATGAGTTGTTAGAAAGATTAAGCACCTGGTTATAAAACTCCTTAAACTCCGTTGGTGCATTGGTGTAGGCATCTGCAGCTGCACTGTACTCCACTCTCCAGCCCTGCTTCATCATCAGAGTGCACAGCCAGCGGTCCTCCCCTTTACGAACATAAAGAGAGACATTGGAGTAGACTATAAAAAGACATGAACTTCCAGATTTAATCAATAAGGCATATGATAGTAAAGCTATTAAAACAAACAAAAAGAAAGCAATCCAGAGGAGTCAATAAAAACTGTCCCCAAGTGAAAGAACCGGCACTTGAAAATGCAAAAATGTTACACATCGTGGTAAAGAAAAAAAAAAGTCAAGTGCAACAAAACTACTCTTAAAACTATCAAGTAAAGTAACTACACCCTTCTTATTTTAACATTCCTCTACATGCGTTATATTGTGTCCTATTACCTTGGTCGTACTGCAGGTGGTGGCTGGCCTTTGTCGCTTTGACGGTGTACTTCTTCATCACGTTGTCGTCCATAATGGCTGTAGCTCTGAAGAGACTGAAGCATCCCGGACTGCACAGGATTGACCCAAACACGTGCTCTGCTGTCTTCTGCAGCCAGTGCCCCACGCCGTACTCAAACTTCTGATACCACACCATAGGCCCTGAGCAAGACGGGAGTAAAACTATGTGATGGATCTGTAAAGTTTGCCTAAGTCTAATACCTATGGATCAGTGGGGAGTGTGAAAAGTTGTGTAAAGTTGCCTTGAAGATGCACTGTGGTACTTATCTGCTTGTTTCCATGGTGATCTTATTGCTTTGTATTGTCGTAAACTATAACAATCTCACATAGTCTTTGGAAAAATCAGTTTAGTATTTCACTTGAAACTTGGACTAGTTTGGTGTTAGTTTGGTTATAATGTTGTTTCCTCATCACAGACATACCTGGAGCTGTGTTTTGTTTCATTCACGCGTTTAACCCACATATCCTGCTTATTTAGGCTTAGCTCTTCTCTGAGACAGAAAATACGTTGTTCCACCTTATGATGCTATGTGGTAATACAGGAAGTGCTCCTTTTGTGTTCCAGAAATCTTCACTAGAATCATTTGGATCATTTCATCTCTACTGAACTACACATAAAGATAAAAGGAGCTGTTAACTTGAAAACTACTGCAACATGACATCACAAGGTAGAACAGAGCATTTTGAACTTCTGAGATGTAGACAGACTAATAACAAAGGGTTACTTAAGCATGTGTGAATGAAGCAAAACACAATTCCAAGTATGTTTTTGATGAGGTAACAGTGTGTAATTATAGTATTCTAGACAAACCTGATCCAGTGGGGTGAATCCTGCCACACACTGCTCCCACGTTCGAATAAAGTTTGAGCCGATCCACGAGGAGCATAACTGAAGTTGGGTGGAAGTCCGTGTCTCCATCTAAGGCCAGGACGTACGTGTTGCGCTTCTCTTTCTGTGTAAGGTCAACATGCACAAGGCCATAATGTTGCAATGTTGTAACTATTATTTTATTTTTCAAACTGCTACACAAGTATGAACACTACAGTTTACAAATAATGTCCACCACCTGTTTGTCTCCATGGTTTTGTCTGGAAGGTTCCACAGTATGGCATTAAACCTATCTATCTTGACAAGCAGCTGACCAAGTTTCAAGTCAGATCGCACACAAAAAGAATGTAGGTTTTAAAGGTATTTTTGAATCATAAAAATAGTCATAATTAAATACTTGTAAGATAGAAATGTTTAATGCCATACTTTGGAACAATCCACACATAAGCAAGTAGACCTTCCATCAGAAACGTTACATAGTGGAGTTTTTATCTTACAAAATTAGAAATGTGTGTGTTTTATTATTATTATTATTATTATTATTATTATTGTTTCTTCTCACCTCAAATTCTCTTTTCAGCTCCTCTTCATACTCTCCTTTCTTTAACCTCTTATAATATTTGGTTGCAACCTTCCAGCCCAGAAGGTAGTACATGTACATCACCTGAAAACAAAAGAATTGTCATATACAATTTGAAGAAACTATAGCACAAACTCAAAGAGGGACTTGAAGCTGACCTGAGACCAGCGCTTTTTGTGTCGAATGAGTTTTTTGTCTTTAAAATGAATTATAATGTTGTTTCCACGAGGCATCGTCACCACCAATCTCCCCCCATACGGTGTCTGGATGACCTTCTGACTTGGGACCTGCTGTGTTCTGTTGAAGATGTCTTTGTCCATATTCATGAAGATACTATGAGAAAAAAAAAGTTAAAATTGATTTGAAATGTATACTTTAGTTTAGTTTAGTTTAGTTTATATATAATTTTCTGGTAGATGGTTTGCCAACTGCGTGACCCATGGTGGTGTTATTGTTTTGCAGGAATATCACACAGAATGGCATTAAACTTACCTATCTCCATGGAAACAAGTATATTTTTAGCTATAAAAGTAAATAAATGCAAGATATAATGCCAAACTGTATCTTGCATCAATGATATAACTCCATCTCCATGGACAGAAAAGTTACATAGTGAACCTTTAAGAAATGTCGACGATCTAGAATCTATAACCCTTCAACTGGTGCTGCTCAAATTATATATATATATATATATATATATATATATATAAATATATATATATATATATATATATATATATATATATATATATATATATATATAAATAATAAATAATAATGTAAACATTCATTTGGATTTTAATTATATAATAATAATTTTATATTTGTCAATTATAAGTAATCTTTTGTGAATCAGATTATATTGGGTTTGCTGAAGGCTTTGAGTGGCAGTTTCCTTATTACAAATGTTGTAATAGATTTTAATCAAAATTTAAATCTAATTTATTGTGCTGCCTTACTTTCAATCCATAACATTAAGGTTGAAATTAAAAAGCACTGTAGGCATTTCAATTCCCTTTGCGTACATCAATGACTCACAGCTATAGTAATGGGCCACATCAAAAATCTGTTTACTGATAATACACATTCTTTTGGCCCCTCATTTTAACACTTTAGGACAAAAGGATATCATGACGTCATTTGAAGAATAGAAATATATCATTCTTACCCATAGACTTCTCGGATGATGTTGACCAGTACTTCTGCGTATTCGTTGACGTGGCGACCCTGACTTCCAGGAACATCCACAAAAGCATCATCAAAATAAACATGAGCCTCAAAACTCAAGTCCACTTTTTCTTCGTCTCTTTTCGGACGGAACTGATCAAGTCTAAGGAGTTTGAAAACAGGAGGTGAACCAAACTTATACCTGACCATACTGAAAATAAAGACATTTTAAATGTGACTGACCGAAATATTGAGATTATAATCTTCATCATCTCATCATAGGTCTCATGCCACATTGTTGCACAGAGAAACAGCTTCACTGGTTCCAGAGAAGTGAATCTGTGAATGACAGGAGCCACACATGACCATTGTACAACCATTGTTAAGTAATGTAATTATAGTTCAGGTCTTCACTGACTGAATACAGCACTACAAGAAGTCGAAGATTTCTGACAGTGCTGAGATAATATGCACTCACTGTTTAATTCTCGGGCTCATCTTGACCTCAAAGCGTGTGTTGAGCAGCAGAGACTGCTCTATGAAGCCCCCTTCGTACATCCTCCGCACAAACAGGTCCTGAGTCCTCTGGATGCGGTACAGACTCAGGTGCCACAGGTGGATGGTACAGAGCACCAGGCCGAGCCACCACGACACAGCAGAGCCTGAGGAGAAGCACACACACTCAGGGACAGAACTGTGCAGCTTTAAGAGAGCACTTTGTACCACTGTAGTCACATTCATCTGAGTTCAGTGACCATAGTAATAAAATAAGAGTTTAAGCGCTTATTACCGGTGAGGATGCCGATGTCACTGATCTTAGACATGTCCAGGAAGCAGAGTGTGTGGGTGACGTCATAGACCAGCTCAGGGAACACACTGGAGCTCAGGTTACCATCTCGACCACTCACCACCACATTACAATAGTGAGTGAAGTTGGTGGTGGCGCCGTTTAGGTTGAGCCTGTAGTCCTGATAATAGACGATCACAGGGATCACCAGCAGGGCCATGACAGACAGAGAGGCCAGGTACAGAGGCAGGATGAAGCAGCGCCGCATGGCATGCATTTTACACGCTGCCAGGGAGAACCAGTGGCACAGAGCAGAGGACACCAGCTGCACCCCCACCGTGATGGCTATGACCCGGGTCTGTGGTGCCGGGATGGACCTGACCACATCCCAGTCCATTCTGGACAGAGGGACATAGGCTCCCAGTATTAAGGCGGTCACAGCGATCCGGAGCAGGCTGGAGAACATGTTGAGAATGTTCTGACATCTCTTCATGTCATAATACAAAACTCTGACCTTTAAGGAGTTGCTATGCTCACTAATCAGTCCAAAGTAGTTTTCCCACCAGTTAAAAGACACCAACAGAGAGGCTCCCACTGCCAGCCCCACCCACATGGCCATGTTTAAGTCCCTGGTGTCCTTCATGATGTACAGAGCCACGAAGAGGCCGTAGCCCAGCAAGATGAGGAGGAGGCCGGTGATGGAGGGCACCAGGAAGCGCCTCCTCCCTTTGGCAGTGCACTGAGCCACCATCTGCAGCAGTGCAGACAGAAACGCTGCTCCGTTCAAGATGGTCACATTGGTCACAATGTCCAAATGTGGCATAGCCACTATGGTGAGGATAGCTGCTCCTGCAGAGGCCACAAACTCAAAGAAGAACACCTGGAACAGGACATGAATATTCACTCACTGAGGCACAGCATGTTTATATAGAAACTATCATTCAGTAAATAATGGTCCTACTCACCAGGGCAACTGTGGCAACACGGGGGAACTTGGAGGTTTTGTAGCAGGCCTTCCAGACGCTCTTGAGGAAGAGGAGCACACTGGAGGTGATGAGAGCACAGCCGATGCACAGCAGAGACACTGGCTTCTGCTCCTCTGGGATCACCTTTGTGCCCTCACTCGACATGGTGATCAGGAGCAGGAACGACGTCTGACACAAGAGATTATTACTCTGTTATTATTCTCATGAATCACAGTAATGAATACGTACTTCATTTATTTGATCAGAGCCATTACCTTACTGCACAAAGCCAGGCCAAACACCACCACGGCCACCACACACATGGAGAAGACCCGGACCAGCTGGATGAATTTCCATGGAGTCTGCTCATCTTTGATGGTGGGGATTTCCTGAAACGTGTCCCATAGCCTCCTGAAAAATAAAACAATAACACAATTAAGCCAGAAGTTCAGCAGCATTACAACATGCACACATACTGTACATACATACTGAACATACATACACCTTGGAGCAGTTAAGATGCAGTTGTTAGCATGGTAAATATGGTAAATCATGGATATGCGGATATATTTATGTATATGAACATTTTAGGTCATTTTATTTGATTACACAGTGATATTAAATGATTCATACATGATATAGTTGTATTGAAAGATAAATTATCATGAATTACACATTTAAGATTTTTACTTTTTAATAACTTAAGTGAATTCAAATGTTTGTAAATAGACAGTACTGCTAATATAGTTTTAAAGATATGCCTTTAAACACATTTTTGACATTTAAAGTGTAAAGTTTTTTTTTTTAAGGGAGACGAGCTGACCCTTGAGTACAGACATACTAGTATATTTCAGAAGTGGTCGACTGTAATCTTGACACTCCAATATACACATAAACACGCAAAGAAATGAAACTACATGATTCTAGATACATTAAATAGTCTTCTTTTCAAGTTTAAAAATGGCATATTTACTCACTTGGGCACCGCTCTCTTCTCGTCCATGTTGACGCTCTGTGTTCTGTTCACATAATAATTGTGGTGAATTGTTCTGAGACTGAACTGAGTAAAACTCCACCCAGATTATACTACAACAGGTGAGCGGTGAAACCAGCGACTCCAGATATATTAACAATAAAAAACAACCATATAATATAGTTATTCATTGTATTTATGGACCACCTCTTTGTAGAGTAGAATTTTTGTTGATCATATTTTAATATATTTATTTTCAAAGACAACAGAACTGCCTCTACATTTGTACAGGAATCATGGATGACTCATATAGTTACAGATTAAGTAACTTGCTGGTCGACTTTTATTACTAATAAGTGTAATTACATAGAGATTCAGCTGTGGACAATAGTTACCGCACAGAGTTAAGTTCTTGGGGCTGGTTTAGACCTTGGTATTTTTTGGTTATTTTTATACTCCAGCTATGTACTAAGTCACGAACCTCTGTGAAACTCTGTTCACTACAAGAACAATAAAATATAACTTAATCCAATCTTTAAAATTGCTTGACATAATTTAGTCCTAATTCAGACCTTGGTTTAAACCAGTTTTAGTTCTGGTTCAGTTCTGGTCTGGTTCTGGTTTAGTCCTATCATATCCTTTTGGTTTAGTTTAGTTCAGATTAAGACATGTTTACACCTTCATGTAGCTTCATATAAATCCTAGTTGAGACCTTGGTTTAAAACCTCGTCCATAAAATCAATAGTCCAAAAGGTAGATAAACAAAAATGAATTCAGAAAAAGTATGCATGGTCTCTCAGAATGTTAAGAGGTTTAAACCAGTTTAAGTCCTGGTTCCTGGTGCTGGTCTGTTCCTGGTTATGGTGTCCTTTTGGTTTGGACCTGGTTTACTTCAGATTTAGACATGTTTACATCATCTTGGTTAACTCCCAATTCAGAACTACTTAGTTTGGTTTAGACCTAGATTAGTCCAAAGTACTTTCTAGTATAGTTGAGTTGAGATGGCCAGACATCTCAAGGGGCTTATCTTCCAAACAATCAAATAAATTCAACATTTCTTTAGAATGTGAATACAAGAGTCAGATATCACTGTTTAAGATGTAAACTTTACTGTCTTCTGATCAAAATCCACATTTACATATTGGGTACTTCCTGGTAAACTTGCCCAGCAAGATGGATTCTCATGATATTTGTGAGGTCACAAATCAGAGTGATACACACATCAATCTGACGTCAGCCAGGTTAACTTCCTGGTGCCTTGTTTTTCATAATCACAGTCATTATCAAAGCAGTTAAGGAACATTTTGATTGACTTAAATAGCTCATAATATGGATACTGCTGACGTCAGAATCATAGAGTATAGTTTAATTGGAGTCATCTTAAATTTGTTGTTGTTGTTGTTGTTGTTGTTGTTGTTGTTGTTGTCTTGTTAACATGACATTTTACTGTTTTCTTTTGGCCTATAAACCCTATTTGGTTTGTTTAAAGTGAATTTAAAGGTGCACAACTTTACTAGTAGAGGACCCATCACCTGCTTGTCCCCATGGAAATGTTATTGATTTGCCTAGAATGTTCCATGGTATAACATTAAGCACATCTGTAGCATTTATTTATACAGATTTATACAGTTTCTATTGCTCAAACATACAATCATTTTTTTCTGTGTATCTCCACAGACCTGAATTGTATATCCCTATTTATATCCCTTGAGATAAATATAGGCTATGTTTAATCTCTGCAATGGAACATTCTAGAAAAAGCTATAACATCTAAATAGAAGATAAATAGATGAAGGACACTCCACCAGAAAAGTTACACGGTGCACCTTTCATATGTAAAACCAACTATTATGTAAAATCTACAATGAGCTTTTAGTCTTGTCATGAAGTTGCTGTCTTATAACTAGTTACTCACAGTTGTATTTTGCGTACTTGAGTGACCCTTTATTGTTCTGTATTATGTCTGTTAATGAGCCCTTTAAAATACATAATATGTCTCCTTTAATTGTTAATGTAATGTTGTATTTTGTCCTCATTTGAATTAGTTCCTGTTTAATAGCCTATAAGATGGCAATGTTTTTAGATTTTAAGTTTAGCCCCAATGTTGACTCAGAGAAAGGTTTGCGAGACACTGATCTACACTATTTTTTGTCGTTTAGAAGAGGTTTTAATAATAACATTAAAATACCAAGAGAAAAAGATTAATGCCACTTTTGTCCAATCAGATTTAAAAATAAACTCAAGTGATATAAAGTCTACTGTAAAGTCTTCCAAAAAGCCTAAAAGTAGTTTATTTTACTCTCAATGTAATTTTAGGTGCTTTGTAATGTTTGTTTAAACTTCTAAACTGTTAAATTTCTAAAACTAAAATGTTTGTGTATCTTATATTAGCAGTAAATACATATCTGTACTCTCAAATGTTAATGCGTCTTTGTACTGTATTTAGACTGACATAATTGAATGTATTTAAAAGTGCACTGTGTCACTTTTCTGCTGAAGTGGGCACTTCTTGTTCCATAGTGTATCATTAAACTTGTCTAACTCTATAGAGACTCTGTTTCCCAAGGCATGTATTGAATTGAATAAATGTAAGATAAGTTTAATGCCATACTGTATGTACTCCAGTCAAAGTCATAATATCTCCATGGAGACAAGTAGGTAGCAAGCCCCCTGCCAGAAAGTTTACATAGTGCACCTTAAATTGCAAAGTTGGCCTGATAAAACACTGCTATGTTTCATTCGAATATGGTAAAGCAGTAGTTTTTATTAAGTAATCTAAACATCACTTAGGGTTAGTAATATTTCATTTGTACTTGAACCAATTACATTTTTATTGAAATCTGACAGGTAGTATTGTAAAAGCTTCAGAAACTCTTAATAATGGCTTTAGAAACTAGGCAAAACTGGTGGACACTTTGTAGAGTGTGTGCTGCCCCCTGGTGCCAGACATAAAAAATGCACAATTTCTACAGAATATAGGGGTCCGTCCACAAGTTAGTAGAGTATGTATAGTATTTTGTCAATAAGTGAATTAAATTTAAAATTAGAAATTAGAGAGAAGAAATATTCATTTATGATATTTAAAGAAATGGAGAGTGGTAATTATACTACTCTAATACAAAATTTTAACTGAACACAAAATAAAAATACTTTCCCTAATGGTATTATATGGTCTTGTACAAGTTCGTATACAGATTATGACCATTGTCCTATATGTCCAATTTTGAAAGTAATTTATTTTGCATCATAACTTGATTGATACTTGTTTTTAGTATCTGAATATTGATTTCCTTGACAATCCCAGAAGTACTACCTGCTAGAGAATATGTAGGTTTGACTCGTATCTTCTGTCCTGTGTCTCTTTGGCTCAGCTTCTCTTTTCTTTGTTCAGCTGGGATGGACTCATGTAGATAATAATACCTACCACCTAAAGAAAAAGCAGATGAAGAAGGTCCAATCAGAAATAAATTGTAAAACTGAACAAAATTGCGGTGTCAGAACAACACACAGTGGGGAAAAGGTGTGTCTGCCCAATTTAGGGTCAGCAATGGGGTCAGATTCTGTTCTCAGTTTTATTTAATTTGTACTTAGATGAATTGTCAGCAAAGCTTAAAACATGTAAAACTGGTTTTGTAGCTGGAAATCCTGTGAATCATTTAATGTATGCAGATGTCCTAGTTGTTTTTAGTCCAAGCTCTGCTGGTCTAGCCAGACTGGCACCACCTAGTGCCTCCACTCAATTTCATTTCTCTCCAGCAACTAGGTCAGGAATCAGAATACACTAGACAGTTCACAAAAACCCCGGAAGTGCAAGTTCTGGCATCAGCCAGTGAGCAAAGAGCCATATATTCAGTGTCGTAAACGATTCGAGATTGAGGATTTAAAGCCAGAACAAAGAGAATGTTTGGTGAATTTTATCACGGAGAAAGATGTTATTGTCCTTCTTAATACAGGATTTGGGAAAAGCTTCATATACCAGTTAGCCCTGTTAGCTGTGCATTACATAGGTGACTACCAGATAGCAGCGATTGGTTAAATGATAAAAAGTACCTGCCTACTGTCGAGTGAACAAATCCTAACACTGCAAGGTTAGACGGTTTCTACGAAGTGAAACGAATTGAAATCGGCTGATGAATCAGGATACCGCTGGTCTCCAGCAGCTACTCAACATCTGCTCAGCTTCTGGGGTGGTGATGATATACATGATATAAAGTATAATGCAACTAAGAGTGTGGTCATGATCTGAAGGACCAAAGAAGATAAGCACATGAGATTTCCTGATTTTTGCCTGTCAAATGTTGTGTTGTCCGTTACAACAAAAATCTAATATCTGGGGCATATTATCACCGCGATCATGACAGATGATCACCTCTGGATTAATTATAAAAAGCCAGTTTGCAAAAATTGCAGGTGGCTTACAATGACGGTTTGTGGTGCTTTTGAGGAGGCCACGATGGACCAGTGTGAAGGAGAGGTTTGTTACTGCACAAATGAACACTTTGCAAGCTGCCCTTAGAATTTTGATGTACAGTTTTATCTGCAGACTGAATAAATCAGACAATGAAATAATAATGTCACTCACAAATATGAAATTCAGTGCAATAAGATATCAGTCCAATATGTGGAGACACTGGTGTGGCTGTCTTTAAAAAACTTTTAAATATAAATGTTGTTTTTGTAATGTCACTGTCCTTGTCTGTTTTAAAAGCTAGGAGATATCGACAGAAATGTAGATCTTAAAATCGTTTTGCATTATCTTTTATTATTATTATGACAATTTTGTATGTATTTTGAATATGTTAAATAAAATAAAGCTAAAGTGTCTTGGTTGAGTCAGCTGAGTAAGTGGACCACAAAATTGACCGCAAATACTGTTTATTTTATTTTTAATCAGCTCTTTTTCAGTATGTTTAGTAGTTTTAATTATAGTATACCATAGACAACATGAAGAAGTGGACTAGGAGAGTGTGACATCACCCATAGCTTTCGGCTCCAGTCAAATGAAGCTCACCGAGGCCTGCAGTTATGGGGCAAATTTGGAGCCATGTTTCACATTAAGAATAGGAATTGATTCACAGACAAAATAGTGAAATAAAAACACAAGGATCACATAGAGCGAGCTTTGTCCATTTAGACAGAATGTAATATACTCAATATTCAGTTTTTGCACAATTTAAGAGCAATTGCAATATTCATTTGTCAACCTCTACATATCATTGTAATGTTGTATGGCGACTTGCAAAGGAAAAGGTCACAAGAGAGATTACAAGATATTAATGTAATATGTTTTAATAATTGGTAAACCCTAATGTGACACATAAAACATGGCCCTTGTTTTTTTTTAATTAAACAGATTCTTATTACCTCATCTGCATACATTATTAGAACTCATTAAGTCATATTAGAAGTTGGCAAATGAAACAGGCCTTAGAAGACTCACATACTTAGTGTATGTGCCCTGGGATAACTCTGTTTAACTGCTGTACATTAGATTAGTCAATTATTTTGTATTCAATGCTGAGATAATGATTGCGTTTAATAGGTAAGCTAAGGTGTGGCAGTCACGCTTTAACACGTCATGTGATTTTCTTTTTTATGAGGATATACAATGTAGTGGCAAAAGCAGATAATGGTCCTCACGTCATCAGAACTTAAGTCAAAGGTGCGCTATGTAACTTTTCTAGTGAATGTCCTCACAGTTTGGGTGCATGGCGAGCTCATTGCCTTGAATGTTCCACAATATGGCAATCAAAAAGCGTATCTCCATGGAGACAAGCAGACCAAATCTGTGGATAGGTGACCCCGTGTAGGAATGTCTCTTTATGTTGTGCATATTTAATTCAGAGTGAAAACAAGACAAGGCAAAATGGCTGTAATTCATGTGAAAATAAGACATTCATGGCCTCAGTCTATAACTACATCCACCATTGATCATCAAATGCATGAACACTTGCAGACATTGCATGGGCTGACCTTTGAAAGATGCCACGTGTGTCTAAGAAAACCACTAAGTTTACTTTAGTTAGGCTGTTTTTAATTATTAAAATTGAAAACAATAGTATCAACATAAGGCAAATATTAAGTGTACAAACAAATCTAAACCAAAGCCTAACCCACTCGGTTATGTGTCCTGGGTTAAACTCTGCTATTGTACTTGAATTTAATGATTTTAATTGAATGATATTTTACTTGATGACGAGATAGAAGATAATAGAGCAAATAAATCTGCAGTCACATTGCAAAAGAGCAGATAAATAATGATCAAGAGACATTTTTAGTTAAAATACAAGAAAAGCTTTAAAAACTCATCTTGGACTTTACTTTTTGGGAATAATCTTTTTGTGTATTTATTTATTTATTATTTTTGACTACAGAAATTTACAGTCTGTCCTCTGGTGGCAGTCACAAAGAAATGCACTAGGTGTCTGGGTCACTATTGCTAAATGGAATTATGCAAATTAATCAAAATGAAAACATAAAACTTGACAAGGCAGTGCTTTCTTGTAAATAATTAGTGACAATAGATAATTAAATTGTAAAAGATAATAATAGTAATAATCTGAATTTCTTTGTTAAATCATTATAAAATAAAAGGAAAAAAAATTGGTCATCGTTTGCAACTTCATTTGATTGGGTGAAATGTGTTTATTTCATGTCGTATTTATTTATTAACTCCTCCTGATGATTGAGTACCAACACAATGTTCAACTTTACAAGAATTTGAATGCATCATCATCCATTACAATTGGCATAGGCGTTGTGTTCTGGTGCCTGCTATGAGGTCACAGGTCAAAAATACTATACAAATAATTAGATTTTGAATTGATAATGGTTTAATTGAATGCGTAATTCCAGCTACTTGTGCATCATGGTAAGTTGAATAGACATCAGCAGTAATTACATGACTCCTACTTTTGTTTAGACAACAGTGTGATCCTCCCTGAGAGTGAGTCACAGCACTTTTATTTTATTTTAATTTTTTATTTTTTTGCTTTGTCATTGTAATATATATATATATTTATTATTATATTATATATATATATATATATATATATATATTATATTATATATATATATATATATTATTTTATTTTTTTTTTTTTTTTTATTTTTTTTTTTTTTATCAGTTGAAAACACTGAAATTGACTAAAATGATTATACCATCCTCCACAGCAGTCCAACAACTTTCCCTTGTGTAATAGACAACTGAAACACCATCAAACACCATCTTTTCACTGGATGTCATTACCCCACCTGTTGGATATAGCATACAGAATATATTTTATACTTTGCTTAATTCTACTTGTACTTAGACAAATCTGTATCTGTACTTTATTTGACTTATTTGTAGCTATACGTCAGTGCCTGAGTGTGCCAGATCTCTGGGCTTGTTTAGTATGTGGATTTACTAGAACTGTATTACTAAGAACTATTCTATTGTTACATTGTAACCTGTGATCCAGGGTAGTGTTTTGTCCCTTGTGTATATACAGTTTGTGTGCCTTGTGTCTTTGTATTGAATGATTGTTGTTTATTATCATATCCAGAATGATATCTCTCTATATTTTTTATACGGATGGACATGAGAGAGAGAGAGAGAGATACTTTACTGACTTTACTCCCAAGGGAATTTCCATTGCTTCTCAGTGACCTTTGTGCCTCACTCATAGACCGTATATCAGGGGTGTCCAAACTTTTTTCATCAAAGGCCACATATCTAAACAAAGACGAAGCAGAGGGCTGATCAAGGGCCGTAGACTGGTGCTCAGTACATGGAATAATTTAAATATGTGCATGTTTAACACATTAGAATGAGCCATCGGTCTTTATTCATGCTAAGATCCTTAAAATCACACACTAAATATTAAATATTAGCTTCATCAAGGTAGAATTTCAAAAAACTTGCAGTAAAAAGTATTTTTTTATTTGATGCAAGGTAATTTGGGCCAATTCACCCGGAAGCCAGAGGGCCAAGAAAAATTTGTCTGAGGGCCACATTTGGCCCCCCCGGCCATAGTTTGGACATGCCTGGTATATATGAATGGACATACTATAGCTAGCACGCTAGCCATCATGTTCCAAATAGGAAGTGTGCCAGGAGGCTCTTCCGGCTCCTTCTGACCCTGGCTCCCTTTGACTTACATTGGGATCTTGTGGCTCCTCTCTCTGTACCTGCTGTAGTGAGCCTCATCATTTTGGTCTTAAAATGTCCGTATTAACCTGCTCTACCTATTTTCATTTTTCTACAGTTTCTACAATTTTTAATTTTGCCCCTAAATAAATCTATGAACATAAATAATGGACTGAGCAGGGTATTTGTCGCTCTCTGGTGAGAAGGGCAATCACATTTAACAACCGGAATTTTGATTGGCCGTTGTGGTTGCTATGATACTTGCAGTCGGATTTCCACATAGGCTCCAAACTCGCTCCTGTAACCATTAGCATCGGGAGCTTCATCTGAGTAGAGCTGAAGCTACAGATGACGTCTCACTTGCTTAGTCCATTTCTTTTATATAGTCTGTGGTCTCATTCAAACATCTCAGTGCAGTTTCACAGAAGAACTGGTCAGGTAAAATCTGTAGATCCTGTGTCAGGGCAGAACCAAAAATGTCCCTCCACTGTGTCCTGCAGCATCACAGCAGTGTCCGGGGGAGCCAGGTGAACACAACAGGAAAGTCCTCACTCTACTCATACTTGTGTCATTTGAACTACACATGTTGCACTTCTTAGTTGGTTAAAATCCCATGAAACAATGTTAAAAAACTGAGCTCAAAAAAAGTTTCAAAAGCTGCTCAGTGTGTGAGTCAGGTATCCACAAGTGCACCCAGCCACTCTGTTTGGACTCCATGGGACTATATTAGTTTGGTCCTCACACCATCCATCCCGTCTCAAGCCAGAACCAAACATGTTAGTCCAATCAGATTTGTTTTGTTGTAGTAACACATATGAAACAAAGGAGCTCATTGGTCACCTATCATTTACAAACAAAAATACATTTCTCTCACCTCCAATTAACAGAGTTTACTGCTTTCAAAATCTGCAATGTTTTTTCCCTTTTATTTTCCTCATAAGATGCCTTATTTGATTTGTTTGGATGGACCATGCGTGCCCCTGACTGGCTAATCCACCTGCCTTTCTCATCCTTTTGAAAACAGGGAGATTCACTGGAGACCAGACTCACAACTTTATAAAGCAGAAATGTATATTCTGGATCCCAGGCACATTTATAAGTGTTAATGCATAAGTACTGTAGTACCTATGTGTCGTGTCACCAACCAAGGAGTTACCTTTGCTTGGTTTTACACTTTTAAAACACTAAGAGTACATACTTAATGGCAGAAGAATGCTTTGTATCTCGTTATATAAGACATTTTGAAGCCACAGACACATAATTATCCAGGCTGTGTCCAAAGCAGAAACTGACAATACAACATTTGCTCTTCCAACATTACATGACCACTTATCAGGGATCCTTTTTGGTGTGGCAGTCTAAGGTATGATGAAAATGTACAGTTATTTAAGTACAATAGCATGACTATGCCTGGCTCACAACATATTGATTATAAATCCCAACTCTCCCACTTTTGAAGACTATAATCCTCCATAAACCCCTGTTTTCAGGACAATGCTGGAATGGTGTTTACAGTAAGAAAAACTCTAAGACAGTGGTACGCCCATAATTAGATGCTCTCATAGCTGTGTGTCATTAAAACATAATTGTATCTGCGTTTGAGAATGTGAGCCAAAGCAGGTTCACAGATTCCACCCTCAGGCAACACATCCATCTAATTTGTTAGAAATACAATTCCAATAATTACATTCTTTGGTTAAATAAAAAGGGACAAAGGACTATATATTTTTTTTTTATTCACTACTGTTTTCTCTATTAAAACAGGACCTGCATAGTCACAGGTGAGGAGGTAAGTAGTAAATTTTAGATAATTGTACTTCTCAGAGTAGTTTTAGTAGTTGTACTTCTGTGTGAGTACTGTTTTTTTGAAGTCGCACAACTACTTGAGTAAAAGATTGTTACTCATTCCACTGTGAGTAAGCGTAAACATGCCAAAAATGTAACAACTACTCTTACTCTTAAATTACTCTTATGATTTTACACTTCCACTTGAGTAATATTATTTTGAAATAACAATATTTTTACTTGAGTTAATTTTTTTGTCTATTTACCCACCTCTGCATAAAGTAAACATGCAGACTGAATATAATAATAATAATAATAATAATAATAATAATAATAATAATAATAATAATAATAATAATTCCTTTTTAATAACCAATCTTCTACATCTTGTTTTAGTTTCTTTTTTTTTTACTTCAAAAATGTCATTTCACTGGGCACATGAAAATTCAACAGTAAAATACATCATATTTTCATTCTTGCCAAATGGAGCGTCAGTATTTCGTTTAACACTGTCAATACATTTTGTTCATAACTATGTAATACCCTGAGTTTTATTCTTCCCTTACCCTGTGAATATCCTTCATTTTAAAGGGTAACTTTTATCATGGAGGGCCGCTATGGAGACGAGATCACTCTGCCTGAAATATTCAACAGTATGGCATTAAATATGAATAATTATCTACATGGAAACAAGCAGGTGACACTGATGAGCCAAGTTACAAGTCAGATCTGTGGAGAGGTCTCCCCAGTAAAAGTAACATGTTATGTTTAACATTGAAAACTCCTGTAATTGAATAACTGGAAAATAGATCAGTTTAATGCCATACTGTGGAACACTCTAGAGTTAGTAATAACATCTCCATGGAGACAAGCAGTTGCATACCCCCAGGCGAAAAGTTACCTTTAAAAACACATCTACAATACTATCACATAGAAGGTTGTTTACTTCAATATTCTCCCCAGTGCTTCTCATTTGCAGAACTATTACATATTACAGTAAAATCCTTCACATAGCACATACTTCTAATAAGTAAATAAAATACATAAATATCTAAAGAGGTTGAATTGTTGCACCCTTAGGTGCAGAAAAAGTGCTCTATGAATACAGAAATAGCATTATTCACACATCAACGATTGTAAACATAAATAACATAGAAAATGATCACAAAACTGGATATTTTAAAGTGCTACTGTCCATTTAGTTTTACACTAGAGTGCCGTCATCTGGGCTCCTGGTGGGAATATAGGGGAACATGTCATCATCACTGTCGTCCGAGCTGAAGTAGTCCAGGTCCATTTGGGACTGATCATCTATTTCTGACGTATGGATGGAACCAGAGCCATAGTCGGAAGGCTCTGTACTGGGCGGAGCAGAAACCACCTGAAAAAGAGAGTGGGGATTAGTGCTGGGTTTTAGATGACGTCATAACATTCTATAGACGCATAATATTTAATCCAGAAGGGGCGCAGCTAAAATCAAGATTATTCAAATGTAAGCTTTTGTGGAAATATAGTAAGTTCTTGGGTCTAGTCACTAAAAGAAATTATCTGGTTCAACATTTGCAAATTTACCTTTTAGATATTTCATGGCAAATATAACGTTATCAATCCATGGGTTTTGAAGTGATGAAAAAATAGGACTGTTACTACAGTAATAAACAATTTGAAACAAAGTGACGTGACACCTATGGTTAAGGTCTGTCTTATTAAGCTGGTCATCAAAAAACAATTAATTTAAAAATAACACTTTAAATTATTCTTTCTTCAATTTTAGTTTTTGCAACATTAGTTTGCCCTTTTTTGCATCATTTTCTTTGTCAAAACCTGCACAGGGGTGAACAATTTGAAAGAAATAACAATTTGAAAGAAATCACATTGCTGTATACATAACATTAGAAATTAGATAATGATCAGATTTTTGATCTGCCAGTGAGTACAGCGCAACTAAAAATGTGCGCAATTGTGGTTGTGTTATGGTGGCCAAAAAGATCACAAGGGCGTGTTGCAGCAATTAAACGTTTAAGTATGTTCCTTTTTTACATTTAATAACAAGACCAACCTGTTTCTAGTGCTGAGGTAAAAACTAGATTCACATACGTTTTACAAAGTGGTTATTAAGAATTGGGGTAAGACTCACTATTGATCTACAAACTTTGTGTCGTCATCAGTAGAATTACTTAATAATGCATTAGTCCTATCTAGAGCTTTTCTACGTGCTTTATTTTGCCTTATTTTTATTTAGTTTTTTATTACTTCCATACTCTGCTGTGTTAAGCCATTTGACCAGCAATCACCGCTCACTCACATACATAGGCAACACAGTCAAAACTAGATTTAAAACTATATTGAAACTATGTTGAACATTTCAAATAATAATCTTTTTTTTTTTTCAAATTGAAGTGGGTGTTGTTAGTGTTCATGTTGGGGCAGAGGAAGGTAGTGTAGACTATAATTGACAACAATTTGTACAAATTCTGTTAGATTTATCATTTTTGATCACACATTTATAAAAGTAAGAGGATTGTGTGTCTTGTATTTGGAGGAATACTGTGATAAGATTTACTTGAGAAACAACACAGCATGTTATATCAATATTTAAATATACTGTATTTATATATTACAATACCTTCTTTTTGTGTGGCATATATATGTCTTCAGTTTTCGACACAGGTTTTGGCTCCGTGTTCAAGAAGGCCACATAATGGATCAGCGTGTTGAGTCTAAAAGATAATAACATAACAAAATCACTTGAACTATTTTCTTTAGTGCTTTTAAGTAAATACTGTATATGTGACATGCTGTGAAGACTAACCTGTGGAAAAGCATAGCCACAAACTGAATGATAACTGACGCAGCAAATCCAATGATGAACATGAACCCAATGGGGTCGACTTTGAGATTTTGTCCCAGACTCTCCAGCTCCACAGTGACCTTTGGCACCTCGATAAAGATGGCCACTTCAAAAGTCTGTAGGGTGAATGTGGCCACCAGCCACAGGGAATTCATGAAGAAGAAGGCAAAGTTTATCTGCAAAGAGAAGACATGGAAGCAAAGGTCACACAACACTTTTTTAAAATCCTTCCTGGAATGTTCCACAATATGTCATTACACTTTTCTCTTTTTCTTTTTACCTTGTTTCTCAAGCTTTTTAGCTCTTCTTTGACTTTCTCCTGTTTGGCCTTGTCCATGGGCAAAGGTTCGAGATACTTCTGCTGCAGGTCAATGAAGAACTCCTCCTCGTCCTGGTAAAAACAGTCATCCAATTTTATTTTAACCCACAGTTCAAAGTTACACAAGAGAGTAATTATCCGTAAGTATCGGTAGGGAGTAGTTTAAAATAGACAAGTTTGCTGAAGTGTGTTACTCAACAAAATAAAATGTATTACTACTATTAAACACAAAGCGAGCTGGCCACACCTTTTCAAGCGAACCTTCCTCAAGCTCCATGTCAGTGCACAGATCCTTCATCTCTGTCACCCAGCCTGCAACATCAACAAAAACATTAGAGAATGTCTAATATGAAATTTACAAATGACAAATGATTCCAAGACAAGTACTTACATTGATAAGGGTAGTCATAAACTGGTTCGTTCCTGCAGAAAATGACAGGAAAAAAGGTTAAACTTATATAACGTGGTATAAATTAAATGCAGTGCTATTCTGGGAAAATAAATATTTATTATATTTAGAATATTGCATTTTACAGATGGTTAACTGTCCTCAAAATGGCACCGTATAACAGGAATCTAACACCTCTGAATATATTTAAAATATTACAATTAGTCATTATTAAGTATTTAGACATTAGCGATGCTAATCCTCCCTATATTGTGCAGTCATAATGAGTTGGCTTGTTGTGTGTAGTTGCTCACCGGAGGTTGGTTGTGGGGATGCCGTCCACTATGGTGTTCAGGGGTCCATCCACTTCCTCCTCTTGGGGCTCTACCACAGGCTCCTGGGCCACTGATCTCCTCTCTGGTCTCTGACTGGGCTTTTTACAGCAGTCCTGGGTCCAGGAGCATGAGAAGAAGCGCTGCAAGGCACTTTTGGCTGTAAACAAATTTAGTTTGAGCTTAAATTCAGAGCATAAAATGGGAAATTCAGTATTTTATTCTTAATTTTACTCTTTGTTAATAATACATATTTATACATTTTATTTATTAGGTGCCTTTCTAGACATACAAGATCACCTTACAACAATAAACAATTACTATATTACTATAGAACAAAGTTAAATACTAAACAAAGAACAAAGTTAAACACTAAAGCAGGACAGTGCAGCTATGGCCTGGTGGTGTGGTGGAGTGAATAGGCCAGTCTAAGGTGCATGAGACAGATTTTCATATTTCTTGGTTTGTGCTTATGGTAGATATTTAACATAGTCAACATCAGTCAAGTGGGGCAGCTTGAGGGGAAAAGAAGAAAATACAGGTAGTGGTGAGTTCTGAAATACCGCTACCTATGTCATCAACACGGAATTCAATCCACATCCATTTTTTACTCAAACCTAGCTAGTTTGACATTTTATTTATGTCAAGATAATATACTGTCAACAAAGTGAGAACATTGCACTTGAAACTGGTTATTAATTATGATTTCATTCATTTCAAAGTATCTTGAGATATAGATCCAATATTCAGATTTATGTTTGCATGGTGTAGAAGTCTATTACCTTTCTCTCTGGAGCTCTTGGGTTTAGTGGGGTCAGACTGAGATCCTGGCGCAGGTTTGACTTCTCTGGTTCCCCATGAGACATTGTTGAGGTTGACCATTGAGTAGATAGTGAGCAGCAGATAGGCACTGGGGATGCAGATAATGTAGAGGAAGCCATAGAAGACCAGAGGGAACTCCTGTGGGTGCATCAACGCAGTCACAGAGTATATGATCGCCATGATGATTACGAACATGCTGCTGGGAGTGAAAATGGTTTTGTCTTTCACCATGGCACCTAAGAAGAAAAAAATGAAAAAAAAATGAAATGGACATAGGGGCTTACATGCTACAGTATTTATGCAATTCTTAGTTTTTGAGAGAAAGATTCAAACAGTCTGTAAATTTGACACGTGGAACAGAAATGGCTTAAAGTATATTTAGCCCACAATCACAAATTTATAACTGAATTTGCCACCACAGTATTAAATTTCACCTTAGTTCATTTGTGCAAACTGAGAACACATTGAGCTTGCTGCTAGTTTTTTTTTTTTTTTATGTGGAATGGCCAAGACAAAATATCATACAGTTGTGAACTATGCATGAGTTTCAGAATGACAAACAATTATGAATGTTGTCATAGCAATTAACAATTTAAAACTAAATATTGTAGCTTTATTTTGCATATAAAAGGAAACTAAACCCTGTGGTATGTGGCAATGTCCCTTGACCAGTATCAGCATTTTTTATGGTAAATTTGTTTTTGTTTTGACAGTGACTTACCAATAATAGCCATGGACACCACCAGCATAAGGAAGGCATACATGATACTGAGGAAGGCTGCGACTGTGATCTGTGTGTCTGACTTCAGTTTGAAGCACAGGCCCAGGTAAATGGCAGGGGGAATCACAGATAAAACTAGGGCCAGGCTCGAATGCATGTTAAACATGAAAGACATACTTCCTGAAAGCAAAACAGAAACAGTGTGAATCACAAGAAAACATCAGCTATTTAAAAAGGATATATTTTGCTAAATCTACTGTCTTTTAACCATGTTATAATGTCACTCCCTCACCATTCACTTAGATTGATTTGTGTATGTTTGAATAATCTTTAGTTTTGAACTACCCCCTCTCCCCGCCCACAACTCTGTACTTAATATGAAAGAAGAAAGAGTGCAAGTCATAGAAATAGCTTCAAAACTAACCTGCTATCATGAGACAGATGGTAGCTGGGGCTAGAATGGCTGAAATCATGGTAAAGAGCTGGTAGAACATGAAGGGCTTGGACATGGATGGATTCCTTTTAGAAATCACTGTGGTTTCTCCCAAGAGATCTGCAATGTTGGCCAAAGTAGAAGGACCCCAACGACGGCGCTGCAAACAAGTGAGATATGAGAGAAGAAGTTAGCATTAGGCTAAAGATAACAGATTGTGTCCAAGCATAAAATTCTTAAAACCCCATAGTTTAAAATGGAGGTGAGACTTTTACATTACATTACACATCTTATATGTGGACCCAGTTGCTAACACACAATGATATAGTTATAGGATGTTATGAATACAAAGTATTCAGTGGGTTTTGTGTTACTGACCTGGTTGTAGAGTTCTTTAAAATCCTCAGGTGCATTGGTGTAGGCATCTGAAGCCGCATTGTACTCCACTCTCCAGCCCTGTTTTAGCAGCAGAGTGCACAGCCAGCGGTCCTCCCCTGCACAGCACAAAGCAAATTACATGTATTTAATTTATATAAAATAACTGAACAAAACCAAAGCTAATCAAAATGAAATTCATATTCTGGACTAAAGTCAGTTTAACATATGATGTTATGTTTTACATTCATATTATGAACCTATTAACTATCAGCCAACTCCTGATTTAAGAAACAGATCATCTCTAATCATCTCTCTCACCTTGATCGTACTGGACATAGTGGCTGGCCTCGAGGGACTTGCTGGAGTACCTCTTCATCACATTATCGTCCATAAGTGCCTCTGCTCTGAAGAGACTGAAGCATCCCGGACTGCACAGCACACAGCCAAACACGTGTTCTGCTGTCTTCTGCAGCCAGTGACTGATGGCATACTCAAACTTCTGAAACCACACTGCTGGGCCTGAGGAAAAACAGAGGAATATAGATGAAATGTTGTTGTTTTTTACTGTGTTGTGTGTGAAAATATATAAAACTAATTACGAGAAATGATTACAGATGCCATTTAAATTTTGTAGTGAGTGCCCAAGGTTGTTGCAGGGTTATAGAAGTGAACTTTGAAAGCTAATCTGTTTTAAGTAAGACCTGGTTTAGATATTTTTAGGTTTTGTAAAGTCATACATGATCCTGTTTTGACCAGGGTTTAATGTTATTTAGACACATTTCACATCTGTTTCTGCTAACATTTTGCAAATTTCATTTAGTTTAGGTTTAGTTAAAATGGTTGTTTTCAGTCTTTGCACTCTGCAAACAGTTTTGTTACACATGTCTTTCTTTTCTTTTATACATATGTCTATATTTATGTTTATATTGAACCATATTTGTATTGTTTTACACTAACCCACTCCACAAAATGAGTATTTTCAAGAAAGACCAGTTCTAACCTGCTCCAGTGGGATGAATCCTTCCACATGCTGCCCCAACTCGAGGATACATTTTCAGCCGGTCAATGAGGAGAACCACTGCTGTAGGCTGGAAGTCTGTGTCCCCATCTAAAGCCAGGAGGTACGTGTTGTGTTTTTCTTTCTATTGAGACAAAAACACAGGTCAGTTTCACAATAGTTGATATCATTCAGATTTACAGTAATATAGTCTTAATGCAGTTTACCTGGATATCCTGCTTTAGAGAACTCTCATCCTCTCCCTTCTTCCAGCGAGAATAGTATTTGGACATGAGCTTGTATCCCAGAAGGTAGTACAGGTACATAACCTGAAAATCAAAATGGCGGTTAAGACATTACATACTTTACGGCAGAGTCATGGTTAGGTAACAGAACAGAAATACTATTAGAACAAAGACTGTAATTATGGAAAGCACAGGGTTATTATTTCAATTATAATGATTATAGGTCCTGTATCCGATTTTGCACCGTGAACAAGGAAGCCAGTCTGGTTTCATTGTTCAATTCACCCACTTAAAGCCCATTCTGTAATGTCCCATGATAGAGATTGTCTGGTAGAGTCACTGGCAGTTGCTTCCATATGTTTTTTATAAATAGAGCATGGGGCAAAGGGCATTTTCCTTAACAAGATTTTTGTTTTCAGGGTGAATTTACATTTTATATTATATTTTACACAGAAAATAATCATTCAATAGGAAAATATGGCTCTCTTCCCCCATCTGGGAGTATGGCATCACCACAACCACCAGTACAGCAGATTGGCTTGGGAGAAGAATAGCCTTACTTTCTGACCAAAAGATGTACATATGTTTTCATGTCATGTTTCTACAGTTCAGGCTATATGATTTTATATGATGGTTATATGGATATATGATTGGTTTTACCTGTGACCATCTCTTC
Organism: Boleophthalmus pectinirostris; assembly: GCF_026225935.1. Lineage (NCBI taxonomy): Eukaryota > Metazoa > Chordata > Actinopteri > Gobiiformes > Gobiidae > Boleophthalmus > Boleophthalmus pectinirostris. The sequence continues at coordinate 7,978,019 of NW_026571175.1, forward strand.
TTGTGGCGGATGCGTTCTTTGTCCTTAAAGTGAATTATGATAAAATTCCCATAGGGCATTTTAATAACTATCCGACCTCCATACGGTGTCTTGATGATCTTCTGTTTTGGATGCTGCTGTTTTTTTATGAACATTTTCTCGTCTATGTTTGTGAAAATGCTGAAAATATATTAAAATATAAATATATAAATGTGTGCAATAGAAATAAGAGAGGGGTAAATAAGAATGCACTTATCTTACCCATAAACCTCGGCTATGATTTCTACTAGATTCTTGGCGAAATGATTCAGGTGACGCCCTCGACTTCCCTTTATGTCCATGAATGCGTCATCAAAGTAGATATGAGCCTCAAAGCTGAAGTCATTGAACTCTGCATTGTCTCTTGGTCTGTATTTATCCAATCTGAACACCACAGAAATAACATAAAGAAACACGTTTAAAATCTATACAAAAAATGTAATAAGGAAAAACATGCAACACTTAGAGCACTAACCTGAAGATGGATATTATAATGTTCATCATCTCCTCATAGGTTTCATGCCACATTGTTGCACACAGATAAATCATGGCAGGTTCAACATTTTTGAGGCTTAAAGAGACAATATGCAGTGTTATTTAACAAAATCAGATTCTTTAGACTCGCAGACCTCTAACACATGAAAATCACTTACCCCTTGAGTTTGTCTTTGGTCCTAATCTCAAAGCGTGTGTTGAGCAGCAGAGACTGCTCTATGAAGCCCCCTTCGTACATCCTCCGCACAAACAGGTCCTGAGTCCTCTGGATGCGATACAGACTCAGGTGCCACAGGTGGATGGTACAGAGCACCAGGCCAAGCCACCACGACACAGCAGAGCCTGAGGAGAAGCACACACACTCAGGGACAGAACTGTGCAGCTTTAAGAGAGCACTTTGTACCACTGTAGTCACATTCATCTGAGTTCAGTGACCATAGTAATAAAATAAGAGTTTAAGCGCTTATTACCGGTGAGGATGCCGATGTCACTGATCTTGGACATGTCCAGGAAGCAGAGTGTGTGGGTGACGTCATAGACCAGCTCAGGGAACACACTGGAGCTCAGGTTACCATCTCGACCACTCACCACCACATTACAATAGTGTGTGAAGTTGGTGGTGGTGCCGTTTAGGTTGAGCCTGTAGTCCTGATAATAGACGATCACAGGGATCACCAGCAGGGCCATGACAGACAGAGAGGCCAGGTACAGAGGCAGGATGAAGCAGCGCCGCATGGCATGCATTTTACACGCTGCCAGGGAGAACCAGTGGCACAGAGCAGAGGACACCAGCTGCACCCCCACCGTGATGGCTATGACCCGGGTCTGTAGAGCGGGGATGGACCTGACCACATCCCAGTCCATCTTGGACAGAGGGACATAGGCTCCCAGAACTGCTGCGGTCACAGCGATCCGGAGCAGGCTGGAGAACATGTTGAGAATGTTCTGACATCTCTTCATGTCATAATACAAAACTCTGACCTTTAAGGAGTTGCTATGCTCACTAATCAGTCCAAAGTAGTTTTCCCACCAGTTAAAAGACACCAACAGAGAGGCTCCCACTGCCAGCCCCACCCACATGGCCATGTTTAAGTCCCTGGTGTCCTTCATGATGTACAGAGCCACGAAGAGGCCGTAGCCCAGCAAGATGAGGAGGAGGCCGGTGATGGAGGGCACCAGGAAGCGGTTCCTCTCTTTGGCAGTGCACTGAGCCACCATCTGCAGCAGTGCAGACAGAAACGCCGCTCCGTTCAAGATGGTCACATTGGTCACAATGTCCAAATGTGGCATAGCCACTATGGTGAGGATAGCTGCTCCTGCAGAGGCCACAAACTCAAAGAAGAACACCTGGAACAGGACATGAATATTCACTCACTGAGGCACAGCATGTTTATATAGAAACTATCATTCAGTAAATAATGGTCCTACTCACCAGGGCAACTGTGGCAACACGGGGGAACTTGGAGGTTTTGTAGCAGGCCTTCCAGACGCTCTTGAGGAAGAGGAGCACACTGGAGGTGATGAGAGCACAGCCGATGCACAGCAGAGACACTGGCTTCTGCTCCTCTGGGATCACCTTTGTGCCCTCACTCGACATGGTGATCAGGAGCAGGAAAGATGTCTGAAGGGGGTAAAATAATACAATATTGTAAAATATACATAAAATACATAAAAGATAAATACATTTTTAAAAGTATGGAATAAATATTTAAAACTAATGCCAGACCTTGCTGCACAGGGCTAGTCCAAACACGATCAGGGCGACTGCGCAGAGCGTGATGAAGCGCAGCAGTTTGATAAGTTTCCATGGTGTGTTTTGGTCGTCTATAATGGGCACTTCTCGGGCTGTGTCCCACGGCCTCCTGATCCATACAAAATAAAGTTTAGTAAAATGAAAACATTAACAGTTTATCATTTCAATTAGGTATAAATAACAGGGCAAAAAAAAAAATTAAAGTTATCCACAGATATAAGTAACACAAAGGAATCAGAAGAGATTTTTTTTCCCATTGTCAGTGAATAAAAGAATCACAAACTCCAGTGGTATAGCACATAAAATAATTTTAAAAATTAAAATATAAACTATAAGAATATAAGAGTACAAGAATAAGAGCATGTGTAAAAGTGGACCCCATTCTATAAGCTCACATCTTTTTAGGGTGTTTGTGTTTTTCACAGTGTCACAAATACTGACATATATATTACATGTTAAATGTACAGTATACACTTGTGTATGTGTGTGACCATATATAATATATAATCTTGAACATTGTGAAAAATAAATTGAATTGAATTTAAAAGTAAAATAAATTAATGCATGCTGATTTCCATACTATACTAAACTACTATACTCCTTACCAAACTATATATAAGTTTTCCTAATATAATAAAACAAAATACAAATGAAAATAAATAAAAAGCAGTAGCATAACTAAATATATTTATATATATTTTAAGACAAATTGAAAAAAGAGAAATCCTGTGAATGTATTTGAAGGAAGAACTTACCTGGGCACTTCTTCTCTGTTGTCCATGTCTTCATCCATGGTGCTTATTGCTGGTGTAAAATCAAAGGTTTAGGGATGGGTAGAGTGTTTTATACTCCAGGCAACTCTTACAGTGATGTCAGAGAATGGACTCCACCCATTTATACTTAACTCAAATGCACTGCAAGAAAACCTCAATGTGCCCTCACAGTTTCCTGGTTCACCTGGGTTAGTAAAAACAAATCAGTTTCCTGGATACTATATCGACACTCATATTAATCATTTGAGGAGTTTGGTGTAGTAAGAAATCAAAAAGAGAGGATTTTAAAATGAATATTCAAAATTAAAGGTATCAAACGTACAGAGTAACTAATTTGATAATAGATATACTTAAGCTATTCAGGCCTTCTTCTGACAAAAACTGTGGTAAAAGTGGCCCGTATTACTCCATTTTCTGATCTGTGATTTCTTGTCAAAACATAACTGGAGCTGTGTTTTGTTTCATTCATTCACAAATCAAAAAAATACACAAATGAATATTTAGGCCTTAGTTCTTCTCTCAGAATACTCTGTTCCATCTTGTGATGTCATGTGGTGATACCAGAAATGCTCCATTGTGATTTTTAAAGCCCATTCACCTTCACTAGAATCTTTGGATGATTTTAGCTTTGGTATCCCTGATTTCTACTGAACAAAAGGTAAAAGCTAGCTGTTAACTTTTAAACTACCATTTCATGACATCACAAGGTGGAACATTTTGAGCTTTGGGTACGCAGACAGCCTAATAATGCAGGATTATTAAACATGTTTTAATCACACAACTCTTGTCTAACATTGGTTAAAGCTCACAAAAGTCAAATTTGCTTAATATAGGACCTAAAGTAGGAGTAAAGCATAGATGTTTATATAAATATTAAAACATAGCTGATTATTATTACATCAATTACAACAGCACACACTAAAAACGCCAAGGCCACTGTGTTAAAATAGTATTCAATCAACCTCTTTGCTGTGTTTGCCCCAACGCCTCAAAGCCTATCTAAAGTAGCCAGGACTGCCCATTCAAACAGCTTATTCCTGTAAGTGTAAGCCACTGCCAGGAAAGTCTCAGAGTGCCTGGTTTTAACAAGCCTGGCTCAAACAGAAACTCAGACTGATATGGCATGTGCACAGAAATTAAACAAACATGCAGTGTGCCAGTTAACAAAAAGGAAGCATGAACAGGTAAACAAGTGATTAACTGCTCGTTAATTGTGTCCAGAATGTGTCCAGTTTTGTTTTTACTAAAGAAATAGGTGCATAACTTTCCAAAAGCTTCTTTATTCATATAGCGTCATAAGGCATCTGCATTGAAATCAAACAAATTTGCAGTGTGCTCGTTTGTAATAAGGAAGTATTTACAGTATAAACTATTTATTTTGCTACTAGTGAATTGTGTCTAGGATGTGTCAATTTTTTTTATTTTTCATTATACGATGTGAGATGCTTCTTTAACTGTTTTCCACCACATTATATAATAACTATCTCATAAAAAATACCATACAAAATACCATTTCCAGAAATGTGATATGTATGTATGTTTACAAAAATTGCTTTTTAAATAATTAAAACCAAACACCAGCAAAAAATAAATAAAATTGGTCTGGACTGAAAAGTGTGAGATCTGCTGAAATAGCTGAGACTTATTTTTATCCCATTTAGTTTGAGTTAACATTGCAACTTTGAACAAACCAAATACACAAAAAAATAAGAGATTAACTGAATCACTTAAAATCCACTTAACTCATTACATCAAAGTCACTACATTTCATCCTTTAATTGTTCTAAAACTCTCTGTAAAATACTTTAATACTTTTACTTAAGTTGATTTTTACATGTGATACTTAAGAAGTCTTTTGCCCTGGTATCTGTATTTTACTTAAGTAACCAAATTGAGTACTTCATCCACCACTGCCATTAACACAAACAATGAAACATGTTAAACATTTTAATGTCACACAAATTTATCTGAGCTCTACCATCCCTTCCTTGTACATCCTGGATCAAGATGGTCTGGTTATTTTTCTTGTTTGTTTGTTTCTTTTGTTTTGTGCCAAATGAAATAGTAGGCCAATGGAGTCTTGCACCTTTAGATCAAAAATATGCAGTGTTTGATAACTGTAATATTTTTCTATGAGAATAATCTTGAATATAAGTACATATAGTGCATATCCAAGTGTTTACCTTTTACCATGAAAGTAGAAAAAAATGACCCTAATGTAGTCAAATATAAACTGTGATATGTGGGAAAATTGTAAAGTGCATTGTGTTGTAATGCAAAAAATAGACTTCCATTTCATCTGAGTGCAGATGTCGGCAAGCTATTTATGAATTCAGTTCTATTTTCACATTTTACGTATTGCACATGGTCACTGGCAACAAACTCTGCAAAACAACCTCTTCAAAGCTTGTACAAACAAGCGCTTAAGTTTTTAGATAAGAAACACATGTTGCATTATTATTCATTTTAGTGTAGTGTACAAGTCCAGGCGCCCCCACCACTAAGTTTTTGTGAGTGTGGCTTAAAGAGAGTCAGGGCTGTAGCTATAGTCATCTGGAAAATGTATATATGTAAATATGTTCTTTTTTTTTTTTTTTTTTTTTTTTTTTTTTGGCATTTGGAGTGCTGATGAGGTGCTCCCTCTGCTGGTGATGACTTGTTGGAGTTTGTTTTTAGCTGTATTTTAAATGATACATGGGCCATTTTATGAAGTACCTGTACCCTGTTACCTGCAGTTATTTTGCCTCTCCCCAGGAAATACAGATAAAATGTGGATGTAGTTAAATCTGGTCTTTGCAATACATTTACTGTGCCATGTCCCTGTCATACAAATAAATATATAAATAAATGCATACATACAGTTTACAAATAAATAAATATATATTTACATTTTTATATACAGTTTTACAGTGGTGAAGTATGTACAAAATATTGCAGAGAGGATTGTACAGTGGGACTTTACAGCATAGAGTTCAATAGTTTGATGGAGGTATGTTAAGAGTAGTGTCAGGAATCATTTCAAATTCCCCTTTTGTCATCTCACCAGAAGAAGGAAGATTTTTATGACTGACTGCTGACAATCAATATCAGAATAATCTGGAAGGAAATTCAGTCAATCTAATCATAGAAACTTGTCTACTTGGAATATTTATCTAGCCTTCACAAAGAGATCTTATCATAAACAACACACCCAAATTCCAGCATCCTTTCACGTGAAGAGAGATTTGGACTAGGGCCTGACCTATATATTGGTTGGCCGATATTATCGGTTGGGCGATATTAACGGCAGATATGGGCACTTGCAAAAATATCAGCGATCGGCCTAAATCTTGTGGATATGGGGCCGATATTTCACGTGGGCATGTTATACCTCATTATAAATCTTAGACTCTCTACATTATGTTCATTTAATCCAATTTACAAACAGATAAATGTCCTAATATGTAGCTCTGCATCAGTATTTATCTAGTATTTACACCTGTAGACCCTGATCCAAACACTGGTATTATATTTTTACAGACAATCGGTTTGAGTCTGGATTAAAAGGACATTTATTAGTGCAGACTTGTGATGTGAGGAGGAGCCTGTGTGAGCGGTGAGTGTTGGAAATGTGTTGATTTTGAAGCTAGTTTTGGTTCTTTCTCATTGGTTAGCGATTAGCTGCTGTAGCTCCCTCACATAAACAGACTGTTTTCTCTTCTACTGGCCGACTGTAAAGTGACAAAATTGGAAAAATGAACCAGCACTGATATGTAAATGAGCTGTGAATAGAGGTGTGAATGATGACATTTACGCAAATAATTAATTACTGCAGCACGAACGCATTTACAGCTAAAAGTTAATAGCGGTAGTTTCTTTACTAGCTAGTAGTGATGGGTCGGTCTTGAACAAAACGGCTCTTAGAGCCGGCTCTTTGAAGCGAACAACGGGAACCTGCTCCTTATTGAGAGTCATGTTCTCTCTCTCGTAGTTTAACAGTGGCAGCGGCTGAAAACGAAACTTTCAGAAATATGTGTGTGCATAGGATAGAAAAAACTTGAATAAAAAACTGGAATACCCATAACGAGTAGCTAGAATGTGATGCAAAAATGCCATTAGGCCGACCTACTGTCTGTAAATATGATGTAAAAATGTTGCCTAAATAAACCTCATTTAAAATCCACCAGAGCAAAACCTAAGTTTTTTAAACAATTCAAGATTTGCAGTGAATTTTTACATCACTAAATATATCGGTGATTATATCGGCTATCGGCAGCTCCAACTCTCATTTTATCGGTATCATATTGGCCGCAACAAAATCCATATCAGTTAGGTCCTAATTTGGACACTGAAATCAAATCATATTGAAACCAGAAAGTTGTAGGTTAATCTAGTAGTAATTAAGAGAGTTGCAATTCAGAGGGTAATTCGATTCAAGTCTGTTAATCTGCAGATAAAATAATTGTGATTATTTAAAATAACTGTTTTCAAAGCAAACAGGCTTATTTTCTTTATCTGTGTGAGTTTTATATGTAAATAAAAAAATGTGTTCCTCACCTTCCATGGTGGTTGGTCTCTCTCACCTTCATCCAGCTCAGGTCCTCTTGAGCTTCGGAGTTATGTACAGTATTTTTGCTGTTCCTTGTACTGCGCTTTTCTAGGCTGATATGTCTCTTGTTTTTCCTGGTATCTGCTGTAGCCTTTTCCAGTTTGGGAGTTACAGCCCCAAGAGCGCCAATCACCACGGGCACCACTGATGCCTTCACCTTCCAGGACTTCTTTTAGGCCCCTGGCATTTATCAAGTTTCTTGTGTTCCTTTTTCCTTATATTGCTATCGCTTGGTATTGCGATTTCCACCATCGCTATACTGTACTATAATTTTTTTTCATCTGTTCTTTCAGAGGGATAACATTTTAAATTTTTAGAGAAAGAAGAGGAAACCAAAATATCCCAGGGAACACACTCATAACTTAAAGAGGAATCATCAGCATCTCACCAGACATTCTTGTGTTACGACAGCACATTTCACTACTTCACTACTAGTGTAAGAAAATGTGAAATAAATTGAAATGATGGTGACTTTGCTACATGTATTCAAAATATAAGAATAAAGGGACAGCATGTAAGATTTGAATTCCATTACCATGATGTATTGGTGTGTACCAGATTGTATAGGCATGTTGACATCATGGTATTTTTGGGGGGTTCTCGAGAGAAGTATCCATTTAGAAAAAATCTTGAACAATATATTGTAATTGTCAATAGAGCTCGGGATAGTATCAGGATTTTAAACCAGTGGAGATGTTAAGAGGCTAAATACTACTTTAAGTGTTTATTCAGAGGGATAAATGTATTACAGTGACTTAGTGACATAGTGACACAGCAGCTTATCGGGTGGCTCCACACCTTATTGTTTATTTTTAATATTGCACTAGATAATGCATTTCTATGGGTGATTGGCACATCTGTTAGTAACAAAGTTTTTGATGTTTGACCCATCAAACCTTACCTCTGAGACCCTAACATGTGGAGTGCCACAAGGCTCAATCCTTGAGCCTCTCTTATTCATCATATATTCAAATGACCTCTGCAACAATTCATTAATTTTACAATTTGACTCTAGGTCATGATGCAAATTTTAGACATATTCAGGGACATTAACATTTGAGAGAAGACTGAAATATGAACTGCTGAAATAATGCAAAGATCACAAATGGTTTTCAAACATCTATTAGCAGGTTAAAACCTCATGGAGACAGGAGAAGCTGTTGTTCGCATTTTATCACCTAATAACTGCAATATTTGTCATTTGTTTATTGCAGCCACCAAATTGTGAACTGATTGTCTTACATTGTGTATGTGTGTTTGATGTGTAACTGTGGCTCTAAAATGTTTCAAGGTGCATGGCTCTGTGTCACCTTTATTTGGTCAGCCTGGTATCATAATGTAAACACAGAAGGAGGCTTTATGGGAACAGCGCTTTTAACTGTCCAAGCAATAGCTAATGTGTTATGGAAAGTATATATGAGATCAAAAGACATATTTTGATTAAATTTGTGATGCATTTTCACAATATTCATGAAAGAGAGGGGGCGAATTAAAATATTTTGGTAAAGAATGGAAATGCCATGTGTGTAAATATGAGTAATTTGTTTAAAATTATAGGCTGTATAGTCTATATATAGTTTTCTGTAATGGGTGGAGGCATGTATTAAACTGGACTAGTGTTAAATGGGCAGGTCATGACTTGAGATGAAAATGAATGGCCTTAAATGACGCTTGGCTATTTACTGTAACAAAAAAAGTTCCCTAATAAAGCATTAGCAATATCTTCAATGTTAGGATATGAAAGGTAAGCTACTTCTGGTCACATTGTCTCCATGGAGATGCTATTGCTATAAATATATATATATATATGGCATTAACTTCCATCACCATGGAGATAAGCAGATGTTGTCTTCTGGCTACATTACAAGTCGGGTCTGTGGAAAGGTGATCAGGCTCACAGGAATAAGACTTATGTATTTGAAGGTATTTTTGAGTATTAATATTTTAAACTTGTAATTGAATAAATGCAAAATAGATTTAAAGAAACATTGCAGGCAAGGCAGTGGCAACAGCAAGGAGATGGCAGAGCTAACATCAGAAAAGTGAATAAATATATCTAGTGTCTTTGACTGTGTTTATGTGTAAATAAAAAAAAAAAAACACTGAATTGTAAGTCTTTAATATCATAGACTATTGCAGAACTGTGGAGTGAGACAAAGACAAAGTAGAGGAATCTAGATTATTCCAGGGAACACACTTATAATTTAAAAAGGAGTCATCAGCATCTCACCAGACGTTCTTCACACTTTACCACTTCACTAGTGTCAGAAAATGTGAAATATATTGAAATGATGGTGACTTTGCTACATGTATTCAAAATATAAGAATAAAGGGACAGCATGTAAGATTTTAATGAATCTCCACATTTTCAAATGGCCGCGATAGACATTGTTTATCAACTGGGTACACGCATGACCTGTCCCTACATTGGAAAAAATAAAGGAAAAAAATATCACAGGGGGCTGAAAAATATTTTAGATTTCTGCAGAATCAATGAGAGAAACACAATACTCTGTTAACCTGAGGTGAGATCAATCTGATTTTATTTGTAAATCACAGGTGACTAATGAGCTCCTTTGTTTCATATGAGTCACTGAAAAAAACAAGTCTGATTGGACGATCATGTTTGGCCAGGCTTGAGACACAACAGAGGGCATGGGGACCAGACTGACACCAGTCTGTATGAAAAATATAAAGATAGTCTGGATTTGCCACGCAACCAAAACTCCAGTTTTCGAGCTTTCACATGAGCCATGGTCTGTCTATATATTGAGAATGGGGAATCTATATGCAGGTTAAGGCAAAGGCAGCTCAGGTTCAGTAGTGATTGTTGTTACTTTTCAAAATAGTAATGTTAAGAACATAGGCTACATACAGTTCTGTTAAAATCTAATTTTTAATGAAATCATAAAATGGGTGTTTCAAATACTAAATAAATTCTGTTGTGAAGAAAGGCAGTTAAATGTAGTTAAAAATTCACTGTATGTGATGTCCTGCATATCTTCTGCAACATGCGTCATTATTAAACCAGTTAATCACCGAAAATAATACGTTTGAACACTCAGCAGGAGAAAGTGACACAGCACACGCCATTCTTGGCAAAACATGAAGCCTGCAATAATTAAGATTACTGCTTTGTTCTTAACATACCACCAATTAGTAAGTCACTGTTAAAAGTAACCAAGAACATTCACAAAATAGGTCAACTCCTCCCACTGGGTACACCAGACCAAACCATGCTCAAGATCTGGAGATGGGTCCCAAGTTTCTGCACGATTAATTCTTTGCGGCTGATGTCGTCAACATTCCCTGGGGTTGTGACGCTAATCCTGTTCTGTTTGAAGCTCTGTTACTCAAATTAGACTTTAATTTGAGCTTTCTTTAACACAATCTGACCAAAAAATCTGTCATAGCTACAACTGGAGAGCTGATTTGTGCCATTAAACAGGTCCCTCTCAATTAACAATATAGTCACAAGCTAGCTAGAACTGGCCAACAGTTTTTCACTGAGTTACTCTCAACTTTCTGTTCCAAACCCCCTAAACAGGACCATAAACACTCATATCATAGGTCAGTGTTTCCCCAACTTTTTTTTCTGGGGACCCATATTTTAAAAATCACAAACCTTCGCGACCCAAGTCAATAGACATTATTCGTAAATCACAAAATAAAGGTGGATTTGAGCATTATTGAACATTAATGAGGATATATTATTGTCGACTGAGTGACTGTGTCTCTCACAATTAGTATTACTCAAGTTTTAAACAATGAAAAACAGTCAATGAAGCAGCAATAAAAGGATCCAGAAGTCGCCTATTTGGACATTAAATGTAGAACATTTCTTTTTCTTTTCAACATTCAATTGAACCAGCAATACTGGAACAAAATAGTCAATACAATAAATACAAAAAGGTTACAAATGATACAAAACATGTCTTAACATTTCAACATGTGTCAGAGCTGTATATTGCAGACGTATATGCAGATCATGACAAGATGACCCAAAAAACCATGCCATAGATCATAGACATTGATCAAAAGCTCCTGAAAATGTGTTAAAATCCATTTTGTGTTTTTGCTTGAGTTTTAAAATTTTTAGACACATGTAGAACATCCCCAGCATGATGTCACTGCAAAGTACCAATATTCAAGTTGTTCATTAGTTTTGACAGGTTGCCATAACAGCACTGAAGGATGAGTCAAATGCAGAGGACAAATTACACAAAGGAGTCCACTTCCTTATCGTTAGTTCATTACATCTCATTTTAATGTCGAGGAGTTCTCCCAGCCTGCCCTGATGTAACCTCTTAAAAGCACTAAAAGGTGTAATTAATATTATTGTGTGCGTCATAGTGTTTCCAAAAGAATGTACCGTGTGATA
>NW_026571175.1:7990526-8055763 GCF_026225935.1 Boleophthalmus pectinirostris
TATGGATGATAAATAAAACCTGTAAACCTTGTTTAGACTTTTGCAAGCAAGCTTCTGGCTGTGATTCAAATAAGCACTATGCACTCATAAAAAGTAAAAATATCATCACATTTGTAACTAAACACCAAACCAAAGCCAAAATAAAGTATCACCTTAAGGTTTGGGGGTTTAATTGATTAAGATGTCAAATATGCTGTCCCCTCATATCATCAATGGTGGGGTGCACCGTTCTCCTATCGAGGAATATTTGTAGCTACAACACAATGTTCAAAAGCCTTTGTCCCTCACCCTATTGCTGAGATGTGCGTCTTGGGGCTCAGGAACAAAAGGTGTCAAACAGAGCCCTGGACTTGGCCTGTTCTTAATCCTATTACTGTGGACTGCAGAGCAGCCCCCAGACCCTCCATCCAAGCAGCCATGAAACTATCAGGCCTGCTCCCAGGTTGCATGTGCGTGTTCGTGTGTGTGTAATTGCATTGTAAGCGACTTCTTATCCACGTTGTCATAATGTGTTATCAACTGATGCGTAACATGATTGGACGTCATCTTCACTTTGCTTCAGGTCTGGGATATTTCAATTTGGAAAGTCAACTTAAGTATTTATTAGACATAGAATATATACTGCACACATGATAGCTATTCATCTGGTTTCTTTCTTATCATGGTCCCTCTGGTTACTTACATGAGATTTTGCTGTCTTAGCATTGTCCTAGCATTTATGTAACCAGATTTGTCAAATGTTGCTGCCCTGTTAGACAGGTCAGAAGCATAATAAACACGTTCCCATGTTTTGATTAGTTACAATATTGCGATGTGACAGAGGTGGCCACAACTTACATTGGATTCTTGCGTACGTACAGGTGTAAGTCATGTAAAACTAAAACTTACTTATGGATTTTTTTTTTTTTTTTTTGCTGTTTGCTGGTTTGTCTTGGACAGATCATGTTTGTAAATAAGAATTCATTCTCAACATTTTACCTGGTTAAATAAAGGTTAAATAAAAACTTAGACAGACTTTATTGATCCACAAGGGAAAATACTTGGACTGTGTGTATCTCACACATCACATTATATTACAATAACAAAGAGTAAAACATATAAAAATGGTAATAAAACTTCTAAGCAAGTGCAATAAAAATAGCAAGAGACAGGTGTAAAATAAGAAAAGTAAGTAAGTGGGATGCCAGTGGCAAAAAGCTGTCGTTGTGTCCTTAGGCAAGACACTTCACTCACATTGCCTAGTATGAAAGTGGTGTGAGCGTGATTGATGGTGGTGGTCGCAGGGGCCGATGGTGCAGATTGGCAGCCTCGCTTCCTTCAGTCTGCCCCAGGGCAGCTGTGGCTACAGTAGTAGCTTACCACCACTGAGTGTGGAGTGACTGAATAATGAACTGTAAAGCGCTTTGGGTATCTTGAAAGGCGCTATATAAATGCAATCAATCAATCAATCAATCAATAAAGTAAGCAAGTAAAAAAAAAAACAGAACTATAGTAATATAAATATATCACAGTTATATACAAGAGGTGGAACGGAAAACAGTGCAAAGATGATATGATGACTGACAGAAACATAGGCTGTTACATCTGTTACATAAGGGTGAGTTGTTGTACAGTTGTATTGAGTATGTTATGAATGTAGTCCTGTGTCTCTCATTGTTGAAACTTTAAGAAGTATATACATTTATATGAATTTAAAATCTTATTCTATCAAATATAATAAAAATATTCTAGAGACAAATGGCATGAGTGAAAGTTTCAGGAAAATTTTCCCATGATGTGGAGACAAATATTGATTTATTACCCCCCTTCAATCAGGCCTGTCTATATTGAGCAGGGTCAGACTGAGATGTTGTCCAATGGGCTTTTGTCTTGCTTTGGTATCATTTATCTGGCTAAAGTGCTAGCCGTGGCCACACAGACAGACACACGCAGCCCATCCTCTCAATGCTCACATTTGCGTTCACACTGAACAGAGTCAATTGCCTGTCAAATGCAATGTGCGATTAGACACCAGTAGGGATCAGGCCTAACACAGGGCACCCCCCAAAGTCTTATGGGGCCCCCTTCTGTGAACCCCTAGGCCCTCTCCCAATCACTCCCTGCACCCCCAGAGGTTTTTCATCTCACCGCCCAGTTCAATGTTAATGTCCAGTGCTGTCCACTCCTTGGACCTGCCCTGCTTTGCATAGGCCCAGAGAAGAAAGGCCAGAGAAGTGAAAGGGAACCAAAGCTTCCCTCCTTCTTTTCTCACCCTGGCCTCCTCTTGTGTGCTGTCCAGCTGGCTACGACCCCTGACCCCCGACCCTTACTCCTGACCCCTGGACCCGTTCCCACGCCACGCCTTTTTGTGTCCACCTCGCCATGGCAACACCTTGGTCACTGCTGCTGCCACGGTAACAGATGGACAGGGGCCTGGAAATAACTTCATTCAGCCCCGCCCGGAGGGGTGAGGACCGTGGACCATGGACAATCCGCCCTCACCCTCTCCTCTCTGCCCCACATACGAGCACTGCACCCCCAGCTCTTCTGGGCCATATTCAAGCACTCGTCCCCTTGGACCGGGTCCCACAGCAGGGGCCTCCGAAATCAGGCCTGATAGAGTCATTACTGCACAGATCCCAGATTCACCCTGGCATGTACACGGACCATACATGAAAACAAGAATACACGTCGCTGTTGGCACATAAATGCATAAAAGACATCCCAAAGTCACCCGCATATCCCATTTCACACTGCTGGTATTTATGGTAAGGGGCGTAGGAGCACTAACATTGTGGCGCTGCTGTAATTATCTCCCTTCTTCTTTTATTAGCCCTATTGTTTTCTCACATCCTCAGATGAGAAAAGGCACAGGGAGAGAGTTGTAAAGACACAGAGTTGAGCAGTGGGGGATCTGTTTGCCAACTCAGAAACAAATGATGAGCTGAATAGCATCCCGAGTCGCTCAATAAGGTGCAGCCGGAAAATGAACTGCAACAGTTTTGGTGCTAATCAGTAACTAACCTCTAAACAAGATTGTGTGTGTTTTGTCCCCATCTTTGGGAAACACCTCTTGTACAGGCCCAATGAATAGATTAAAGGGGAACAGTGTAATTACTAAAGCTGAAAGGGGCCCACACTGCACTGAGAGGACGCACAGCCACTTGTGATGCTTTAGCACCATTGATGTTATTGTTTTAAGATAAATACTTTATTAAACCCCCTTAGGAGAATGTTTGGTTTGGTTTCCTGAAGACCTCAACAAACAAACAAACAACACTAGGACTGTAATTATCTGAAGAATTAGAATGGATGGAGCATCTATGAGATAAAGGCCAAAAGTGATATAATTAAGACGCCTTCCTAATAAAAGAAATATTAATAGATAACGTAAATTATATTTGGGAAAAATATCAAATTATGATTTTTCTGACAAGCATTATGATTAAGCTTGTGATTATGTTTTAATAAAAAGATTCTGTTAAAAATTCACATTGTAAACGTGGCCAAAAGGAAAAATAAAAAAATAAATTATAAACAGTATTAAGACACTACATTTACAACAAGAGTAAAAATCATCAAATATATATTTAGTATTATAAATCCCTCCAACTTTACATGCTTCTACATCCGACTTTCACTTGAGTTTTACACCCCCAAAGCTCTGTCCATCACCCCTCTCTCACCCCCTCCCTCCCTCTGCCTCTCACCCTCTTCATTGTACCAAAGGAGATTTTCTCCATTGATGCCCAGTCTCTTAGGTAACCCCACCGCTCCATGAAATGAGGAGAGGGAGAGGGCGAGAGACAATCAGTGAGTGAAGACAAGAGAGAGAGAGGGCGGGGCCACAGAGCCGGGGTGAAGGAAATGTAAAGGCGGAGGGAGGGGGGATCTGAAAGAGTTGAAGAAGGGGAGGCCGGAGGACGCAGGATCAGTGCACGCTCACACTTTGAGGGGGAAAGATGGAGGAGCAGGACAAGTGCATTAGGACATCGAGATCAAGTTAAACTCTGAGACCACCGGAGACCAGGGGAACAGGCCTACACCACCGCACATGTAAGGATGAAAGCTCTACGGCCTCCAGGCACTTCAGCATCAGCTACATGCACACACTCTTTACTCTAGATCTTATAGGCCCTAAAGGTGCAAACATTTTGTGCACTTTTGTTCTTTTTTACTTGTGCATTTTTCATTTGAACTGCCTTTTTTTAAACTTTTCTAATTCGTCTTTGGTTAAAAATCTTTCTTTGGAGTTTGTGACGTGAACAGATGGAGAGGGTCTACAGGCCTCTAGAACAGCTTTGACATTGCTATCTTGAAGCTAAAATGATTGTTCAATAGTTTATTTGCTAAAGCTGATGATTAAAGATTGGCAGGGTGCAGTGACTTTTCATGTTGTGATGCAGATGTTCAAAAGTAAATGTTAGTTGTTCAGCAAGATATTATACTGCATATTTATGCTTTATTGTATTTATCTATGCAAAGATGACATTTAGTTTTTAAACTTAACTTAAAACTTTGATGTGCAGTCATAAGTGTTGGGAAAGTGCCTAAAATGCTGCCATCCTTTGTGGCCATGCTGCTCTGCACCTCAATGGTGGGCACACAGCACATGGGGTTCCCATGAATAGGCCAGGCCTCACCAAAGACCACATCATTTGGATAAAGACGGCTCCCAGAGAAAGAGAAACCGCCTCACGGAGAGAACCAGAGAAAGAGAAAATGTTGCATACGGCAAATCAGATTAGAGCCAGTCACAGCTTTACTTTTGCATTTTCACTTTTCTTCCTGCGCAGGGCCCTCCCGCCTCCTCAGTTAAATTCACTACTGCTGCTCCTCATGTGTCTGATGATAATGCGCTCTACTGCTGTGCTGAGTTATCATCTCAGGCCTTTGTTTTCTTTGATCTGTGTGACCGTTGGGGGACCCACTTCTTCTTTTGTATCAGGTCACATCGCGGCTCCTTTTGGACAGGCCTGCCCCCGGGTGGTGACCCCTCCGTTCATCATGGTGTCACCCACACAGAGGACAAGCATGAGTTAGAGCTTTCTCCACTATTCTTCTCTCTCCTTTCTTTCTCTTTCTTTCCCGCTCCATCCTCACTTCTATTCTGACGCTCCTTCTTGTCCACAATCACTGACCTGAGCCCACAAGGGGTCAAAGGCCATTTTTAAACCCCAGAGTCAACAATGAATGGACGGATATGAAAACGCCACTTCATATGGTAAATTTCAGATGACTTCAAAAACAGAGCAACATGGAGGTCCGGAGCTGATTGTCCAAACGCAATTCTTGCGTCTGACTGAGTGAAACCAGGAGTTGTGGATGGACATCATGCCCCTGGCCTCTGTATACTCACAGAACTCACACTGAAGCTATAAGTGGCCTAAACACAATCAGGATGAAAAGAAAATTTTGTTTTGTTTTGTTTGAAGATGGGGGATAGTTTTTTCTCTTTTTTTGGACTACAAGAATCTAACAGGATACAAGATTCAAAAAGACCGAAACACTGATTTATTATAAACTTGCAAATTGGTGTTTTAATAGCTGATGCTGAAGTTGGCATTACTCATCAAACCTGATGAAGCAAATGACTGCATATAACGCATTTTTTTGATTGCAGGTGCCAACTATGGAATGGATGGATAAAGGGATTGGGTTTTCGGATGAAAAGATAAGATGCTTCAACCCTAAAAGCTCGCTTTACAGACAGGTGAAAGTGTCTGGTTTGCTCTTCAGATATAAGCAGTGTAGATTCAGAGAGCGACAGAGAGAGGGTAAATGTGCCGTGGACGAGTGAGAAAAGGGGGTTTGAAAGAGAGCCTAGGGGGTGTGGAGGCCTGTGAATTTGTCTGTGTGTGTTTCTATGTTTGACAAAGTTCAGGGGGCAGACTTGACAAAAAGAAACTGGAAAATGAGAGAAAGTAGAGGATTTGAATGAAGTGTCTAGAGACTGAGCAAGCCGGCTGGTTGAGAAAGAAGCCAGAGATCCAGCAGATTGGGGACAAGGACAAGAGAGCATTTTGGAGGGAAAAACAGTGACCACCATCAAATTTGTGTAACGAAAAAGCCCTCTACTGCACAGCACGGATGGCGTAAATTGGTGAGATTTATAGATTGAAACTGCAGGAAGCGACAACTTGGTCTGGGAAATATGTATGGAGAAAGGGAGAGAGAGGGACGGAGAGAGGGCGGGAAGGAGATCAAGAGTGAGGCTGTATTAATATGCTAATGTGTTGAGTGAATGCACAACAGGCCCACTGACCAGGCTAATCACTGGTGGACGCACACTGAGGCTAATCCTTAACACAGTCCCACTCACAAGCAGAGCAGCTAAAAATATTTGGACAGTCAATTATTGCAGGTTTTTTTGTTGTTGTTTTGTTTTGTTTGTTTTTTTACCTGATTGACATGAAACAGTGTTTTATCTCAGTTTCTAGAAAGAAATTGTTGAAAGTGTTTTTGAATTTTATGATATGAATTTGTGTCTGCATTGCTGTAAAGTGTAATCAATAAATAAAATCAACAATTCAATATTATTGCTTTGGTCTTTTTCGCACTTAATTAATAAAAAAGGAAAAATGTAACACATTGGATTTGAAATAAAAATAGGATTAAAAAAATATATTTTTTTTTTTGCTGTTGTGTTCCACTGTCTTTGGGTGGAAAAGTATTCTTCATTGTTCTTCACACAATTCTTATAGTGAATACTTTGGTTACCTATTTTTATGAAGTACTAGTAAATAACAGCTTCAGATTATAACTTACATTGGCTAAATCCGTAACATTTAGTAAAAACTATCAAATGAGAAAATATGTGCAGAATGATTATAGAATAAAAACAAACATAACTGTCCTTAAGATACTAATGTATTTGTTTTGAGGTGTGACAGGACTTGATTGAAAATGTTTGGTTATAGTGTGATAAATCTAAAGCAGGTTATTTATTTATTTATTTAATAAGACGGGGACAACGCACAATTTTTACTTTGCACTGTACCAGGTTGTTGCATCATTGCTAATTTCCACCTGTAGTCCCTGGGCAGGTTCACTGATTGATTGTATTTAATTGACCTTATCAACTGCTCTTCCTGGAGACCTATGTAGCATGTTTTGGGTTATGAACAGAAAGCATGGTCAAATGTTCAAAGATGACATGGCAAAACATAGTAAACTCATCAAATCGGTTATATCTATTATATCTGACAATACATTAAACTTGTTTGTGTGAGTTTCACCGGTTTTCTGTACTTAACTTCCGTGCGTCCAGGTCTCCTCCGGCGCGGCGGGTGCTGAGGCGCTGTGCCCGATAATAACCCCCGGTCCTGACTCACTGCACTGAACTTGTCTTGACCTCGTGACCTCTCTCACTGGTCCAGTCTCCCTCACACAGGGACATGCGAGCATAACGTGACGCCTGTGTCTCCAGAGTTCACGAAGCAAAGTGCAAAGTGATGGTTCACAGTAAATATGAATCTGTACTAAGCCATATCTTCTACCGTGATCATGTTTTCATCCATCCAGGGGAGGGAGGGCTGACTACGAAGCAAAGCGGGGGGAGAGGCAGACAGGGCCTGGTCGCCACATCCTTTTCATGCGAAGAATCGGAACTGCAGAAACGTTTGTATCTGTCTCACCAGTTATTTATGTTGCAATTATAGACTGCGTTTTGCAGAACTAGACTAAGCATGGCAAATCCCTTTTCAATAATGTGTATTTGGAGGTGCGCCCTCGACCATGCCTTTGGGTTAGCAGAGTTAGGAGGCTAACCATTGTAGCTAGAAAGCACTTTTATCTTTGCCATTCAAACACATGCTATATGATGCACAACGTGTGTCGGAAAGAGCGAATTTGGCCAATATCTTGTGTTATAGGCTCAGTGTTTTTGTTGCATGGATGTGATTGCATTTGAGTGTTGCTTTGCACGCATTGGCTAGCTAGATTTGGGCTGTTGCTAACATTAGCCTGCTTACTCGGTTTGTTTTCATCTGTCTGCAACTGATAATTCTCAGCAAATGCGTTATATCCATGTGTTATTACACATAAACAAGTATATACACGTGTATTAGACAGCGTCTCACTGGTTAATTTTCATGGACTTTTCTACAGCGCGTTTTACAATGCAGAACAGTATCGATGTGGCACTGATTGGCTCCTGCTGCATTGCCTTTTCCTTTGAAAATCAAACTTTGAATTAAATAATTGGACCATTATGAATGATTTGAAATTAACCAATATGCGAATTGTTTGTTCCGCATTACAACACACACAGAACAGCCATTGCAGACATTTACCGTAATCTAACGTGATCATCTTTTTTGTGTCGGAATTTCAGAGCCATTTTTGGTTTCCCAAAACAGCTCAGGCCCGGGCCTCAGTCCGCGGTCTAGAGTTTGACTACGGGCTGCTCCAAACGGAGGTATCTTGGTGTGAAGTTATCGTCTCGTCCCATCCACCATCATGGGAGACAGCAGAGGTGAGCAAATCTGTTTATGAACATACATGTATTGTATTTTTATCATTTATATATTTATTTATTTGAAAAATCCCTGTGCCATACTAATTATGCCTCATTTGTAAATATAATTTTTGTGTTCAGATTCCCGCAGCCCGGACAGTTCGTCTGTGTCCTCCCCTCCCTCGGGCCAGCGTTCCCCTCCCCTGGTGCCCTCAGCCGCCTCCATGACCTCTCTACCTCCCATCACCAGTGCAGGAGTCAACAGCCCCATCAGCAGCATCGGCTCCCCCTTCTCTGTTATCAGCTCCTCTCTGGGCTCCCCCTGCCTCCCTGGAACACCCTCAGTGGGCTATGGACCCATTAGCAGCCCACAGGTAAAGTCTGAATTTTATACATATGTGTATATATATAAACTTTGTCCGTGTTACAATATTCATCACGCATGTGTCTTCTTTTAACTTGTAGGGCCTTAACTACCTCTTCTTGTTGTTTTGTCCTGTTCGCAGATCAACTCCACAGTGTCCATGTCAGGGCTCCATGCAGTCAGCAGCTCAGATGATGTGAAACCTCCTTTAGGATTGAAGCAGCTGTCCGCTCACAGTCCTGGTCCAATGCTGTCCCAGAAACGCCTGTGCTCTATCTGCGGAGACAGATCCTCTGGTAAAAAATGAACAATAACATTTTTAAATTGCCTACACAAGTTTTTTCCATTATTATTAATATACTATTAACTGTGATTATCAGTGTTACAGTGTAGTAACAATGAAATGGAATGGTGATGGTAATTGAAAACTGTTGATTTAAAGGTGCACTATGTAACTTTTCTGGTAAAGGCTACCATCATCTTCTCTCCATAGAAATGGTAATGCCTTGACTGGAATGTGTCTCTGTATGGCCTTACACTCAATATTATTATATTAAAAAAATATTATTTTTCAGTTATTCATTTATAGCTGTTTGTATTGCTAATAAAAATGCACTGCACAAAATATTAATTCTCACTGTCTTTCCACAGAGTTGACCTGTAATGCCTAGTGGTGTCAGCTACTTGTCTGCATGTAGATAAATATGTTTAATGCCATACTAGTGTGTCAAACTGGAGGCCAAGCAATAACATCCCCATGCAGACAAGCAGGTGAAGGATCCTCCACCAGAAAAGCTTCATAGTGTACCTTTAAATGTGATCTATGCTTCAGAAGTTACAAACCTAAAATGTATTTTAAAGTCTGGTTTATCAATGCTAGTTAATTAATTTAGGTATGATGACTTATTAGATGGTGAATGGTTTACATTGGTCATAGTTTTAACAGTCATCGAGGTTATAACATTGGAGTGTATTTTTCATCAATTATCATAATGTTAACGTTTGACAAATCCATATTCTACATCAATGTTAAATTAATTTTTTTCCCCAGGTAAGCACTATGGAGTCTACAGCTGTGAAGGTTGTAAAGGTTTTTTCAAGCGGACGGTGCGCAAGGACTTGACCTACACTTGCCGGGACAATAAAGACTGTATGGTGGACAAAAGACAGAGGAATCGCTGCCAGTACTGTCGCTATCAGAAGTGCTTGGCCATGGGCATGAAGAGAGAAGGTAAGCATGCTAAGTCTCTGGAAATTATGAAAGTATTCAATATTTTGTCCTATCACTCATGTCATACATTCATCATTCAAACATGAATTTGTTTTTAATGGTTTTGAGGCATATCTGTTAAGGTGCTTTTACCGAAATGGCTATTTTGCTGAGTTGGGTTGAGATGTGACAAGCAAAAAAGTGTGGTTGGAAAATTATTGTGGGATAGTGGACCTTATCATCTATAAATAATCAGGCTCAAGATCTGTGGATTTTGGATATTTCCTGAAAATGCTATGCAGTTAAAAGTGCTGTACTTGATTTTTTATGTGTTAGAAATGTCAAAAACAGAACTTCAACTACAATTTAAACTGATTGCAGCGGTCTCCTAGAACACAAATTATTCACCACAATGAGTTTTTAAGCACCTTGTACAACTTCCAGAAGCCAGAGTGAAGGTTATTTTGTCACAATAATGCTAATAGCAACTAGCATGCTAATAGTGCATCAGTGCAATAAAATGTGGTCATACAGCATAAAGCGGTCTTGGTTTTACCCTAAGAGCTGCTTTTACAAATTCATCTGTACTGGAACAAAATTTTACTTCATTACTTAAAAACATAACGTACAGCCCCTTTAATGCAGGGATGCTCACTTCGGCACCTGTTGTGAGGGGAGGACATCACCACATGCTGCAAATCGAAAAGCAACATATTAATAGATACCAATTTTGAAAGCAATAGCCTAGTGGAAGAGGGGGGAATTGGGGGTGCATAAGATTTACAAACACTAACCCCCTCTCCCCCTCTCTTCCTTTTTTGTTTCCTCGATCTCTCTCCCCCTTCCCTTCTGTAGTGGCCGAGATGAACGTCAGATGTAAGAAAAAGAGGAAGGAAGGGGTGTGTCTGTGACTGTACGAATGAACAAATCACAGAGATATTGTGTCCTACATCAGCATAAAATTACATTAACAATAGTCAACAAAAGATGTATTATTATTTATATGAGGCTTTAATTTATACAGGGAAAAGCAGTTCAGAATCATGGTATCTTTTATAATAGGGGTCCTGCCAACACAATACAGGTGTACAGGTACATTTTAGATAAGATATTAGTGGAGAAAACATATGTAGGGGACATATGTTTCGGATACAGAACCTATACTTGTTTTTAGAGTGCTCAATGCACAATTGTTGTTAACAGACCATATTAGGCTGTGTTCACACTTTCACACATGCCACATGCCTCAAAACCGAGACTAAACTGGGACTAAACCCTGAACTAAACTTTGACTGGACCATGGATAAGCCAGGACCACAAAAGGAACATTGACTAGCACTCTTAAGGTTTGGCTTCAATGCCCAGATCACTCAGAACTTTGTGTGCACATCTTTGCGTTTTCTCCCTGTGTCTGGTATTTGGGTGGGTTCTCTCCGGGCACTCTGGTTTCTCCCCCATCAACCCAAAACATGTGCAATATGCACAAGTCCTCCACCTAAGTTAGTCTTGACCTGAGCTCTCCTGACAGGATGCCTCTGCAGCATTGCAGGATGGGTCAGATATAGAGAATTTCCTACAGGGGAAACTGTACCTTACCTTATATTTACATCGGGACTAAACCGGGATCAAACCAGGACTAAATAAAGACAAGTGTGAATGCAGCCATAGTATCTCCTCATCTGCACTATCCCTGTCAGTTAAACAGCAATTTAACTTAGAACAAGGGTTTAGGTACAGCCTTTGGTAGATTCTTTTAGCTTTTGCAAAAGGTAACCAGAATCATTACCTATACTTAGATACAACAGGAAGATTTAAAACAATGTGAAGTTATGTTTATAGAAATTGGGTTGTGGTGTCCTTAAACAAGGGGACAGACCTCACTGAGTGTCTTTTTTGATAGGATGTTGCAAGTTTTATCCATCAAAGTGACGATGTATGAAAGAGAATGAAAGATTAAAACATATTTTATGAATTGTAAAGTTATTGCTCTGTCCTGCTGTTTACATGAGTTGTTGCATTACTCTGCTCTAAAGTCACTGCTTAATAAATCCTTATGATAAGCTTATTCACGTTTTTATAACCATCTTCTAATTTGTCAATTTTTGCATTTTTATTTTTATCTTTTATACGGGCTTAATTCTTTCCTTTCGCATATTTTCTGTTCACCATTCTTCACACCATTTCTTGTTATTCTCTTGTGCTTATGCATATGCCCCTATGTTCTTTTCTGTGTGTGCAATGCAAATGTATTAACACAGCTGTCCAAGAGGAGAGGCAGAGGAACAAGGAGAAGGAGGGAGAGGTGGAGTCGACCAGTGCAGTGAATGAGGAGATGCCCGTGGAGAAGATTTTGGAGGCAGAGATGGCTGTAGAGCAGAAGACAGAGCTCCATGCAGACGGCAGCTCAGGAGGCAGCTCAGTGAGTAACTAGAGGAATTCAGTTAGGTTTTGTCTGCTTTATGATCTGATGTAGACTAGGGTTCTTACAATGCTAAAATGACAATCATTTACATTACAAGTCATTTTAATACTAAGGATTTTTTAACCAATTTTGATATATTATAAAAACAATAACCAACATCTCTACACTATTGCAAAGAAAATGTAGGCACGATAAATAATGAGACTCAGTATGTTCCAACTATTATTTATTGAACATCAGTACAGTAATAATTATTGTGATAAGCCTTATGACTATGATACCACACTGATAATTACAACATTTCTTTATACAATAAGAATGAATTAATCTTTTCATATATGGGAAAGGTAGACCACTGAATCTCAATTGAATTATATTTTCTTATTAGCTATCAATAAGAGCTTATCTACTTTAGCTGGAACCATTCAAAATGCAAATTTGATCAAATTGATGCTATTTTTAAGCTTTTACAAACTGTAAATTGTTTAAGGAGTATAGCTGTTTTGACATTTTGTTAATTGTTTTTATTTTGCAGCCCAATGACCCTGTTACCAACATCTGTCAGGCAGCAGATAAGCAGCTTTTCACTTTGGTGGAGTGGGCCAAGAGGATTCCCCATTTTTCTGAGCTTCCCCTGGATGACCAAGTCATTCTACTCCGTGCAGGTCAGTATTTGAGTCATCTTATTTCTAATATTTTAACATTCAAATGAATTTGATGATTGATCCACCTAACTATGATAGAGAACTTTAGATTAAGTGAAGACTCTTTATTTCAGTTTGTGTGTCCTAATCTGCACTGCTGTGTCATGTGATCATCTCTATGTCTACACAGGTTGGAATGAGCTCCTGATTGCGTCCTTCTCTCATCGCTCCATCTCAGTGAAAGATGGGATTTTACTGGCCACCGGGCTGCACGTGCACAGAAACAGTGCTCACAGTGCAGGAGTCGGAGCCATCTTTGACAGGTAAGATACAAACTCTTCCAGAGAGCTGAGGAAATACCACAATATGACTCTGAAAACTACCATATGGCTTATTGATTAAAAAATTTGTGGCCAATTGTGCTTCTGTTAAGGGTTTAATATAATTAAGAACCCTGTGAGGAGCTCTTGCTTTGCTGCTGGTTGGCTGCAGTTGCTTAGTTGACTGGGATTGGCTGAGCGATTTTGCTTCTTTGTCCATTGGACACACAGCGCATGGGAGGCTGGTGACTAATGCTTATCTATAGAGACGCATGTACATGCTCCCCCTCACACAGTCATAGACAGCACATTTTGAACTCATAACTTAGTTATAATGGCTGGCTATTACAATACTAACTAATAATACTTTAGTATAATGGAGTAAATACTGCAATAAATATACGTACAAATTAGAATTCATGCTATAACTTGGCATTGGGATCTTTACTGTGCCTTTGTCATAGTCATTGCATTGTTGTGTTCTGTCTCAAGTAAAAACATACCAATGCATCCCACCTTTCTGATGCCTAATATAGTGGCAGTGTTTAGTTTTGCTCTTAACACAAAATCACATCCACAAAATGTAAAAGCTAAAAATAGTTTATCACTAAGTGGATGTTTTACTATGAACCACTATTTTATTAGGAAGCACTACAACATGTCTTCTTTTAAACACTGAATAAAATGTTAATCATACAGGAACTATACACGTTCAGATAATTTGCTTGTTAATTCCATTATGCTGCTTTATCATGCTGAGACTTACATTTCTCAATTTCACACAATTTCACTCAAGGTCAGCTGCTTTTTGTGCTGTATATAAGTGTAGGCTTTACAAAATAAGGGAGGAACATGCTTTTTTCCTGTTGAAACAGGAAAATCCAATCAACTGGGTCATTGGCGATTTTTCTAAAATATAAAATTTTCTAAAATCATTCAAATGAATAGCATCACATGTTGAGCTTTAAGTAAAACTAGTCAACAGGGAAAACTGTGAGTGGAACAATGTATTTTATATTATCTTAAGTTTAGTCTCATCAGTGCTATGGAATATTTGGAGGATAATGTAGATTGTAGTGACCTTATCTGTATGAAGGTAGCCTAAATAGCACATCACAGTTGTTTTATTGTGACTTACTTTCTTTAAAAATATATATATATTGTTATGTTCCAAATTCCAAGTTCAGTAAATGGAAATGGTAGCAGACAGTCAGTCACTGACTGAAAGGTCCAAGGTTTAGAGCCTGCCCACAGCTTACTCTGATAGGTCATATCTGACTGTCATTTATGAATTATTCTAATTTTAGATTAGTTTATCCGTTTGCAATTGTGTTACATTATAGGATAGAATCAAATGCATTTTTTCCAGTCAAATATGTATGTCCTATACTGTTTTGCTCTATTTTTGTCATATACAGTAAAACCATTGCATCTCATGTATTACATAAAAAGTTCACAGTTTTGCACTCTTTTTTCTGGTTCATAAACCAGACTTCAATAACGTGACTGTGTAATGACATTGTAATAACACACTGTGATTGAATACACAGGCCGCACAATGCTGAGGTTGGGGCCATATTTGAAAGGTAATTATTTCACTACACAAACACTGATTTATTTGACCCCTTCCTCTTTTGGCTAAGCTTCCTCTTAGCCAAAACTATCAACAGAATTCAACGCTTCATATATAGTTTAGTAGCAGCTGGCAAAAAATATACCAAATGGACAGATTCTTACAAATTATTGTAATTTAAAATGTTCATAAAATTATGCACTTATGCTGAGTTTTAGTAATAAATAAGCAACATATACAGTTAAACAGGGTGCTAAATAGTGAATCTTATTTATAAAGCTCTGACAATAAGTTGAAACAGAGAGTAAGTAATAAAAATTACAATTGCACCATATATTAGGCTTTTGCATTACATCTCACCAGCTTCTCCTTCTGCATGTGTGTCGATACATGGGCATTTTGTCATGTACAATTTAAATCCATCTTTAAATGATGTTTTTATCAATATTCTGTATTTGTGTTCATTCTGAATTTGTGGCTGTGCTCTGTATAGACTGCTGTTGTGTGCCCAGAAGCTTACAGTGTCTGTCTACTACTATAGAAAATTAATGCCATTTCCACAGACCAAAATTCAGTAGTGATTTGGATTGACAGACAGTTTTGAAGTATTTTTTAAGCCTTGCTTTTGGCCAAATAAGACAATATTAGTTCTTAGTTTGTTGTTTATTTCAGTATGAATAATTCAATATTGATGCCTTTATTGATATTTTGTTACTTCAGTGGTGATATGTGAATCTTAAACCTGCAATGGTCCTACCCAAAGAGTTTATTGAGATTTGTTTTAACATTGGAATGTGGCATTGATGTGCATATGTCCATCTAAAATGCTCTGGTTTGTTTTATAATCAAATTTTAACTTGACATTCTTCACTGTTTCATATTTGCCAGAGTTTTGACTGAGCTCGTGAGTAAGATGAGAGACATGCAAATGGACAAGACGGAACTGGGTTGCCTTCGAGCCATTATACTTTTCAATCCGGGTACCCTTTTTGAATAAAATAGAATTACTATATTTAATTTTTAGAGGACGTCAAATTAACAGAGCATGAGGAAGCATTCAGAATTTGTGATGAAATTGCAATTTTTTTTTTAAAGATGCCAAGGGTTTGTCAAATCCGAGTGAGGTGGAGCTACTAAGAGAGCGGGTGTACGCATCTCTAGAGGCTTACTGCAAACATAAGTATCCTGACCAGCAGGGCAGGTATGGTTCATCACAACAAAATCTGACTGAGGGATTGAGGGATTACACAGACATCCTTTTGAGTGAAACAAATGCATTGTTATTTTTATTTTACTAATTAGGCCTGTCATAAATTTTGATGCACAATAAATTGCTGAAAGTAGTTTATGTCACTGACACAATACAAATAAAGCAGGATAATCCGAGTAAACAATTTTTAAATAGACTATCATTAAATGGTAAAAACTGCAACAAATAAATGGCAGAATGAACCAATAATTAGTGACTAAGTGACTTCTTCAGCTCTCTGCAGCTCAAATCTTATGGGATTACAGCAAAAATAACTAAAATGTCTCCATGGAAATGTAGGCACAATAAAAATTGAGCTCCAAAATATATTGTTCTAGGTATAATTATTGAATGATAAGTTGATATATAGTAATTATCATGACAGGCCTAATACTAAACTACTATGAACTAAAGAAATTTTTATTTAAAATGTAACTGAAGCTTTTAGGAATGATGTTGCACAGTTTTTCATACATTTTCGTGCTGTCTCACCCAGGTTTGCAAAGCTGCTCCTCCGGCTTCCAGCACTACGCTCCATCGGCCTGAAGTGCCTGGAGCATTTGTTCTTCTTCAAACTCATTGGGGACACGCCTATTGACACTTTCCTGATGGAGATGCTGGAGGCCCCTCACCAGCTCACCTAGAGGTCCCAGGTTTGGTCCAGTCGTCCGGATTTGATTCAGACCAGGATTCAGACCAGCATCCATCACATAGTGTTGGCTGCTAGCTGCCTCTGTAGGGCTTTTACTTTGAAACCACACAAAACACAACTCTCACTGGACAAATATTCAGACACACGCACTAATAACAGCAGGTCCACACTTCACTAAACTGATAGAGTAACACAAATGTACACTTAGTAACTCAAACTAATACCCCCTCACTCCCTCGGTGTAGTCTTCAGGATAAATCTTTCATCTTCAGAAATGTCTTAATTTTCAACCTACACGTTCTAGTCCACTGTGGGATTTGCATCTGCATAGCTAATATACTTACCCTTTTTTACATGGATCGGTTACAGTGATACATGCACCTTTTTATAGTATGCCCCTAGTTATTTAATTAAAATAATTTATATTGCATTTCAATAAATTTTTCACCATAAAACTGGCACAGAAAACTGCATATTCAGTGGTGTGTCCTGTAATGTCAAACAAACACACCTCAGTGAATTCATTCAATTTGGTATTTTAATATTTTGTGCATTTTAAATATGATATTGAAACTTGTCTGAGTTTCTATTTTGAAGTACTGTACTCATGAAATGAGAGCTTTTTTCAAGGCATTGATATCCAGGAACAGTGGGCTGGGAACACAATCTTGAATAGACTGGTTGCGTCCCTCCCACCCTGATGCGCACAGCGGCTTTGTAAGGCAAGAAGAATGACTTGAATCATTTTGTTTTATTTTTTATTTGTTATTGATCCTCTTCCTTCTTTGGCATTTTAAACCATGTGAGGCTGACAAGAAGTACACCTCATGCCCATATAATCCCTGCTCCTCTAAATTTCCCCTTTGCTGGTGGTCATTATGCACTTTTGTGAATTGTATCTGTGTAAATGTTCCTGTTTCCCAACAAATGACCCTCTTTATAACTTTGATGGTAATATGTGTAGGGCCTTCTAATGGATGCATCCTAGGATTTTACAGTGGCCACAATTTTTAACAGAAAACCAATCTTCTTATTCTTTCAAAGATGTAGCCTTCCAAAAATGACAACCTTAAGAAAAGATTGCACATTTAATATAACTTGGTCAGCAATAAAAAATAAATACATTTTAATGTAGTAAGTGTGGCTTAAAAGCAATGAATGCTACTAATTGAAAATCCTACACGTATTACCTACAACATATATTCCCTCTGTACTGTTTCAGTGCTCGCAATGTACAGTCATTGTAAATAATTACAAAATCACCAGAATCATGTGAAAACAAAGGTCTGTCCACAATCACATTGTTATAAAAGAAACTGATGGGTCAAACCACAAATTTAAACAGTTTTTACTGAACTCCCATGTGACTGAGCCCAGGGCCAAACCACGTCTCATTGCTACATTTGCACCAACACAGGTCAATTTTCCCTTTTGGTAGGTTTGTTTTTTTAACTGCTCAGCTAGACATGTTTTGACGATAGCACTTAAAATTTACTGAAAAATAGCATGAAGATTGTGTGATATCCATTCTAAAGTTGTGTGATAGTCATTCTACAGTTGGATATCAACATTTCAGATTTTGTCCAGTTAAGTATTTACTATAAACCATGTCCAAACAGGTACTCTGGTGGAGTGCCACCTGCTTGTCTTTGTGGAGATAAAATTGCTTGGTCTGGATTGTGCCACTTTTTGGCAGTAAACTTATCTATTCTGCATTTATTCATTTATAGGTGTTTAATTGGTCACCTTCACCTAGTGGTGTCACTTGTTTGTCTCCATGGAGAGAGATATGATTAATGCCATATTGTGGAACATTCCAGGCAAGGCAATAACATCTCTCCATGGTGACATGCAGGTGGCTGACATGGCAAGGTTGCTGACATCCTTCACCAGAGGAATTACATAGAGATAGAAATTGTGTTTAATTTCTGTACATTCAAACAGGTACACGTCTTTTAAACGTGTAGGTATCGTAGTTTATTTCAGCCCCATTGGTAGTTCCAACATTGAATAAGAGTGTTGCACATCTTTTACATAGTCATTCTACAATTGAGAGGTACATATGTCTCTCTTTCAGGTGCTAAAGCAAAAGTGCACATTTACATCAATGCAAAAACAATATGCAACTCTTCAGACAAATCATCAGTCATTTTACCTTTTCTCAAAATGTAGATTTCATTGAGTATGTGTGGTTTTGATCCCTGTCTCTCCTATGTACTTTCCTAACACCAGCGAAGTGCTTGTGTATTATTTAAATCTTTTATTCTTCCAGATTTTAATATTTTGTATTGGGGAAAAAGGCAATTGGCAGATTAAAGATTTTTGATAAGACGATGAGCTTCCTACAGAATAGTCAAATAGATTATTTGATGAGATATTAATTAAGAATGATGCCATCAAACTAAAGATATGTTATTTAGTTGAGACCCAGATTGTGAAAATATTTTCCAAATTAACAAAATCACATTATTTAAAGTTTTTGACATTTGATACTTGAGTACTGGAACACTCAGCTGGATTTCACAGTCTTATAACAGGATTAAGCTGTTTTACACACTTGCAGTCATAGGGTTGGCACTTGCTTGTTTGCTTTGATAGCTACAGCCATTTGGGATTTTTAAAGGTGCACTACGTACATTTTCTGGTGGAGAATCTGCCACTCTGCTTGTCTCCATGGAGCGATTATTGCTTTGCTTTGAATGTTACACAATATGGTATTAAACTCAATTACAGGCATTTGTGTTGCTAATGAAAATACATAAAAACATGCATTCTTGCTGTGAGCAGGCTTGCCAATGATGGAGTCAGGTGGCAGACCCTCCTCAAGAAAAGTTATGTAGAGCACCTTTAAAGACGTTTGGCAAGTCAACATGCTGCCTGATGAGCTCAGAATAGTAGTTTGATTGCATGCTTTTGTGAAGAACATAACCCGATTTGTTGACTGCTCAGAATCTCTGTTGCCAGTTTTAGAGCTTCTTCTGTTGTTTTAATGGGACTGGTGCATTATCTTTAATGTGGGAGGGCAATTAAAACAGGCCTAGAAGCAACTACCAAATCTCATGGTATGCACAGAATTTTCTAAGTGTATTATTTGCCAGTCGAACTGTAAACTTACCCCTTCACTGTTGCTTCCAGGTTTTGCTAAGCCTCTCTTGTATTTATTTAGCATTTGCTCAGAGCTCGGCCCGTGTCAGTAAAAGGTACAGAAGCA
The DNA here is from genome assembly GCF_026225935.1 of Boleophthalmus pectinirostris. Lineage (NCBI taxonomy): Eukaryota > Metazoa > Chordata > Actinopteri > Gobiiformes > Gobiidae > Boleophthalmus > Boleophthalmus pectinirostris. Next base: position 8,010,609 of record NW_026571175.1, read on the forward strand.
GAAAAGTTACACAGTTGTTTGAGGTTTTGTACACCACTTTAGTGAGTGGATGATTAGAAAGGGCTCATGGTATTTTATTGTAGTTTGTGTAGTGCGTAGTCTGTCTATAGCTGCTCTTTACTGTGGCTGTGATTGGCAAAAGGTTTGGCCGTTCTGTTCTGATCGGTAGAATTTCTTAAATCCAGAACGAATGCACAGAGGAATAAGAGCCAGCCTATAGTGGAGTTTGTATTTTGGATGTTATCTGCAGCCTACTATCTACTTAGGCGCAATCTCAGCAGCTTTACCCTCACTTTAACTTTTTGGCTTATTGACCTGGCTGAGAGGAAATTAACACAAAGAATAAGCCTATAACTCTTGTACTGTTTGAATCAAGGGACATTGTCTCTTATGGCTTCACTTGAAGGCCGAGCCCAACATTTTGGTTGCCGGTGGCGACAGTTGGATTGCTCATTGATGCCTCAAAATGTTTGTTGTTGCGATTGTGTGCACTCAAGGCAGACACATGCTGTGACCTTCGACTGCGGAGCAGTATGCCGTTAGCCTCTTTGTTACATTTTGAATATTCTTGTTTTTGAGCGTTTAGATTAAACAAATGCTATTTTATAAAGGATCGCAGCCTGTGAATAATTGCTCACCTTAAATGTTACAAAATCACCTGGTTCTCTGCTGAACATTCAAAGGCCTCAAAAACATTATCTCCACTGGTTTATTCATCACTGCCAAAATGTTTATTCAAATGGCCTTTTCAAGCAGCCACTGAAACTCCAGTACTTTGGCACGTGTGTTATTATTGTACTGCACATCATTTCTGAGTGTGCAGTGCATAGGCTGTATGGTGCAGTGGTGAAAAGGTGCCCTAACATGATCGGACTAACAGACGATTGAAGGCTGGGTGTAGGATGACCCCCTGTGTGACCCCTCAGTCAAGACGCTGTGCAGTTATGGTCTTTATGGGTCTAAAAATCTTGATAATCGTTCTATTAGAAACACAGAGAAGGCGCCATGGAGAAGGTCTGGAGGTGGATCTGGCTAAGTGCTTTAATTTGGTGTTTGCTGTTGACTGGGTGGGTTCAGTGACAGCTCTGCAGCACAGTGTCCTTTGGTGACCCCTGTTGGACAGTGGAGTGATTCAAAATAAAGAGTGCCACCATCTGTTAAAGACTGGTCTTTTTAAGGATGAGACTGATGCTGAAGTTGGAGGTTTTTTAGAAACTGTAAAAAAACTGGTTGGGTTTTACTCTGATTAGTTTAAGGAGAAAAATGAAAAAGTAGATCGTGATTCTTCCTTAAATGTTTACTTTGCGGTAAATAAATTCACACTGTTTTCTATGTGTCTTGTTTCCTGTCTACTCCGACTATTCTATTTATCTTTTGTTTATTACAAAGTATTAAACAAATACAAAGCTGTAAAATCAGAATTGACTCTTGTCTCTTGTCTCTGTTGTCTTTTTGTTCCTGTCTGTCCTTTGTCCTATTTGTATTCTCCATAAAACACATGGAGCTGATTGTTTTCTGCTCTGGGGGATTGAGAGAAGAAAATTATCAATCATTTTTCAGTCATTAAATCTAAATCTTGCCTCTGTTTGTTGTATTATGTCTGAGTAAAGGTTTTAATACTGTACACCAGTCGTTTTCTTGTTTATTTTACCACTATGCACCCAGATAGCACCCTCTTCAATCCTCAGTCAAAATATTAAATACAGGGTTGTACTAATTAATTCATTAACCTAGAAAAACACTGACATAGACTAAATGAGATAAGTGTAGTGTAAAATGATAAATACACAGTTTTCTAATTGCTTTCATTATTGTCTTAAATTATATTTTGTTGTCGTCACAGAGAATAAGTAATTCCCATCTCTCAACTAATACTAAAGCCTGTCATAATTAATGTGCAATTTTAAGATACATTTTAAATCCAGACTCATTATATTTAAAGAACATATTATAATTATGCACTAACACGGACAGAAAACAGATTTTTACTCATTACAAAAATATATTCCTTTTATGTCAAGAATCTATTTTGGGGTATTGAATTTCACCCACGCACAGTTTGTGAAATTGTCCCACCTCGTATGTCCATGTGTCCTGGTGGTTTGATCCTCAGTCCAGCAGGACCCCAGGGCCCTGACCGACCCGTGAGGCTGCAGTTCTACATCTCCACCTCTAGAGGGCGCACGTACATCTTGGACTCGCACCTTTCCATGCCAGTCACATGATCCTGTGCCACATCGTGTAAGTGGAACAAACTCCAAATCAAACAGCCGAAAACTAACATTACTGACTGATTTAAGGTACAAGGAAAATATTCTAAGTGTAATTAGTGTACTCAGTGAGAGCAACCATGTTCTCAAAGCAGTTAGTTTGCTTACACACCTGCGTTCACCTGCAAAGAAAGAGTAGCTTGAACTGAACTTTATCTGATTTCATGCCGTCTATTGTTGTAGTAACCTGTATTTGCTAAACTGTTTAATTATCTTTTGCTGTAATCGATGGTACTAACTTAAGTAATGCATTTCACTGATTTAATTTCACTGACAGATCCAGCTTTATCGAGAGCGTCCAAGTCTGCAGTGAAGTTCAGTACCAGCAGTCACCGACAGAGGATGCAGGTACAATGAGCTCTCTGTTCCAGGGTCTTTTGAGCCATGTCAGCAGCATCTTATTTAGAGAAGACCTTATAACCTCTCATCCAGGAGAGATAGAAGTGGGATTTGCACATTCAGTTAGCAAATAGGTCATAATATGTGATACATTCTGCTTATTTCTATTGAGGAAGTGCATTAAATTACTTGTGTTTTTGTTATGATGAACCAAATCAGGCACAATAGACATAAAAATTATAGTAAAATATAAACTGTCAAAATAATAGGTAAGCATAAAATAATGTGCTTAGCCTAGAACATAAAAATGCATTGCGATTAGGCTAATATTCCCTCCGATTTTACTTTCCATCCTATACTAAATAAACTAAAAGTTCCTCTCTGTATTTCTTTCTCCTCAGTGCCACCACCTAGTATCCATCCCTTACCAAACCAATTGGAGAACACACTGAGACAATATGGTGAAACCTGGAACCAAATGTAAATCTTAAGAAAAGTCAAATTTAATGGCAAAAAAATTTATACAATTCAATTAATTTTATGTTTAATTTTACTTTCCATCTTAGTTTAGTTTTTGTGTTCCCGTATCTGTCTCCATCTTCTCTTCAGTCCCACCTCCCCCTTGGTCTGTCCGGGTGAGCTGTGCAGAAAGACATCTTTATACCTGGGGTCAAATTCCTCCTAATTTCTGCTTCACAAACGTCAATTTGCACTGGCTGAATGTTATTGCTCTGAGGTACATAAACGATAGCCTGTTTGAAGTCCCTTTTCCCAGCAGTGATATGGGTTCCTGTGAGGCAGAAGTACCCCACACACTGAGTTAAGACAGGCTGCTATTGAACTTGTGCAGACAGGGAAAGGGCAGATAGAGGCAACCCTATCCAGGGCTTGCAGAATGATTCAAAATTAGCACCATTGCTATAGCTATTATCAATTCGAAACTAAATATGTTACCTTCTGTATGGTGAAAAGTACTCAAAATGGCACCTGACAACAGGAGGCTGTGTCAGGTGCAGTGCTGCACCCAGGGATGCTGTGATCTCAAATTTAAGACTTGCAATCAAAGTGAACAAGCTGACTTTGCAATTAAAACAATTGTTGACAGTAGCAAAAGTCAGTCACATTGTCTAAACATACTGTTTATATTTTTGCAGCCAACCTTTTCATATTTAAATTACATAAAACTCAGATATTGCTTTTTAAATTACAGTAAATTCTAGTCATACTGTGTAAAATGACATATAAATAACTGTTGCATTGATTTAAACTACCATTGCTTTTTAAAATATATTGAATGGTAAAAATCCAAGTGACAATTCCCTAACCCCAAACATAGAAAACTACAGTAGTAGAGAGGGGATCAGGTGTAACATATTCTGTCACATTCTAATCTATGCATGCTACAAGATTATTTGACTAAATGAAAGACTTGACTTTTCATTTTCACGTTTTCAGCAAAATTACTTGTAGACATAAAAGCAAATTTCCCTTTAATTATTCCTAATCCATTTCAAAATAAGAAATGGAATGACTTGCAACATTTATAAAGCCAAATTACTGGCCAGTCTCTGTCCTCATGTTCTTTCAGCCATAATAACATGGTAGGTTTTGGGTATATACAGGCCATTTTCGAGCCAGGGTACACTTAGATTATTGCCAGTCTCTTCTAAATGTGGGTTCACTGAAAAAAGAACATGCAATTGTACATTTGGCTGCAAGTAGCCATCACATATTCATCCAGTACGGAGTCCAGCTTGGCCAGAACCATCTGTTTATTCTGATTTGTGATAATTTGTTTGATTTTAGTTTCCCCACCTGCTTGTCTCAGTGGTGATTATATTACCATGCATGGAATGTTTCAGAGTGTGGCAAAATTATTTATCTACATAAAGACATGTCTAACTGACCTGGCTAAGTTCAGGTCATTTAACCTGTAAAGTAGCCATTTTGATCACAGTAAGAATGCAAATATTTTAGCAATGAATACACCAGTAATTTAATAAATGATATAGATGTTAAATGCCATACTTTGGAACATTTCAAGCAAAACAATAACATATGAACTAAAGGCTGGACTGATTAATTTAGTTTTAAATGCTCCCATTGCGTGTCTTGTACTTTCGTTAATTAATCACTTCTGTGTGTGTGTGTGCCAAGGGGAGACCTAGAAAGTGTCTTGAGGGGAAATGAGCAAAGGGAGGGCCCAGAGCAGATGGAGGAAAAAGGCGTGGAGTATTTTGATTCTGGAGCATCATGATTTATCAGCGTCTCTGTGTCACGTGTGGGTTTTGATCATGTACAAAATCAGATAGGAAGCAGTTTGAACCAAAGCACACAGCTAAAGGCTTTGATGATTCAGAGAAAATGAAATGGTTTACTTTTGCTGACCTAATTAACTCTTGTTGTAGACACAATCACGTGGCACAGATCTGCACAGACAAGCCAGTGATGTAAAATATGTTCTTTATTTGTCACTTTTACTGTGGAAATTTGAGTTGAATTAGTCTAGGTGCAATAATAGATTTTAGGTTAACTTTTTCTGCCCAATGATTCTCTGCATGCTCTCCACTTTCACTGTTCTTTCAAAGCCACAAAGTTGGAAGATTTGCCAATTTTGTTCATACTTTGGGTTGACATATGTAACATAAGAAAGCCAAGTTTGTCCATCAATTGACTTACAATCTATTCTGTAATAATTTGTTTTAAAAATTGCCCATTACATCATCTTATATTAAGGTAAAAGACAATTTTTCCTGTTCCATCTTTCAACTTGTGCTACCTGTCATGGGACCTATCTCCAGTGTTTTAACCGTTTTCTGTACAGACACTTGATAATTTGGCATAGATTTGGACAACAATTCAAAATCTAATGTAACTCTATCAATTTATAATAACTACCTAAGTTTCCCTTGTGAATCATATATGTCTTTCTTTGTCAGGTTTTAACTTTCTGTTATATGTGACATTTTGAAGCCTTTTCTTAAAGGTTATTTGTCATGGCAACCATCCTAATTTGTCATCATTGTGAAATCCGTACATAACTTGAGATCGACCCAAAAATATTACCAGATTGTCTCGCTTTATTCTTATGTATCAATAGTCCTTTTAGTCACATGTCCAGCTCTGTCCTCCCTTGCCATGTTCCTAATAACTCAGGTTTCTCTCTACTGTACAGAGCGCGAGGGCCCAGGTCTCCGCAGCTTCCTGTCTCACAAAAGACCCCTCTGTTTCCACCTTATGTTTCTTCCTCCGAACCCACCCTACCCCCTTCCTCAACACCCCAGTGGTACATTCCCTCCCTCTCCCCTGGTGCATTCCATTTTGACCTCGGGCGGCTCAGGAGTCCCTCTGTCACTGGGCACAGCAGCAGAGGAGCATGTTCATTTTTTGCAACTTACTGCAGACTATGTAAAATTTAGGGGTGCTTTGATTATTAGTTTAGATGTGGTTTCTAAATATAGCCAAAATATAACAAAAATCATCATGTCTTTCCTCATATTGTTCAGTCATAAATTTTTATTACATTTTATTTTTTATAAACAAATACAAATGGCTTTCAGTATGATTTTTTTATTTATTTAAACAAGACAGAATTGCAGTTACACATGGTATTGTAGACCTCTCAATTAAAAAGACTCATGTATATAATGGATGCTTAGTTAGAAGTCACAGTCTTGATTACAATTTGATTGGTTGCCCACGAGTGTAATTACATAGTAACTTAGCTGTTTTTTAGCCAGTTGCCTTCATAGTCTTTCTAGCCGCATGTTATGAATTGGTTAGGCTATAGTAAGTGTCTTGCCCAGTGGCACAAGTAATGTTTTATTTCCGTCTTCTAAGATCAAAGCACACATTGTTTTAATCTCACTCTTGGACTTACTATCTATCCAGTTACAATATAATTCGAAAAGGAACCAAAAGAAATTTAGTTTGGCCCCTGATTAGAAATGTGTCTACAGTTAGATTAGTTAGATGACAGGTTTTTTTGCATCCCCATCTTCAGGAGTAAAATTACAGTCATTGGCCCTCAGTAAAATTGCATTACCCACTTGTTCAGAGGGCAGGCATATTCTTGGTCCTAGGATGACCTGAGTTTACAGCTGCTCCTCTGGCACCTCCACTGCTCCTTAAAGTGGTCAACTGCACAGAGTAAAGCAAGGTGTCACTCTCGTGCAAAGCGACCCACCTGACCTTCAGCTCAACCCCAGAGTCCAGAGACCAGACCGGGTCAAAGACAGGCGTCGCTGCCCTCTGCCCAACTAACCTGCCTCCTCTAGTGCGCCACATAGTTCTTGTCTTTCATCCTGCATTACAAAAGGCTTGTTTGTACTGGGTAAATAACTCGATAGTACTAAACAGTTACCTGCATTTAGAGATGTAGTGATGTAGATGAAGTTCATATTTGTTTTTAGTTAAAACTCAGTCCTTAATTGGCCAGGTGGGTGGAAATGTTAAGCACTCTGTGTATGCAATGAAGAAAGAATGGACGTTTTTTATGTGTTTTATTGTTGCACCAGACTCACCTAGCCTTCATTCTGGGCACAGTGACATTTAGGCTGCTCTCTACTGTAGCATTCCTTGTTTACTCAGCTGTTTATGACCTCAGTTTGGAAAATACAGAGCTTTTTGGTCACAATTATGTTGTCAGCAAAGTAAGTCCCACCCAGTGTTTCAGATATAGAAAGGGACTTATTTTTATAAATTCAGGGGTAGGGGGGTGTGTGTATTTTTGTCACTACTACAGCAACTTCAAGCCTTTTGTATTTTTTTCCATAGCTTTTAAAAATATTTTTTATTTATAACTCAAACAAATTTTGGTTGTCTATCGCTACTCTTTACTCCGTCATGCCTTTACATTTTCAAACTTAATAAAATATAGTCATTATTTAGCTTATCAATTTCCATGGAGACAAGCAGGTGACGCAGCAGGGAAAGATAAAAAGGTGTTTCTGTGAAAAAGTTTTTTTTTCACAGAAACACCTGCTATACCATGGAATAGCAAGTAATAGAATCGCTAAAGAGCTGCTGGATCCTCCACAAGAAATGTTACACAGTGCAATTAGACACAAAGTTGTGGTCCTGTAAGTTTATCAAAATGAGTGAAAAAATGGGTGCTTGATCAGCTGCAATATCATAAAAAAATGCTCAGTCTTCCATGCACCCATCCTGTACTCCTCATACTCACTTTTTTTTTCTTTTTTCAAATCTCAAAAGTGCAAATACGTTCAAGCTGCTTCTCTCGTGCGCCCTCCCCTCGCCTTTCGTCCCGCTTTATCAATGGTGCTCATTCATTGCCTCGTAGCCCTGGCATGCCTCTGTGCCCCCCACCACCAGCTTTCTCTCTATTCATTCCTGTGATTTTTTTCCCCCTGGTTTGTACCTTTCCATGGTCTCCACCCAGACCGCCTTTCCCCCAAGTGTACACATGAGCCCTATCTCTCTCCTGCATCTTTTAGCTGGCCAGGTATATTAGGTATTATAAGCAACACAGCCAGACACAGGGTCATTACAAGATTAGGCAATTGAAATAATGGTGCTGTTACATATTGAGCTACTCACAAAATGCCAGTTTAGGCTTTTCTGAAATGTAGTAATTATATCATTTTATAGCTAATGAAGTAGTAGATAGCAGTATTGTTATATTACCATAACATAAAACATAAAATGATCTGGAGATGGGTCCCCACTGGCACCCACTGACCCTGACAGAGGATTTTTCTTAAGTAGTATTATATCTTGACTCTAATCTTAACCAGTTTGTAGTGGGCAATAACTGCGTCAGAATTCAAGTCTGGTGCATTCTGGGATTAGCCTACTATGTGTTTAAGGGTTGTGGTGAAGGTTTCACAGTGAAAGGGCCACTCACTGATTGGAGAAGTGGAATTTTAGTCCTCCTCCTCTGTTAATGACCTAGTTTTCAGCCTAATTTAGCTATTTTACAAAGGTTAAATTCATCAAAGGGAAAGTGAGTCTTATCATTAAAATTCAAGAACGTAATATGCCCTGCTTGAGCTTTCTTTTCTACTAGTCAAGAAAAAAAACTGTAAAGAATAGCCCCTTTTGTTAGATGGTTGGCTGAATTTTGATACATTGGCCACAATAATCCATCTAGTAACTGAATTACCCTCACTAGGCAATTTCAATTTTCTTTTATTGCAAAATCTTAAGCCAGTATTTTCTTATCATTAGTGCAATTTTGTCCATTTACAAAAATTACCTTTCTTTTTCAGAGTTGCTGCTTAATGTGAGTTGGCACGCAAAATTCACTCTCTCTAAACTCGGTTGTATGTCTAGCTCCCTCTCCTCCCTCTCCTCTCTCTCCTCCCCTCCGTCACCTCTTGTCTGCTCCCTATTTTGAGACATGTGGTTAACTGGGCATTTTTGTTGACCGCACGAGAATCACTGACCCATTCTTTGTACAAATCCTCTTTTCACCTGGCTCTTCTCTCCTCCTCCTCCTTCGTCTTCAGACCAATCCCCTCCTGAGCATATGTTTATCTATAATGCACACTCTTTGACCCTGCCATGCTGGTGGTACTGCTCCATGCTTTCTCCTTCTTTCCTCCCAGGCAGCGCGACCCTGCTCTGATCTATTTCAGTGTGTTGTGGCTAGCAGGGTGTGTGCACATTTGCAGCCCAGCCCAGTAAAATACAGACTTTTCAAGGAAGTCAGCAATATAATATGGCCGCTTTATTGTAATTACAAGGTTCCCCTTTTGGAAATACCTCAGAGGGGAGCTGCCCACATGCACTTGCAGAGTCCATTCACCAGTACCATCTTTTGTGGGTCTCTCTACGTCTCATCATGAAAGGTGCAACTTTTCTGGTGGAGGGCATGCTACCTTCTTGTCTGTATAGAGATGTATTTCTTTTCCTGGAATGCTCCACAGTTTGGTGTTACACTATCTTGGATTTATTTGATAACAGTTTTTTATTGATAAAGAAAATAAAATGATACATTCAGACCGTAAGTTTGCCTCTCCACAGATCTGTCTTTTAATATGACTTTGTAGCGCCAAATGGCTGTCTCAATGGAGATAGATAAGGTTAATGCCATACTGTGTAACATTCCAGACAAACCAATAACATCTCCATGGAGAGATGTTACATAGCGCAAATTTAACACTGGGTTACAAATATCATATGGAAGCCTCAGAAAATTAAAAACAGATGTAAATTTGAGCTTTCTGATTGGTTAAAGTGTCAGAAACTCATTTGGTGGGTGGCCACGTCTCAAGTGCTGGGCAATCCATGTGGTCAACCAATGTGCTGAGCCACAGTACTGTATTTATTAATATAAAGAGGGATGATACCAGGAAAGCCATACCAAAATATAGATCTGGAATAGACTTAATAGACGTTTCCTTTTCATCAAATGGAAGCACCTGTCTTAAGTGCTATTCTTGCACCAGCCTTGGGTTTTAGATGGTCCCTTGGATTTGCATTATGTCTATTTAAAAGGGTGAAGTCATGGGGCATTGGTCGAGACATATGTGCATTTCTCATTCTGTGGAATTTGTGGCACCTCCATAAACTAGACACTGCAGATTGTGAGAAAGCACGATCACAAGATGTGGAAATAAATGAGGTTGTGGGGACCAGACCATTGGGACCAGAAAAGATTTTAGATCATCATTAATCATAGTTAAAGGTGCACTACGTAGCTTTTGTGCTTGTCTCCATGGTTATGTTATTGCCTAAAATGTTCCACAGTATGTAATTAAATGTATCAATCTACAGGACAGCCAAGTTGTCAAATCTGTGGAATTGCAAGCCCACTCATGGTAAGAATATATTCCTTTTTTATATCAATTAAACATCTAATCGGGTAAATGCAATAGATCCATTTAATGCCATACTGTGGAACTTTCCAGGCACAGCTGTAACACCTACCACAAATGTCCCTTTGGGTGTCTCTTTTTACAACTTGTGGCATCTACTTTCAGAGTTTGAAGAGGCCAGATCCAAACATTGTGTCCACAAAAACACTTTCTGTCCACTGACTCCAGGAAGCCAAAATAAAAACCAAGAGCTGCCCCACCGAGGAAGCATTTCCTGGACGTGACACTGAAAGTGAGTCTGTACAGCTAAATGGCATTCAGCAAAAGAAAAGACAATTATCTACAAATGGCTGGGTGTTTCATTATTTTTGGGGGTACCAGTTTTTAAATGATGCCTGGGTTTTTGATGCCAGTATTTTAATCATACCTTTTTGGTACCTATTCCTGTATAAATTTTCTAGAACCACATAACAAAATAATATAGCAGTTGTCATAAATTCCACATAAAACTGTAATTTTTTCACCAATTTGTGATTACCAGTGTTGGGAAGGTTACTTTTAAAATGTATTCCCCTACAGATTACAGATTACATACCCCAAAATGTAATTTGTAACGTAATCCATTAAATTGCTTAAAGTGAGTAACGTAATCTGAATACTTTGGATTACTTGCTTTGCTGTAGAGAAGCAAAGACGAGGAAATCTTCACATAAGTCTGCCAAAAGACAAAAAGCCCAGTTTTTACTTAACCGTATTAAATATATTATTGATAGAAGAGGAGGAGACATGGTCTGCGCAGCATGGTTTAGTCCTGTTAAATCCTGTTTTAGACCTGGTTTAGTCTTGGTTTAGTCCTGGTTTAAACCTGGTTTAGTCCTGGTTTAGACCTAGTTTAGACCTGGTTTAGACCTGGTTTAGTCTTGGTTTAGTACTGGTTTAGTTCTGGTTTAGACCTGGTTTAATCCTGGTTTAGACCCAGTTTAGACCTGGTTTTAGACCTGCTTTTGTCCTGCTTTAGTCCTGCTTTAGTCCTGGTTTACTCCTGGTTTTGTCCTGGTTTAAACCTAGTTTAGACCTGGTTTTAGACCTGGTTTAGACTTGGTTTAGACCTGGTTTGGACCTGGTTTTAGTCTTGCTTTAGCCCTGCTTTAGTCCTAGTTTAGTCCTGGTTTAAACCTGGTTTGGACCTGGTTTTAGACCTGGTTTTAGACCTGTTATTAGACCTGGTTTTAGACCTGGTTTAGTGTCCGGCAATGAGTGGAATTACTGAAAAAAAAAAAAAAAAAGGGAATACCCCGAAATGTGAAAACAGGAAAATACCGCCGTGTAATCCATTTATTTCAACCAAGTAACTGTAATCCAATTACTACTCATTGAAACAATAACTGTAACCGAATACAATTACTCATAATTTGTACTCTGATTACGTAACTCCGGTACATGTATCAACATCCGTTACTCCCCAACACTGGTGATTACACTGTCCTAAAATGCTCTCTGGCATCAAGTGTCAAGATTAAATGATCTCATTTGCACTCTAATAGTACTCAGCCCTAAATATATAGATTTATTCTATTCACAATCAAAAAGGCATCTTTTTGATATCAGTCAGGTAACTGGAGCCTATGCCAGCAATATGAGCAGAATGGACAATTGCCAGTGAGTCACATACTGTGATAGAATGGAATACAGTCGTTTTACTAAGTTACTAGGTTTGACAGTTAATTTTGTATGATTACTTTTACAGTAATTCACAGTTACTTCTGGACATAAACATTTTACAAATTTTGACACCCAAATACTCTGAACCATACAAGGACAAGTCAGTACAATTAGGGGTGTCAAATTATCGCGTTAATTGCGATTAATTAATTACAGTCATATTTAGCGCGTTATGTTTTTTAATCGCGTTAATCTCATTTTTAATCTCTAACTTTAGTGTTTCTGTATGCGAGTTGCTTTATTATAAAACCTGTTTTTATGTGTTGTTGGGACAACAACAACACACACACACACAAAAAACACATTTATACTTTTTTTATTTCGGTAATTCCACTCATTGCCGGAAACCCACACAAAACGCGCGCAGTAAGAGCGATGTAAACGTCATGTTCACGTTTGCGGCGTCAGTCACACAGTGGACGAGGTCGGAGAGCCAGTAGAACAGAGTCAGCAGTGCACAGGTAAAAACACATTCGTGTCTTGGAAATTATTCTCCCGACGTGAAATATAAAAGAAAATAACAAATATAAAATCGCCTACAACTTAAATGTCACTGGTGAAAACAACCTGCATAGACTCATGATGTCTGCACTACTGTCCTATAGTGACCTGACACATGAGGGGACACACACACAAACACACACAAACACACACAAACACAAACAAACACACACCTTCATCATCGTCATTAACCTGAGAACGCGCGGACCACGTTTCCTTCCGTAGACACTGCGCGGACACCGACGTGCTCCTGTGCGCCGCGTGTGGATCGTGTTTTCTCGCGTACGCTGCGTAAACCGCGCTTCCTCCTGTGCGCCTCTAAACCAGAACTAACACCAAGACTAAAACCAGGACTTATCCAGTCCAGGACTAAACCAGGACTAAACCAGGACTAAACCAGAACTAAAACCAGGTCTAAACCAGGTCTAAACCAGGTCTAAACCAGGACTAAACCAGGACTAAACCAGCACTAAACCAGAAATAACACCAGGACTAAAACCAGAACTAAAACCAGAACTAAAACCAGGACTAAACCAGGACTAAACCAGAACTAAAACCAGAACTAAAACCAGGTCTAAACCAGGTCTAAACCAGGACTAAACCAGGACTAAACCAGCACTAAACCAGAAATAACACCAGGACTAAAACGAGGATTAATCCATTCCAGGACTAAACTAGGACTAAAGTAGGACTAAAGCAGGTCTAAACCAGGACTAAAAAAAGGACTAAAACCAGTGATCTCATATATAAAGCATTTCTCTATCAATAATATTTTTAATATGGTTAAGGAAAGACTGGACTTTTTATTGTCTTTAAGTAGACAAAAGTTGTTATGTTCAGATTTCCTTGTCTTTGCTACTTTACAGCAAACAGTTTCTTATTCATGGAGACTTGGGCTCAACAACCAATTTGGAGAGATTTGTTAAACAATAAATTACTTTATAAAGTCACTTTTTTTTGTTCTATATCAGTCTTTTGATCTGCCATAATAATGTAATAATGAATTTAAATGAAAATACCTCAAATTGAAGGCTTTTCTCAGCAATTTTTAGGTGAGATTAAAATGAGATTAATTAGATTAATTAATTACAGATCATAATTAATTAATCTCTCAATTTTTTTAATAGCATGACAGCACTAAATACAATACCTCTGCTAATATATAAAATACTGTTTAGTGTATTAAATAAAAAATGACTGCTGATGAGAACTTGTTGGATTCAGTTGACTGGTTGAGGGCATGAAGAATGATCACTTACATGTTTCTCCTTCTAATTATTGCACACACATGAAAGCTGCTCTATGAGAGGGCTGTGCAATTCTTTTTCCCATTTGGCATCGTCATGTTCGCAAAGCTATGGGTTCTGCCACTGAACAGCAGCCAAAACATGATTGACATATTTTAAGCATCTTTTTTTTAACTTCTGCAGCTGTAGGTATATATTACGGGACTGAACGCTTAGGTCCATAAAATTACAATGTAAAGAAAGTAAAATAGAACAACTTAAACTTAGCAAAGAGATTAGAGTGCCTCTACTGCAGTTAAACCATTTTGGCAAGTCTCTGATTATTCAGAAAGTACAAATGGATATAATAGTGCAGCTGTATGTATAAAAACTTTTATATTGCATGTTCAACCTTTAGTGGCTCTTGAAAGTTGTTAACAGGAAGAGCAGCCAAAAATATATAAATTCTTATATTTGTATTAAGTTTATAAATTTATATTTCTAAAAAAATATAACTTAAAACAATGTATATAGTAGAAATAAAAGTAAAACATGCATATGCATCCAAAAACACATTCAATCCAATTATCAGGGGACTACAGAGGAATGTTAAAGCAGACCTATAATGCAAAATCAACTTTTTAGAGCTTTTAACAATGTTATAGTTGTTTGCCGTTCTCATTTACCTTCTTAATGTTTTAATTGTACTGATTTGTGCGTGTTTGAGCAATTTTTAATTGCTTATTTTCAAGACGCCATATTGCAGATCAACTCCTCAACTCCTAGATCAATCACCGGCACACACATTGCTCTGTCCTTGCTTCGTTCTCCAGTTTTATTTTCTTGGTGATATACATAGATTCAACAACATTACATAGTCATTTTCGAGCAAATAAAAAAAAGTTTGCTTCTCACTAGCATGATATACAGCTATCCATAGGAGGTGCTGACAGCTACACAGCTCTTTGTTGTGATATTTACGGCAATGTCAGCTTCCAGTGGGCACCACAGTTTTTTTTATGTGGACATCAGTGGACTTTTTCTTTTATTAAGTTGTTTTAGATAGATATTGTGATTTAAAATGTCCAAATTATAACAATGATCCACGGGTGTCATAGATTATAACTATATAGCACACTCAAGCACAATGTGTCTTCTTTAATATAATAATAGTAATAATAATAATGTATAACTGAATGTTGTATTTTTTTTGGTTAAAGCCCCTCTGTGTATCTTTAGCCAAAAACATAAAAGGTATGAAGAAATGTGTTTTTTATGTTTTTATTGCACAGGAAAACATAGTCCTTCCTGTGAGTTTGTATCTTCACAAATATGACTCTTATTTAACCAGGAGGAGGGCCCCCACTGGGAAGGGTCAATCCAAATTTTCTTCTAAATAATATTTCTTATAAATAAGTAAAAAGTATCGAGTGATATACAACCATTCCTAAAAGTGTGATTTCAACTAAATACTCAGCTCAGTGTAATTGAGTAAATGAAAACTTTTTGATTTTTAAAGCTACACAGAGTGGCCCAGACAGACACTGCAGTGAGTAAGTATTCCGTTTATAATGTCACACTCTCGCCATGCTAAAACACACCTATGTTTAGTCTGCTGTCCACAGAGCATTTCTTATCTACCATTTAGCAACCCAGTCTCTTCAACTGCATTTAGACACTTAATTAGGACTTTGTTCTTGTAGGTCTTGTGCGTAGTTTTACCAAATGCACATGACTCAGAATTTGTGAGTATTATTTCACCACTTTTATATTCCAGGCTTTGTAATGTTGATGATTTGTCAATGTAGATTAGTAACATCAGTGTCAGTTGTATGAAAGGCAGATTTATACCTTTGTGGGATCAAATGCAATGAAAAGTGGGTGAGTGGTAAAGAAAATCAAGGGATAATTATAGTTAATGATAGCTTCTGGCTGTGGAGGCAAATCAAGTGTCTCATGTGTTCACTCTGTACGTTTATGGGGCAGACAAAATTGCTTTGAAAAATGCATTTAAAACCATTGAAGTTTATGGTAGGTAGAGATGTAAAGGTATGGTATAGGAATGTCTGAAGAACTGAACTGACTACCTCCTATTACTTATAATTGAGTGTTATTTAACTGTCTGTAGTTACCAAACCACTTAAAAGATTTGCATTTAGAGTCCAACATACTGTCATGTTCATTTATATTCAGTATTCCATTCTATAGACGACTCCTCTCCCTGCTACTGGTGCTATTTGGGACAGCCAATCAGAATGCTGATCTTATTTACGAAGGCATGCAGCTTCACACGGACAGAGCACCCATTGGTTGGTTAGTTAGTCAATCTGAGCCCCTACCCTAAGTTTTGATAACCCTTTCAGATTCCACAATGGCCCTATACAGATCGTTATTTATGCATAAAGAAGTTAGAAGTGATCAAATAATGAAAAGCAGAAATTTCGCCACAAACCCTTTTTAAATGTATGATTCTTTTTGCCAGGATTAATTTCAACGTCTTGAAAGTTACCGAGTTCCACTCAGTGGTTAGATTTGCAGAAATAAGTTCCATGTTAAGTGTCACAATATTCAGGCACTGAAAATACTGATAGTCAAGAATTATCTACCTTTGTTACACCTGTGCACTCTGTCGACCTGTCGAGGTCTGCCTGTCTGTAACGAGGCGTTACAGAAACTCGCGCTGGTCACGCATCTGTAGACGTGAAGGGCACGTTTATTACGCACGCCCTCTACCTCCCTCTCCTCCCGTGCCCAAGACTCTCTGCGCACACACACGCGCGCGCGCAGCTCCTGTCCGTGGGAGAAAGTGAAGAAGGGGAGAGGGAACGAGAGAGGAGGGAGAGAGTGTGATCCCAGGTCTCTCTCAGCGGCTCTCTCCACTTTGGGTCCATGTACCCAGTCTGACTCAATGGGGCTTTAGCAGTACGGGGTACACGTTAAATAAAGGTATTTCTTCACCCCGAAGCCTTTTCTGTGTTTCGGTCTCTTGCGTCTCCACAGACACCGGTGACACATCCAGGACCGTCTCCAGAGGTGTGCCGCTGTCCGCACCTCACAGAAGGGTCAGTCGGATCCCTCTCATCGGCTGGCTTTCTGTGAGCGGATACTTTTCACACTTACAGCTTGAACAGACCAGCAAACTACTGCAACACTATGGATTTTAGAAATTGTCCCTTCCGAAAGAAACGGAGACCATGGTTTTTGGACTTCTCATCTTTTGCCTTGGTAACCGTGGCCCTCTCTATGCTCCAAACGTCTGTGGCTCGTGCAGGTAATGCTTTTGTCATATTTTTATTTAGCTCTTATTTTTCAGACTAGAGCTATGCAAAGGACGCCCATGTCACATGTGAATACCTTCTAGTGTGGTGGCTTCTTGTGCGAAAAAGTCGCGTAAAAGTTCCGGCCATAGTTCACTGCACCTGACGCGCTCAATTTTCCTCAGAAAACGCTGAGGCGCGGGCTCACAAGAAAGGATCAAAAGAAACTCCAAAATCCGTATTTTGCCGTAAACCGCTTAAGGTGATCTATTTTAGGGAACTGCATAGTGTTTAAATTGTAATATGGTGCAAAAATACTTGGCATTGCACTTTTATAGGATCGCAAGTCAAAACACAACTATAAAAACATATCCATAAAACTACCAATAGTTAAATCGTTTTGTGGCAAATTTTATGGACGTCTGCTCGAGTAGGCATCGTAATGACTTTGGTAGTTTGTTGAATCATAGTTATTTTTGTCAGTTAATTTCGCAAATTTTGAGTTTGGTGATCTTTAGAATGACAGTGCTTATACTCGCTCTTATTACAGTAGGCCAGTAGAGGTTTAACAGTTCTCCGAGGATCTGCCAGATGAGACTGTAAGGTGTATGGATGTTTACCAGCGCAGCCTGTGCACCTTCCAGCGCTGCCCCTGGTGGTCCAAGGGGAGGTACCATTTTTTTCCTCAAATACATTTTTTGCATTTTTAGTTTAAAAAAAGATTTGTTGGATTTATTGCGCCCCCTAGTTTTCAAGTTTCAAACTTGGACTTAAATTCTGTGAATGGCCACTAGAGATCTATTTAAACATTTTATACTCATTAAATGCTACAATTGACATTTTTTGACCATTTGGCTATTTTGGCTGCCCTTTTGACAGCAATAATAGATAGAATTAAACAGTTCTATTGGTTTATTTTCACCACGTTACACATTTAGCATTTTCTTAAGCTTCAAGTTTAGACTAGTCCTGAAGAGTGAGTCAGACATTTCTACTTCTTATTTGGATGTATATTCAGATTTAGTGGTGAATTCACCTTACCTCCGGTGTGTATTTTGGAGGTAGACATTTTTACTTTGCATGAAAAGGTTATTATGTCGTGGCGCACCTCAGTGAGTGAAAGCATTTAGTGTCCACTGTCGATGTGGGCATTACAGTGCTGTTTGTATGAGCCCAAAGAAGGAGAATTTTCCCAGTTTTGAGTGTGGAAAGATTAGAACAAATGGCCTTCTGTTTTCAGTCCTCAATCAGTTTGTTTTTCTAGGTTAAGTAGTCAATACCAAACAAATAGTTTTATAAAATAATTCATTATACTTTTTGGGCATTTAAACGTGCAATGTTACATTTTGGTTAAGATTCTCTTCCATAGAAATGCTATTGCATTGCTTAGAATGTTCCACAGTATGGCATTAGTCTGTCTTGCATTTATTGAATAACAGGAGTTTTTAATGGTAAAAAATACCTTAAAAAACATGTATTGCTACTGTTAGCAGGCTGTCCTTTCAACAGATCTGACCTGTAACATGGCCAGATAGCATGACCTGCTTCTCTCCATGGAGATAGATACGTTTAATGCCATCCACCAGAAAAGTTCCATAGTGCATCTTTAGACATATGGCATCAGGTTTATTCATGGTCATGCCAACTCGTTGCTTCATTTAAATCTTATACTGACATTGACAAAGTTTTAAAGTTGCAACAATTCCTTGTGTCAATAATACATTTTAAGTAATGTTTGATATGTAGGTGTATTTAGGGGTTATAACAGCTTTAGGACAGTGGCAGTGGCTTTCGTGCTCACCCTCAAACCAGAGGACAGATGATTCAAATCCCATCTAAGCTTTTGCTGTCATGGGGTCATGGGCACTTCACCTGTTTGTCTCCAGTCACAGTAGCTTGACTGGTTGTGACAAAAGGGCATCTGGAGTAAAAAAAAATACCACATCACTGTGGCGTGAAAAACGAATAATTATTATTGATGTTTCTAAAACTGTATTGAATAAAATTTGCCATTATTAGCCCCATGATTGAAATATAAATGTATAGAAATAAGCAGACAGTCACTGCAGTGTGTAAAAACCATGAAAGACTGGTTTGTGAGAAAGGATGAGAGAAAATCCGAGGTCGATATTTTCTTGCCATGGATGTTCCTCTAGCTTATTTCAAAGTAGTGGGCTCCTCAAAAGGCAGTCTGTCTGAGTTTGGCTAAACATAACATAACCTCTCTGCCTCTGTCCTGTGAATGGGACTACTATCCGAGGTGCAGAGCAGGTCTTTGACGGCTCATTCCTGAACTGTATGGAAGTGTGTGGTATTTCAGGCTTCTGCTGGTCAGTCTGGGTAGTACACACTTACATTTACTTGAGAAACGTTTTGAAGAAATTGTACTTTTTCTAGTAGTTTCCAAATACTATACATTCACTTCTACCTGAGTAAAATTTTGTTTTTAATAACTAAGTAAAATTATTGGCAGGGCTCTGATAAGTCTGGAATGTCAAAAGCATTATATGAACAACATTAAACGATTTGTGCGTCTTATGCCTAACCTTCAGAGTTTTATATTTATTTTTTTTATTATTTTTGTGTCTATATTCTGTTGAAATACAATGACCTGTGCATTATCTAATGTTTTATTATCCAATTACATTAACCCGTAAATCAGATTCATAGTTAATTTTATTATCCACTGTTCTTTTGGAGTTGCCCAACCTAAAATAATGATGGCAAGTGATGCAAGTTACAAAGTTGCAGTGCTGCAAACTTGTAATACATAGTAATGAGCCTTAATTAGCACAATATAGAGAACACTATTAAATGTGCCATTGCATCAATAGGAAAAATAAATGATCAAAGTGGTTCTTCAAAAACAGATTTAGTTCTATCAGATGGTTTTGGGTGGAGCCAGTGGTCGACTGGCAGATTATGTATTTTGACATAAACATCCACACACATCATGAAACTCCACACATGGTATAGTTGAGCAATTTGATGAATTTGGCCAAATTTGAGACTAAACCTTTTAGGCTATTTGTTTATGGTCAGTTGTGTGATTACAAGTCAGTTCAATGTACTGAATTGACATAAACTTTTTTATTTTATCAACTTTTGACCTCTCCTTGCAGCCAGTCACACAAGTTGTGCATAAAATATGAATTCCTGAAATGCGACTAGACTAAAACATGAAAAACAAGCATTTGCAATATAAAAATGTCTTGAATGTGCAAGTTTGAGTTATGAACTACAAGACCAGAGCTATCATCAAGTTGTAAGCTTGTGAAAACCTTTTCTAGACATATCCACTTTATGATTTCAGACAGAGGACACAGGCGAAGACACTGCTGACTTCTTCCTTGGTTATATAGCTGCTACTTTAGTGGGTTTTGTGTGGAGATGGTTGCATGATGTTGCTTCAAGGCACTCTCTTCAGAATGATGTACAAGTATGGAAGCTGTGTGTCCCAGCTTTATAATGACAGACGTCTGTAAAAGATGCTATTCTGAGTCACTGTTATTTTGTTGCTCCAAAGAAGTCAGTGCAGGAGGGCGTGGGGCCAGATGTGAACTGTTAATGTAATAGTTTAATGTTGAGAAGATCCCACTTGTGTGCTTTTACAGTTAGCTTAGGATATGGTTTGTGCATTTAGCCTAGAAATGCTCTTTAATTAATATTTTGTCTGTTAAAATATTCAGACTAATTAGCAGAATGCATATTGATGTCAAGGCCTTGTCAAGTGAAAAACTAAGAATGCATTCATACTTGCACACACACTTATTTTGCGTGCCTTACGAGGACATTACATTGACTTCTTTCATTTCCTGGAGAATGATCTTAAAACCAGTTACTACTTAACCTAACCTTAATCCAAAGCCTAACCATAACCAATTTTAACCTCTATCTTAACTTTAAATCATGTCCGATGAAAAACGACTTCATGGTGACCTGATTTTGGATCCCGTAAAAGAGGCTGATCCCCATGAAGTGACTGTATACCAATTCTACTGCCCACATTGTGATAATTACTCCCCTACCACATCAAAATTGAGACTAAACCCGACCACAGTAGCTCAGCTGGTAGGGAGTTTGTCCACTGATTCGAAGGTTGGCGGTTTGAAACCTGCTCTTGACACAGACATCATTGGTTGAGCAGTCAGATCCACTGACCCAGAAGTTGGTGGTGTGATTCCAGATCCCACAGCTGTGTAGGAGTCCTTAGGCAACACACTTAAACCACCCATAGTGTCTACAGACACTAGTGAATGAATGTGTGTGTGTGTATGGGTGAGTGGTTCCTTGATGTGAAGGGCTTTGAGTCCCTTGAAGGTAGAAGAGCGCCATATAAAAATGTGACCATTTAAACTTGGAACTAAATCTGGATTAGACCAGACCAGATTAGACCTACAACAAGACCAAACCAAGTCTACAAAAAACTAAACTGGGCTCAAACCAGGACCAAACCATGAAAAGTGTGAACAAGCACAAAGCCGCTAGAGGGAGGGAAGATATTGTGTTCTGCCATAGTCACCCACAAAATCTGAAAGTAGTTTATATGGTGCTATGCTAATTAACCTTTTGGCTGTGGTACATGTGTGTTTTTGTCTTCCTTGATTTTCTTCCTTCATTTTCTGCCTTTTTTCCTGTTTGGGGTTGCAGTTTCTTTAATAAGGACCTGGACAACTTGCACAGTGATTAACTATTTGGAGAACTACCTGGTTTAGTCTAGAATCATTACATATTTACCACCTGAAATGCATAGAGCTGATATGAACATTAAATCCTAGCTGCTTCTAAAGACCTTTAATTATCACTGTTTCAGGCTTGTCCTTGCTACTGCTTTAGATGATGGGGATTTCCAAAGAGCAACATAAAACATGATGATAGTTTCTGACACTCTGCTTCCTCAGTGGTGTTACACGTCTGTTATTTATACCATAAGACTGAAATTGTAGCTCTGGCTAGACTAGACTTAAGATGTAGTGGTGCGTACAGTTGTACAAACCACACATATATAGGTAAGACCATTTTCAAGTATAATTTATTGTAACCAAGGGCTTCTAGTTTTAGCCTATTATTGAATGCCAGTGTCAGGAACATTTTAGATTGATGAGGCAAAGAGTAGTCCACCTGAATGAAACCTAGATCTAGGAAGAACATGTAAAACAAAGAATGACACTACCTAAGATTTGAACTTGTTGCCACTATTTCAAGTCAGTATCAGTGTTGTATATATCAGTGCATAGTATATTTGAAAGTTTTGGGTAGGGCTGTGCAATAAATACATTTTTAAGCAAATTCAGAACCAAGCATTTCAAATCATCATTTGAAATGCAGGTATTTTTTAGCAATTAAATCAATGAATAAATGCAAGATAGATAGGTTTAATGCCATACAATGGAACATTCTTGGCAAAGCAAGAATATCTCCAGGGAAGCAGGAATGAGGTGGAACCCCCCTAAACCCCCACCCCCCGCTAAAAAAGTTCAATTGTGCACCTTTAAAAAGCACAGTTTAAAAGTCTGTTTTTAAAATAATTTAAATGAAAAGATAAAATTGAAATAGTGATTGCTTAATACAAGGGCTGGAAAATCAGCTATTCTTTATGCCACATCACCTAGTTTATGTAGATGACTATTTCCTGTTTATAAATATATATATATTGTTGTAACCCATGACCGAAAATGTGGGCTATATGACCTCATGCAGTGTTTAAAGGTTGCTTTTCTTTGGAGTGGTTTGTCACATAGAGGAAACACTGACTGTTTTCTAGTCAGGCCTCTGTGATTCCCTTCTGTGGTGTTTGGTCTCCGCCCTTATTTCCAAACTAAGTCTATAAGCTGCAGCACTAAACCACACAAGGCTTAAGCCTGGTCTACACTGGCATTATTTGGGCAGCTCACACAGCCACAGAATGGTGCACGGGGACACTGGCACAAACTGGCATGTGCTTCTCAAAAGAAGTGGAATATATTATTATCTTTGTCTAAATCAGAAGCTTTGTTATTATGTGCTGCAGAATGAACAAAGCCTTAAGCTAATGTGCAATGGAAAACTAACAATAATTACAGTATTTTAGTGTCGTGGAAAAATAGGTATACAAGTGTTAAGACTTGGTTTTACAGGCACCATTGAAAGCATGTAGGTATTTTCATAATAATTTTCTTGCCAGCCAAAAGTGTTATTAACTATAGCAAAACTAACAATGTGGATTAGTTTAGGTTTCCAAATGTTTTAGTGAATATCAGACAAAACTGTCAAAGGGTTTCAAACTTTTACACAATGAAATATAATTTGTGCTTATATTTTATAAATTCATATTTGTTTTACATCAAGCATCCTCAAAATCCATAACAGGAAAACGAGATATGGCTGAAACCCTTTAATATTAGATCAGTTTAAATATGAATACAAGAAAGCCCAAATGTCTGGAATGTCTATTAGACCTAAACAAATAATGAAAACTGGAATTGAATTTATTATTTCCAGGCAAATCTCTCTTGGACTTCTTCTCAGCTGCATGGCATTATTTTTACAATGAAGGAGCAACAGGGGCTTAGGCTGTGATAAATACATAGCAACTAGAATGATACTAGCCAAACAAACACCCATTTTCCACAGTATAAGCTTTGGAAGGCACTAACCACCCCCTCTTGTCCAGTATAGGTACTCATAATTGGCCTTCTGTCTGTATACGCACAGGATTATAAATAAAATGTAACTACAGAGTACACTGGTGAAAATTATAAGTTGTGGTATGGTTATAGTTGCAGGGATCATGGTTAGCAAGACAGATGGAGCACCAGAGTCAGAGTGACATTCAGCCACATAGGAAATAATGATAAGTGTTATGTATATTTGTGATACCATTAGATTTTTCCAATATTTTGTTTGAGGAAACTAGTAAATTGCGATCCTGTGGCACAGAGGAAATCAGACAGTGTTGTCATTGTAATGAAGGTGAGAGGTCAAAGGTCAATGTGTCAGCTGGAGTGTGTATCTGGTATTTGACATAGCTGTATCACAGGGCCATAACAGTTTGGCCAAACCAGTCACTGTTGATTTTAACTTATAAACTCGGATAAAATGAAAGGTGTTTGTAGTTTATTGTTTATACTGTATTTATTAGATCACTTTGCACACAAAATTTATGTACAAAATGTTTAACCCAGGTATTAGCCACTCGGAGTAATGGTAGAGTATATTTTATAGAGAATTATATTATGTAAATAGTTGTGCACTTTGGCAGCTCTGTCACCCAGAGGTTAGCACTTCTACCTCACAACAAGAAGGTCTGGGGTTTGACTCCCGCGTGGTGTGGAACCTTTCTGTGTGGAGTTTGCATGCTCTGCTTATGCCCGAGTAGCTTTCCTCAGGCTGCTCTGGTCTCCCCTACTACCCACATGTTCAATAGGCTCCCCTTTGGTGCCTGCATAATACATAAAATATACAATGTTGTTTGTAATAATATACTCTATGTGTGGAAGTGCCAAAATAACCTTGGTCCAAAACCAAAATCCACTTCTGCTCTGACATTCAAAATAAGATTGTACTTGTTTTATTTACTCTTGGACATCTATCTATTTGTGTCTTTTTCATAGTTGAATTTTTGGACTGTTTATCTGTTTTCTTAAGTGGAACCGTGTGTGTTTTGATGTTGGGCTAGACAAAAATAATTAGAATTGTTTTAATTTTTTTTTTTTTTTTTTTTTTTTTTTTTTTTTTTTTATGTAATAAGGGTGCTTTTGTTTTTATCCGTCTATATTGTATCTGTGGTTTGCACATGTGGAGCTTTCTATTGGATACAGACAAAATGCATTCACACTTTTGTTGAATCTTTGTTTACTTTGTTAGTTTTAATGTTTTTGTAAATTCCTATTTGGCTGCTGCATATGGCCCCCACTTTGAGAGCTCTCCAGGCAATTATCCCTATAGTAGCCCCATCTTGTGGCAACCTTGTGACACTGCAGATCTCAACTTGAGAACATTTCAACCTGTCTGCATCTGTTGCTCGCCTCCCATTACAGTGACTGGCAGTCTGCCTGGTAGTTCATGGGTTCAGACTATAATCGGTTTGAGTGTGTGGTCTGTGCTTACTCCATGCCAAAGCTAGCAAGTTTGCCACATATTTCTAAAATATGTTTTGTGTTCAAATGGTCAGTTTAGTCATATAAACATTTACAGTTTTAATGACAAAACATTGCAACATTGATAAATATTCTTGCTTTTTCATTGCATAAATGGCACACATTTTTGCATTTTGCACTTTAAAATTATCATGAGGAGAGCAGTAAAATGAGTAAGAAGAAGAAGAAGCTAGCAAGAACTAACTAAAAAACTGACATTTTGTTTTCCTACCTTGTCTAGTTGAATTTATGCCACTTCTGATTTCACAAGAAGGCACTGTTTAACAAAGCCAGTGTTTCCCAATCAGAGGTGCAGGGACCGCAAGCACTTCCCATGAAGATTTTTTTTTTTTGCTGTAAATTTGAAGTAAAATTGGAGGAGTTTGGAGATCAAATATAATAGTAATTGACAATACAGACAATCAATGTATATAGAGCACAACCAAAGCTGCTGTAGTTATATACAACAGTTGTTGCCCTAATGGTCAACAACTGTGTAAAATCTCAGAGCTCTATGTCTCCAAGTTGAAATAGTGTAAATTGTAATAATTTGTGGCATATATTGGTGTAATTGCACACAAATATCCAAAATACCAAATGCAATAAATACACATTTCTTCAAACATTTTAAACAAAGTGTAAAAGGGTACTTGGGAGTCAGCTGAGACTGAACTAAGCCACTTTTGCGTGAGAATGTAAACTGTAATTCTATATGTTATTTTTGAGGGTGTGTTTTTGTCGTGATCGTGGTCCTTGAGGCAGGAAGGGGCTGCAGATGTGAAGAGCGCTGAGGCAGGGGGGACAGAACAGAGCGTTGCTTTGTACCTGGTTTTACTGAGGGAGTTATGTGTGCAATCTGATCCAGTATCCCGCCATGACAGAAGCGCACTGTCTACTGTCACTACTATGGCCTGACCCCAAAGGACCCTCCCTCTTCCTCTGGAGTCCTCTCATCACTTTGGTCTTTTCATACCTGCCCCTCTCAGCTTTTTTCATTCCCAGCATTCCAGAGCAGACCTGCAAAACTCCTAGAAAGTTAGTGGTTTATAGAATAACTCTGGGAAAGTTTAAATAGGTGGAGCACAGGGAGAGTGTGATTATGGTCTAATTAGGGAATATGAATTGCTTGAAGTTGTTTACGAAATACCTGTACTTACCTAATGTCTAGTTTACATTATATTACTTATCAGTTCTTTTACAGTATTACGAAATCTAAAACCATAACACAAACTAACTGTGTTCACCAATTCAATACAATATTAATAGACTTGTGAGATCAAATTTAATATGAGTAGTTTTACCTTACTTACTTGTGCTAGACAGCTGTGCTATCTAAGGAACCACCACGAATCAAAACACAGGATCAATTTCAGATGGAATTTTAAAATATTCTTTATAATACCAGGCATTTATTAATGTGAGAGTGAATTCTATAACCAGTCTATACCTTGTAATTGTAAAGTGCTGTTCTTACATCCATGTATCATTTTAAATAATTTATTATGATCATTTATTTACTGCATTGTTTGTTATAAATGTATTCGTATTACGATGATCTGTAAAATATTACATTGTGTGTATCAGAAGCTTACTACTTCTCTGCAGAAATAAATATTTAAGAAAAGTCAATATATTCTAATTCCAAGTACATTAATATATTACATCTCACACTCATTTCATTCTTTTGTTGAGGAGTAGTTCATATGACTTTTCATACTTGTTTTTTAATTTGTACATTGTGGCCAGCTTCTCTTGGCATAAATGTTTCTCTCTCGTCATCTGTACCTCTTAAAAGCCATTATGAGTTTGGGAAAAAGATAAGGTTACTCCAGCTGCAACAGCCTGGGTATAAACTGCTTTTATAAATCAGTTATTAATTATTAATGTTTTGTAATGGTTTGGTTATGCATATTCAGTGAAGTGCAAATTACTCATTGGTTTGGTTCAACCTTAGAGCTACAAGAACATTGTAGTACATTCCCCTAATTGTGATCCCAAAATTAAACAGCAGATTATGAATGTGTTGTTTTGTTATTCACATGACATTTTTACTCAGTTGATTTTCCTTCAGTTCAAATATTTGATTAACTTGTACTCTGGAGAGTGACACTGGTTTAAATGTTATCCTTGTGTTTCTCCTCCAGACCCAGTGGATGTGCTGCGGGCTCTGCAGGTTCCCTCTCTCCCTGAAGGCGTAAAGAAAGTCCCTGGCTTCTGCACCTCCCGTCGCTCCGGCAACCCTGACCATGCCTACCGTATCTCCAAGCGAGCTCAGATCTCTGCCCCCACCAAACAACTCTTTTCAGGTTTGCACCAACATTTTCGCAATATTAAAACATTATTTTTTTTGCATTTTTTCAGTGCTGTACAATACATGTAAACACTGTACAATGTAAAGTTATGGTAGAGGAATAATTTTAGCGGAATGGAACATGTAGTGGCTCAGAAACTTCCTCAGTGCATGTTTAATTGTTGAGAAATAGAAACTGTGTCTAGTCTATAATCCACTCTACTTAAAATGTTTTTGATTTAGAGGATAATTAAACAAATTGACCTTTTCCCAAGACCCACCCACAAAAATAAACTTACACTTACAACTTAGTACAATTTCTTACTAGATTAATAATTATGAGAATATTGTGATCTACATCAATGTAAAGCTGAGGTTGCAAAGTAAATTTACAGGAATGAAACAGGTACTGGCACAAAAACTGGCTCAAAACATTTCTTAATTGTTAAGAAATAAAAATTGCAAAATTTCATGGATTTGAAGGATAATTATATGGTGAAGCGCAAGAAGCATGAGCATAATTGTCTTAGAGAATCATAACAAATTATCTTTAGAGAACTGTCTGACACTGGAGAGCTGAGAAGAAGACACAAGTAGCATTTATGTGGTTTAAGAGAACCCCCTCAAAGACAAAAGTGATTTCCAGGTCTTTTCTTAGATTTACGTTGTTAGCGCCCACCTATCCCTATGAGTTTTCACATGTAATTATATTTCAACATTTCAAAATCTGAGTTTGTAAAGCATGTTTTGAATTTGGCAAATTATCATATACCACCTTGTCACTGCCTGATCTTGTCTGATCTCAGAAGCTAGGCATGATTCGGCCTAGTTAACACTTGAATTGGAGACCAAGGGAAATACCAGATGCCACAGTGGGGCTGCAGTTACTTGAGTGCAAACTGACATGACTATAGACAAGACACTTTACCTACATTGCCTAGTATGAAAGTGTGTCTGAGGGCGTGTTGGTGGGGGTCGGAGGGACTGACGGTGCATATTGACAACCTCGCTTCTGTCAGTCAAAAATATTATATATTATATATACAGACATATTTCAATCCTTACTTATCTTGATATTTGGGATACATTTTTCTATAGTCATTCTCTTTCTGCTTGTTGCAGTTTTCCCCATTCCCACAATTAAAGGAAAGGTTTTAATTTTCTTATCGTTTTACCCAGTTGGCAAATAAAATGAATGTACTGAAACAAGTGAAATAATCATTCTCCCAGTAAACAGATCTTAGCTGGTCAAAATGTTTTAAAAGATTGAATCAAGTCATTTTAAGTCAACCAGAAATATTTATTGCAAACTGCTTATGTGATAAATAATAAGTTTTTTTTTTTTTGTGTTGACCCTTATCTCTCAATTCACAGGTCGTTTCCCTGAGAACTTCTCGATCATGGCTCTGGTTAAAGCTCATGCAGGTCTGCAGGCCTTCCTCCTCTCTATCTACAGCGAGCAGGGCATCCAGCAGCTGGGCATAGAGATGGGACGTTCCCCTGTGTTTCTGTACGAGGACCAGAATGGAAAACCCGCCCCTGAAGACTACCCCCTGTTCAGAGGCGTCAACCTGGCTGATGGCAAGTCAGTAACCACCAAGAACACTTTATGGATGGTTAAGATTACAGTGTGTGAATGTCAATGTGGTGCAAGAAATGTCTTGGGGAAGAAGAACTGCAGTTTTTACAATGCTTGCATACACTTTCCTATACATTTTTGCACAAGCTGTCTAATAGATTATCATGCCTATATTATTTTGTAGCTTTATTAAATCAAATGTTCTGATTTAAAAAGTGATGTGTAAAATGATTATTTTTTGGTAGCAAATGCCATTAAAATAAGATATTGCTTGTATAATTCTCACTGATAGCCTATTAGGTGTTGGAAAAGACACAAATCCCATGAGGCAAAGCAAGAGATTAGAATGAAATTTTTAACAATTTTCAATAAATACATCAATACATCTTTTATATATTTAGATGTTTTTCTTTTATTGGACATTTTAGACCACATCTTATTATTTATTTATTATTGATACTAAAATAAAAGCTGTACACATGAGTTGCTTGTTAAGTGTTACATTACAGACATCTTGGCATTATTATTTCTTTTACTGGCATATGTCTCTGTGACTAAAAACATAATCATTTGCTAAATTGATTAGTATTTAAATCTGCTGGGTGATTCCTGAAGTGTTGCCTTTGAGTTTAAACAATATGCTAAATGTGTTTTTTCTTGTCCGTAGATGGCACCGTGTTGCTTTCTCAGTGTCTAAGAAAAACGTGACTCTTCTTCTGGACTGTAAAAAGAAAATGACTCGTCCTTTGGCTCGTGGGAATAACGCTGAGGTTGACACCAACGGCATCACTGTGTTTGGAGCCCGTCTTCTGGATGAGGAGGTTTTCCAGGTGAGAGGCAGAGTCAAACAGTCAATGAATTTATTAATTGCAGCACAGGTACTTGTCTTTTAGTGGTTTGGAGTCTTGTCAATTCCAGAAGTTGTTTATTTACTTTTACTTTGGTCTAACTGAAATTATGGTTCTTCTGGTTTGGTCTGGATAGGTTTTGTTTCAATACCAAAATTTCAGTTTAAATTTTGATAAAGAAAAAGCTAGCACCGATTTTGATGTCTTTTTTAGACAATAATGTAATTTTCATGAAAGGTCTCACTTTGTCTTATGTGATTTTATCCTATATAAATATTGATGAGGTCACTGTTTTGAAAGTTTACATATTATATACAAGTTTCTATTCAATCACAATCCTTAAAATGAACCAGTCACAGAAGTTTGGCAGGCTTTTATGTCAGATGCCCTCCTAGGCGCATATACAGTTAGTAATGTGTATATCTTTGTATCTCTTTAGGGTGACATCCAGCAGTTGTTGATCGCCTCAAACCCTCAGGCTGCCTATGATTTCTGTGAAC
Source organism: Boleophthalmus pectinirostris (assembly GCF_026225935.1). Taxonomy (NCBI): domain Eukaryota; kingdom Metazoa; phylum Chordata; class Actinopteri; order Gobiiformes; family Gobiidae; genus Boleophthalmus; species Boleophthalmus pectinirostris. The sequence continues at coordinate 8,041,039 of NW_026571175.1, forward strand.
ATTACAGCCCAGACTGTGACTCCCCACTGCCCAAGACCCAGGCCCAGGACCCCAACACCTATGTAAGTTACAACAGATATATAAACAAGATTATGTGAAGAGTCAAACCTGATCTGCAATTTTTCTACATTCTTTACTCCTGAAACACCAACACAGTTTTTATGGGGTGCATAGTGTTGCAACTGTTTACACTTTCATTACTCCAAATCTTCTCCATGTTGCTCCATTACTCCAAACAGAATCTTATTTGAAAACATATGTTATGACTGATTGATTTGATTTGGTAATACAGCTACGGTAATTTTATTCACACCACAGCCATACCAACCGTACTGTGCACTGTACTGTACTAGACAAATGTCTGTTAATAATGAATAACATATGATTGATGTATTCATACTTCAGACCAAGTTATTATTTTAAAAGAATCAAGAACTTTCCATAACTAGCCTTCAAGTATAATGTTTTGATTGGGTCATCCATTGCCATCAAAGTGCTGCTCTTCCTTTCTGCCTTCCTCACGCATCACCATAATCAAAATCATTATGTATCCATCCACCTCCTCCTGGTCTGTGCGTCTAAAGTAAATAAAGAAAAAAACATGGGTACTTCACAGAGAGTTTATAGATACACACACATGTAAGCTAGGAGATAGTCCTCAAGAGGGAATCCTGCAATATCCAGTATGCACACACCTCCAGTTTCCATCAATCTTTAGTACATCAATAACAGTCACCTTATAATGAACACAGAAAGGTGAGAGACAAAGGATGATTTGAATCATGTTTGCCTTGAATATAAAAGAAAGTTTTATTGCATAAAACAAGTTATTCATAAAGATGGCTTAAGGTGGAGCCTTTGTGCTTTGTGGGACTGTTTAAATTTGCTTCACTTAAACATAATAATAGAGACACTTCATTTCCTGGCAGCTGTGTCAGGGTGTTATCATCCGCATTGGACCACTCAAAGTACATGAGCTGTTTGTAGACCTGCATGTCCCATCACTCAAACTCAGCCGAGGTCCAGATCATGTTGATGCTGTTGAGATGACTGCTATCTGAATGAATAAAAACCACTGAGGATTTATTCATTGGCTTCACCCTTTCCTCATTCATCAGGGATGTCCACAAATCTCAGACATAAAAACAATAAAGCAGATTAATAAAGACATTACTGATGAATGATGATCAAATATTTAATATTGCTCTTCCTTTTTGACATATTCATACTCTATATTTGCCTCTAAACCCATATTCTCTCTATTGTTTCATGAATCTCTATCTCTCTATCTGTCTCAGTACTTTGATGAGGAGCAGGATGACCATGAATAGCCCTATTATTATGAGGTATTCCACAGCTGTTCCTCCATCCCCTGTGCCCCCCTCCCCTTCACCTGGAGCAGGAAAAGGGAGAGTTACCACAGGAAACATGAACAGGGTGTGTGAAGAGGGACATGGAAAGAGGGTTGTCCAAACATCACCAGCATTTAAATACATTATATTTATCACTCCCTCAATGTCATGTCTTCTCTCCAGACCCTGGTCATCTTATACATTCACACTGTTTGCATTGCACATTCACACTGTTTCCATTGTCTCCCCATCAAACAGGAACTCTGAATGTAATGTTACAATGTTGACTTATTTGTCTGTGTAATCGATCAAAGCGGGGCACTGGGGTAGCATCCATGGAGCTTTGTTACATTTATGTAAATTTAGGATTAGATCTTCTCTTTTAAAAGGGAGTAACTCACAGAGGGGTGCATAGTGCATCATAGTAGATGTTTCTCTTAACTGCATGACCCCATACAGGGAAGGCCTGTGTTTGGGTTATGATGTTTGCATGTGTCTTTTTGTCTGGTGTAGTTCATATGCATGAACTGACTCTACTTTTGCATTGTATCATCAACATGGGAATATTCTACATGCATTTTAGGTGGATTGTTTGCACTTTGGTCATGTTCTTTGGGTTTTATAGCCGGTGACTCAGGTTAGGTTTGTTTAGTGCCTGTTTTATGTATTTAAATCATCATGTTTATATAATTAATTTATAATATTGGCATGAATTTTTGTTGTAACCAGAAATGTGTATTTTATGTGCATGATAACCTAATAATCATCTGTTCTTCTTTAAAATAATAGATCTGATGTTAAAGGGACTGCATGTAAATGAATGTATTATAATAACATCATTGAGTTCAAGTGCATGACCAATATGTTAGAGAAAAATGTTTGTTACAGTCAGAAGTATAAACACACCACACACATACAGTCCCTTTAATTCTATTAGGATGCACTATGCATCCTCACACAATGTTTAATTGTGTCTAATGTATAAAAATAATAAGTATTTCCATATTTTTTGTGTAGTCGCAGCCTCAGTGCCACTGCAAGCTCTAGGAGCGCAAAATGCTGCTTCATCATTTAATATTGAGAATGGCATTACTGGAGAAAATGGCAAAGTACTCAATGTATCGATATACATATGAAATTTTGCATTGTTGCATGTTGATTGGATATAACCAAAGTATAAATGTATCGCTGTATCCAGTAATGCCTGTACAGTCTCAGTGAACCACCCAAGCCTCAGCCATCTTTATGTCATTGTTTCTCAAAACATCCTTGTCTCTCTCCTGTCTCATGTCTCCCCCTCTCACCCTGCTCTCCCCTCTCACCTGCCCTAATCTCAACATTTACACGCACCATTTAAACCAATAACTATAATAGAAGAAACCATCTAACGGGAAACCAGCCCCTACTAAGACAAGTGTGGTTAAACCCAAACCGACCCCAGCCAAGGCAGTTAAAACTGGACCATCCAAACTTGTAGTGAAGCCGCCGATGCCCACCAAAGCTCCAAAGGCCTCCACCACTAAACCCAAAGTGAAGCCCACTGCGGTTGAGATCCTTCTGTCTAAGATCAAGCCCACAGCAGCAGCAACAACCTCCAAACCATCTGCAAAGAATGGAAATGGTAAAGCTACTGCCGAGAAGAAGGCTAATGGTGCTGTTAAGGCTAATGGAAATGGGAAAGCTAATGCTAATGCTAAAGCCAAGCCAACCACTCCACCTAAAGTCAATGGAAATGGTAAAGCAGTAGCAGAGAAGAAAGTTAACAGCAATGGTAAAGCTAGTGTTGAGAAGAAAGCTAGTACAAAAGCTGTGGCTAAAACTAATGGCAAGGCGGTAACAGACAAGAAAGTCAATGGCAAAGCTGCTGCTGACAAAGCAAAAACTAATGGGAAAGCTGATAATAAAGTCAATGCTAAAGTTACTGTGGTAGAAAAGAAAGTTGCAAAAACAGAAACCACTATAAAAACTAAGACAGAGAAAAAAATTGAAGCTACGAAGGCACCAAAACCAGCGAAAGCACCTAAACCTGAACCTACGAAAGCCGCAAAGGCCTCAACAGCCAAAACTGTGAAAGTGGAAGTCACCAAAGTGAAGACGACCAAAGCTCCTCCAGCTAAACCCACAACAAGCCAAGTCAATGTGGTAGAAAAGATTACTGTCAAGAAAGTGGTGGCTACATCTACCCCTGTCCGACCGACGCCCCCCAGACCCACGAAGCCCAAGGTGGTGGAGAATAATGTGAAGTCACACAACAAGCCCTTCCCTCCATTTGGCACGTCTATTCTGGGAGCAACAGCCACCCCGGCAAAGAAAATCACCAACGGCTATCAGCAGGTACAACAGCAGGGCCCATGGCTGTCCTCAGTATCCAGTATGGCCCATATGGGAACTGTCTCTCCACCATCTAGGTTCTGTAGTTATAGGATCTTCTCACTGGTTGTGTTCACATTTGTACAGGTTTGGTCTTGATCTCAGTTTAGTCTTGAGTCTAATTCTGTTCTAGTCTTAGTTTGGTTTCGGGCTCAATCCTAGTTTAATACCCATTTTAATGTGGTGGGCGGCAGGCACGGGTCTACAGCGGTGCAAAAGGGTGCATTGCAACCTCATTTTAAAATGCTTGCACCCTTATTTCAGGCAGATTAAATAATGAAGCTTAATGGAGGTGTATTGTCTTTGCACTCTTGGAAACTCATATGTACCCTGAGTCAGTTTGATCTTGACCCACTGCTGGTGGGCAAGCCTACTGGTATGAATGTCAGATGCAAGGGATACAAAATAGTTGACATAGTCACTTTATAGAGACATTCCTCTGTTACGAAGTCCAAAAGGTGGATCTCTGTGAGGTAAATCCTTCTATATTAAGTCACTGGCATGGTTTAAAGTTAAGAAATGTCTTAATTTAGGTTAATGTCATGATTTAGATTAAGGTTAAGTAGTAATTATGGTTAAGGTTATGATCAGTCTCCTGGAAATGAATGTAAAAATCCAACATGTGTGAGTGCAAGTGTGAACACAGCCTCTGAAACACACTTTTGTTCTGAGAAGATTTGCAGTAGCACAACCTTGATGGTGGATCGTTGTGTCCATATTGGGGTTTGGATACCAGCTGGATACCGCTCCTGTTCATCTATCATATGACCCCAGCTTTGTACTATATGATATGATGCAGCGGTTTACACCAAAGCATGGCTGTTTATGCGGTGTAATGACTTCTCTTTACTTCAAACTCCCTTCAGGCCTGCATTGCAACTATAGGGGGCTTCTATATAAGTCAGTGAATGAGCATGGATTGCTATGGCACCAAAGCTAAACCTGTGAAAATATTAATATGATATATACACACAAACACACAAGACCTCCCCACTTTTCTCTCTCTTTGTTTTAAGTGTTGTCTGTCCTCTTACTGGTTGAATGTCTGAATCAAGCAGCCTATCAGAATAAAAAATACAAATATTTAAACTTGTTAATAATATATTTAAGTAATATTAATATAACAACTTTTACAGATCAAAGTCCTAACTAAATATAAATCTATTCTGTGAAATGGCTGTTTTGTCTCGGTGACTTTGTCTTGGAGTGAGACTGTGCATCCCAAAGCATCAAATAATGAACTTTATTTCATGTGAGATGCATAGGACCTCACTCTGCATTTGGCTTTCAACAGCTTTGAGCTTTAAAAGCATTTTAATAATAGAAGTAAAGAAATTTCAGGTTTCTCAATAATTTTCTGTTAAAAAAAATTATTGAGAGTCTAAACATTAAACACATCTGAAATTTCTTTTCTAAAATGGACCATTACAACCATATGTTGCAATAAAAATGTCCATTTTGTCTGATAGTAAACTAACCAATCTTCCAATTCATTACTTCCTTCTTCCTCCCACTTTCATCTGAACCAATCAGGATGTAGATACAGAGTATTCGGAGGCTGGCCACACCCCTACAGACCCTGATTATTTCTATGAGGAGACGATTCCAGAGGGTGAGGTGATTGCAGAAGAAGAAACCAAGGTTCAGGTAAAAAATACTCACTGACATATTTAGAGGAAGATAAATAAAATAAATAATTTTATCAGATGTGGTGGTGAGCCCAGTCTTTGTAACTTAATCTGATATTTTAGTGGTATGATTATTGTTCTTTTCTTTACATCCCTAACAACATACTACTATTGTGTTCTGTCATCGTCAATCTCTCCTTTGAAAAAGAAGGCATTGTATTTATTACATCATCAAATATATTTATGTGGCTCCTCTTGATCTAACAGCAAGATGTTTGTCTTTCTTCTATCTGAAGATCATTTTATGATTTTGATCATTCAATAGAGGCAAATACAAACTGAATCTTGTGAAAAAGGACTTGCATAAAAATATCTGATTTATGTTTTAACTAAATAACAAAGATTGATTTAGACAATGCTTTCTTTTCAAAATAATTAACTTGTTTTTTTAATTGTACTTGTTTTGTTGTCTAATTTTAAGACAACCCATATTAATAGATATGTCTCTGCAACATATCCCTGTTAAGTTTAACTATGCATAACAATATCCATGGTTAATATAACTTAGCTGTTTTTAATGAGAAGGCGTTCATGCCAAAGATGTCCAGTTGAATTTTAAGCTTCTTTGGTAAGTTATTTAATAGATATAGACTAGATTTGCTTTGCTTAGTAGTAGTGCCTCCATAAAGTATTTCTTATGGTTTTGCACAAACCGTGTGTACCTTTAGTTTGACAGTAACAGAAATACTTTAGGGGTAGTAGATTAAAGTGGAAAAGTTTCAGAAGATGAATATTTATACCGTAAGTTTTCATATAAGTTATATCAAAAGTCTATGTATTTTGTTGTGTTGTGTTCCTGTGTCTGTAGGTAAGGTCTTGTTATTATTATTCCTATCACACCAACGTCTTTTATCTCCTTTCCCTGTATTTACCACTGTGTTATACAGGGCTGTGCAATTGATAGAATTTAGTTTTAATCCAGACCCAATAGTTTCATTTCGTTACTGAGCGTGGTGGCTTTATTTAAGAGGTCTACAGGCAATCCACTGTCAGTAAAAGCATGTGATTTCCGGACTTTTTTAAATGCAACTAATTTAAATCCTGTCTATGTTGATAAAATAAAGATAGAAAGCCACATTTAATTGTCTTTACTAATAAATAAATTGAATTGAAAAATTGTGATCAGCATCATGGGTTTGTATTGTGGTCACAGCCGTTGTCTCTTTTCTCTCTCTTTACATTTTGTGCTCGACCTGTCCTGTCCAGTGATTCCTTTAGGCCAGAAAATCTTTCAAAAAAGAAAAAAAGGAAGTAAAATGTGATTGATTAGATTTTTGCCATATTGCCCAGCCCTAGTTCTACCTCTCCTCTTCTCTCCTACTCATTTGGCTTGTCCTCCGTCTGTTACCGTTTCCATCATGGTTCTAATCATTTCTGACCAGCCCGAGGCGGACCCATCCTTGTTCGAGGCGGAGGTAGATGCCACCAAAGGCGTGGGTGAGGAGGCCTTCACTGAGGAGTATGTGACTGGGGATGTGGGCCTGAAGGAGTACGACTATTCCTACAGGGACTACAACGAGCCGCTAGTGGAGACTGGAGAGATCGATGCCAACATGGGCCCATCTCTGTCCGCAGTGACAGACGAAGATGGCGTAAGTAGTTTTGCTTCAGCTGCAAAAACAAAAAAATATTATTCAACCAAGTCTAAATAAGGTCTTTCTACCATATCTTCAAAGTCTTCTGGAGTGACAATGAATCAGTGTTTTCGGTAGTTATATATAGTTCTGACCACTCTTAGGACAATGGAACAGTTTGGGGAACAGACAATTTGTTCCCAAAACTACAAATTGTCAGGGCTGGATCCTCATAAACATAGAACCTACAAAAATTCACGTTACGGTTAGCTAGAGGGTGACACCTCAAGATATTTAATGATCCTTTGGTGACACCACTTTTTTTGGTATATTAAATTTAAAATACATAATTGATTTCTGTAAAGACATTTAAATAAATTTGAATAGAACTCCATATACATAGACAGATGATGTCTATGTATATAGACATATATAGTATGGTATTTCATGTCACAGAGACATTTGAAGAGAAGTATTTGAAAGCAGTTCAAAATACTTTTTGGAAAACACAAAATAGACCTGGTTGAAACATAATTATTTTTGCAGTAAAACAAGACACTCTGGACCATCAGGTAAAATTGAGGTTTAAGTTTTAGATGTCAAGCAGGAACTGCTGAAGCAGTGTGATTTTTTGTGTGGAATATAGCTAATCTAGTCGTGTCCGTCCCTGTTCGAGACATCTGTATTTGTCAGTAGAGTTGTCTGTCCCTCTGTGATGTCAGTGTCCCTTGTACTGACTGCATTGTGTTGTTGGCTACATGTGTGTTTTCCTCAGGCTGCTGCCAGGGGTCAGAAAGGTGAAAAAGGAGAGCCAGCTGTCCTGGAGCCTGTGAGTTTATTATAAGAATAAATTAAACCCTCTCTTTTGTTCTTTTGTTCTGTTATATTTGTCATGAGGTGCATCATTTCACTCTTGTTTTACAGGGTATGCTGATCGAAGGACCACCTGGACCTGAGGGGCCAGCTGTAAGTAGATTGTGTATGTTAGTTTGTTGTTTAACTAGACATTTTTATATATATATATATATATATATATATATATATATATATATATATATATATATATATATATATATATATATATATATATATACTCAAAAAAAAAAAGAAGAAAGAAATCTTTCTTTTTTTGTTTTAAAACATGTTATAAATTAAAGACGGTATATTTTCAGGGCCCAACTGGACCTCCCGGCTCGTCTGGACCTCCTGGCTCTGTTGGTGACCCTGGTGAGAGGGTGAGTCTTTTAAGTTTGTTGTACTTTGCTGTACTTTAGTATTTTTGTTTAACGTCATCTTACCTGCATGCAGGGCACTCCTGGGAAACCTGGTCTTCCTGGAGCTGATGGTGTCCCTGGACCTCCTGGCTCCTCCGTCATGCTGCCAGTGAGTAATAGATCAGGTTATGTCATATGTGCAGTGGAGAAGGTGATGTGATATATACAGTGTCCACACTCTTTGCCACACTCTTTTAACTGTTTCCTTTTCTCTTCTCAGTTCCGCTTTGGTCAGAGCGGTGGAGATAAAGGACCTGTGGTTTCAGCTCAGGAGGCACAGGCAGCCGCCATCTTGTCCCAGGCTCGGGTTAGTTACATATTTCATACCAAGTGATTACTGATTATGACACAATAACACAAGTAAAATATGTCCAAGTCATATGCAGTAATCAGTGTATTGCTTTTACTTATCTTATTTTATTGATTTTTGTTTAGATGGCTCTGAAAGGACCCCCAGGACCAATGGGTTATACAGGACGTCCTGGACCATTGGTAGGTTTGGTTGAATCAAACTCATTTCTTTAACTTCATTAACTTTTTTTTTTTTTTTGTCTATGATAAAACATTTTTATTTGCATTTAAGGGAGGTCCAGGAAGTCCTGGTCTGAAGGGAGAAAGTGGTGACCCTGGTCCCCAGGTAGAACCTTTTCATTAAAGTATCTTTTAGATTTAAAGAAAAACTGTGAACATTTGAACAAATCCTGGTCTCTTTACTATTATAATAGGGCCCCAGGGGACAACAGGGCATGATGGGACCTCCAGGAAAATCAGGAAGAAGAGTAAGTATGAATATGTGTTGTGTTTTTGTGATATTTACTTATATATATTAAATATTTAAATCATGTTTTTCTCTGATCAGGGTAGAGCTGGAGCTGATGGTGCCCGAGGAATGCCAGGCGAGCCTGGAGCCAAGGTCAGTGTCTTTTTAATGTGGTATTTATAAAGACCAGGTAATTTTATTAAAGATCCATTTGCTGTATCTGTAATGCCTTCTCTGTCTGTTCGTGTCTTAGGGTGACCGAGGCTTTGATGGTCTTCCTGGTTTGCCTGGGGACAAAGGTCACAGGGTATGCACATTGAAATTTAAATTAAACCATTTGGCTATAAACTTTTGCCTTAGAATCATCACATAATTAATTAGTAAGTAAGTAAGTTTTATATATATATATATATATATATATATATATATATATATATATATATATATATATATATATAGCACTTTTCACAGACATTTGCAGAGCATTATTCAGTCACTCCTTACCCAGTTGTGGTAAACTGTTATTGTAGCCACAGCTGCCCTGGTGCAGACTGACTGAAGCTATGCCAATTGGTGCCATCACTCCCTCTGACCGCCACCATCACTCGTACACACACCACTTTCATATTAGGCAATGTGGGTGAAGTGCCTTGCCTAAGGACACAATGACATTTTTTTGTGACTCGCACCCCCCTGTGACACCTGATTTTCCCTGTGGTCTCCCATCCAAGTACTAACCAGACCCAGGCTTGCTTAGCTTCTGAGATCTGACGGGTTCAGGCTTTGACAAGCCAGTATAAGCCAGTAATTACTTAGGTTTACTTTGATACTTACTTACATATTGTAATATTTCTATGCTCTTCAGGGTGATACTGGCCCAATGGGACCTCCAGGCTCTCAAGGAGAAGATGGAGAGAGGGTAACCACTTATTCCAGTGTCAATATTTGTACATTTTAAATGTATTATTATTTAATTTTGATGAATCTTTCTGTTTTAGGGCGATGATGGAGAGGTTGGACCCAGGGGTCTCCCAGGTGAACCCGTGAGTGTTCTCATAACTATTGCAATGTTCTTTACTGTTTCATTTGTGATAATAATAATAGTACTATATTCATTGTTTGTGATTGTGATTCTTGTGTATTCTTATGTGTTTTATCCTTAGGGACCTCGTGGTTTGCTTGGCCCCAAAGGTCCCCCTGGTATCCCTGGACCTCCTGTGAGTACAGATCATCCCAGCTGTGGATTATATTTCTGCTGCATTTTTATGACTTTGTAGTCTCCAAACACCCACAACCTCACCTCAGATGTCAGCTTGTGTCGTCCATGTTGAATTTGAACATTGTTTCTAAATTAGCATGTTTTGTATTGCCATTTGACAATCTAGTTTAGTTCCAATTAGTTGCTATAAAATGTTGGTATTTTTTTGGTATGTTTTTATGTAGTTGTTTTATTGTCTTCTTTAGGGTGTTCGAGGAAATGACGGAAACCCAGGTCCCAAAGGAAACTTGGTTAGTCTTGTTTTCATATTTATATAAAAATCTTTAAATGTTGAACATTTATTTTTTATTTTATAATAATGTTTATGTTATCTTGTCTCTCAGGGTCCACAAGGAGAGCCTGGCCCTCCAGGACAACAGGGAACTCCAGGAACTCAAGTGAGTTATCAAGCAGACACTACTTTCCAGTAAACGACTAGTACACATCAGAGAACTTAAAAACTATGGCAATACTGCTTGTATATGCTTGTTTTATTGTGTACAGGGAATGCCTGGACCTCAGGGAGCTGTTGGACCTCCAGGAGAAAAAGTAAGAGTAGATATATATAAAAAAAATAAAAAAAGGTTTTGTCAAACAGTATCATCTAAATGTATCTGTCCGATTTCAACAAGTAATTTATCAGTCCAATTCCTAACATCTTACACTTTTGCAGGGTCCCACAGGAAAGCCAGGTTTACCTGGAATGCCTGGAGCTGATGGTCCTCCTGTAAGTTTATTTTATTAATTTTTATTTTATTGTTTTGACACTAATTATATCCTCTTTAATGTCTTTTTCAGGGCCATCCAGGAAAAGAGGGACCTGCTGGAACAAAAGGAAACCAGGTATGTATCTTGGAATGAATGAAAAGGCGCAGAATGAACAGTAATGTTATGTTATCTCCCCCCCTTTTCCAGACATTGCTAGTTACTTTAAAACATGTCAAAACATTTCATTTCAATTACAAAAATAACTTCATTGCAACCAGCACAAAAAAACTTTAGTTTTATTTTTTATATTTACAGAATGAGCTGGATTTTATGTATTTCTTTAATGCCATTATCATACTTGATCCTAATTTCTTTGTCAAGACTATTCCATGAATTAACTCCTTTCACTGCAGTGCTTTGTTCCATAACCTTGGTTCTGAATCTGAATCTTTTTTATACAGGTCTGTTTTATATTGTAATGACCTGTTCTTATATCAAATAGTCTTTGAATGTTTACAGGTAATACATTGCACTTTGCTTTATATATTACTTTGAAGATACTTCAACAATATCATAAATTTTCAATACTTTAAATCTGGGAAATAATGACAAATAATAATAATTATCATCATGCTATCTAATGCTTAGGACTGAGATAAATATCTTATGCAAAGAAATGACACTTTCTATGATAGTGACTCTTTATGATTTCTTGCAGGGTCCTAACGGTCCTCAAGGAGCTATTGGTTATCCTGGCCCTCGTGGCATCAAGGTTGGCCTTGTGTAAAATGTATCCTAAAAAAGATTCTTTGATTATAAAAAGCAAAAAACTAATCCTTTTGTCCTGATTTGGTTTAGGGAGCCCAAGGAATCCGTGGGTTGAAGGGCCACAAAGGAGAAAAGGCAAGTCAAAATTGCGATGTCAAAATGTAATGAACAACATTAATGGAAATATATTTTTAGGTCTTAATTAACATTGTTGTGTTTTTCATTTCCAGGGAGAGGATGGCTTCCCTGGAATTAAGGGTGACTTTGGAGCAAAGGGAGAAAGGGTAAGTTTTTATCTGGGGCATAACATAAATTATGCTTTTATTGTTGATTTCATATCTTATATACCTGTTGATAGGGTGAGGTTGGTGTACCAGGACCCAGAGGAGAGGATGGTCCAGAGGGGCCAAAGGGTCGCGTTGGGCCCCCAGGTGAACTTGGACCCATTGGACTTGTTGGAGAGAAAGTAATGTCCATTAAAACCTTTTTACCAATATCACTGTGTGTACAACTTTGATGTATATGAGTGTTTATACAGTCCTTTTCATTTCCAGGGAAAGCTTGGTGTTCCTGGACTTCCTGGATATCCCGGAAGATTAGGACCAAAGGTGAGATCAAAATTATGCAAAACAGTTCAAAATAATAATAAATCAAATTAATCACTTTCACTATTAGGGATCGCTCGGATTCCCAGGTTTCCCAGGTTCAAATGGCGAGAAGGGAACAAGGGTAAGCTATTTTATCAATGAAATAATTCTATAAGAAATTATTTGATTCTGTCTGCATCTATCTGAAAAATCTGCATCAACTTCATAATGTTGCAGGGTCTGAGTGGAAAAGCAGGGCCAAGAGGACAAAGGGGACCCACTGTATGTATATAAAATACTATTGCATTTTCTATTCTGCCTATTTGATTTTATTCATTAATTTGTTATTTACGCCTGTCAGGGTCCCAGAGGTCAGAGAGGGCCCAGGGGAGCAACTGGAAAGCCAGGAGCAAAGGTTTGTAGTTAAAATTTGAACCGTTGTAACAGACAACTCTTTTAGCTATACTAGTATCAACTGTGACACAAATTTTCAGTGATTAATGTTCTGATGTGATTTCGTTTTGAAGGGCACCTCAGGAAGTGATGGCCCTCCTGGTCCTCCTGGAGAGAGAGTAAGACATTTTTATTTTTATTTGAGCCAATGCCTTGAGTTTAGCTTCTTCTAGTAAACATAATATATCTTACCATTATTGTATATAATATCTAACAATTATCTTCTTCTAAACAGGGATTGCCTGGGCCTCAAGGAGCCAACGGTTTCCCTGGACCAAAAGGACCTCCTGTAAGGAAAATGATCACAGCTTTATAAATATATACCTCACAGAAAAGGAAATATATCTCTTATGAGTTCTTTGTTCCTGAACAGGGACCACCTGGGAAAGACGGTCTGCCCGGACATCCTGGACAGAGAGGAGAAGTTGTATGTCATATTTTAACCTTTCTGAAATACATCTCTCTTGTAATTAATTGATACATTTTAGTAATTGTGAATAATTTTCTTCAGGGTTTCCAAGGGAAGATGGGCCCACCTGGGCCTCCTGGAGTGGTCGGACCACAGGTAGGTTTAACCATATTATAGAATAATTGAATGTTCTGTAGATTTAGTTCATAAATCTCCCACCTCTCCAGGGTCCATCTGGAGACCGGTCCCATGGGTGAGCGTGGCCACCCCGGACCCCCAGGCCCCCCTGGAGAGCAAGGTCTTTCTGGTCCCTCTGGAAAAGAAGGCACCAAGGGAGATCCAGGTCCCCCGGGCGGTCCTGGCAAAGACGGACCCCCAGGACTGAGAGGTTTCCCTGGAGAGAGAGGACTTCCCGGTACCCCTGTAAGTAGCTCTACCTGTATATTTTTATATAAATCATTGGCCTTAGTTTATTATCTTTTTCTTTTTTTTTTCTAGGGAGGTGGAGGACTGAAGGGCAGTGAAGGACCTGCTGGACCTCCTGGACCTGCTGTAGGTTTACATCTATAGCTGTGGTTGAACATGTAACCTCATTTGAGTTCACCTACACTCACTTTGTGTTCCTACTGTGTTAGGGTTCTCCTGGTGAGAGGGGCGTGGCTGGCACAGCTGGACCTGTTGGACCTCCAGGACGACCAGGACCTCAGGGACCTCCTGGATCCGCTGGAGAGAAGGGCGTTCCTGTGAGTGTTTAAAAAACAAAACAACAAGAGACATGACTTTGGTTTAACAGTCACATTTCTGATGTTATGTTTTGCTCAGGGAGAGAAAGGCCCTATCGGCCCAGCTGGTCGGGATGGGGTTCAGGGTCCTGTAGGTTTGCCTGGCCCAGCTGGATCTCCTGGAATTCCTGGAGAGGATGGGGACAAGGCAAGTCAACCACATTGTTGTCAAATACAACCACGTGAACTAACATGGATATGCATTTTAACTCATGTTTTTACCGCTAACAGGGTGAAGTTGGGGAGCCTGGACAGAAGGGTGCCAAAGGAGCAAAGGGAGAGCATGTACGTTTCAGTTATATTTCTACACAGACACATATTTCGGTTATCCTAACCTTTGTTAAAATATTAAACTTTTGTTTTGACAGGGGCCTCCCGGTCCACCTGGTCCAATGGGCCCTGTTGGTCAGCCTGGTCCTGCTGTGAGTACACCTCTAATTATGTATCTATATAGTGATTGTTCTGCTCATGGAGTTTGTGATTAAAAAAGGAGCCTCATCTGATCTACATTATATGCAATGCAATACATCATAAAAGCAAATCAGAGACATGACTGAATAACAACAAGAGTCATATTAAATGTGACCTGTGCAGGGAGCAGATGGAGAGACTGGTCCACGGGGTCAGCAGGGACATTTTGGAGCTAAAGGTGACGAAGGATCCAGAGGTTTCCCAGGGGCTCCCGGACCCATCGGCTTGCAGGTAATTAACACTTTTCAATATTTGGTCAAAACATTAAAAA